>NC_090411.1:5995736-6300875 GCF_036365525.1 Heterodontus francisci | reverse complement strand
ATTCCCACCCGTTGATTGACACTGCGCTACTGATGTTTGTGTAGAGCAGTTGGATCCAATTGCAGATTCCCTCCCCAAACCCCATTTTGGAAAGCACGTCCATCATGTAGGTGTGCGATATCCTGTCAAAAGCCTTCTCCTGGTCCAGGCTGATGAGGCAGGTGTCCACCCTCCTGTCCCGTACGTAGGCGATCGTATCCCTGAGTAGCGCGAGGCTATCAGAGATCTTCCTGCCGGGTACAGTACAGGTCTGATCGGGGTGAATCACCAGCTCCAGAGCAGACTTGACTCGACTGGCTATGACTTTGGACAGAATCTTGTAATCAACATTAAGCAGTGAGATGGGCCGCCAATTTCTGATTTCTACCCTCTCCCCCTTCTGCTTGTAAATGAGGGTGATGATGCCTTTTCTCATGGATTCTGACATGCTACCGGCCAGGAGCATACTCTCGTATACTTCCAGCAGGTCCGGGCCGACCCAGTCCCACAGGGCCGAGTACAACTCGACCGGTAAGCCATCGCTCCCGGGAGTTTTACTCGCCTCGAAAGACTCGACGGCCTTTGTCAGCTCGTCCAGAGTTAGCGGCTTGTCCAGTCCCTCCCTCCTGCTGTCATCTAAGACCTCTGTGATAGATGACAGGAAGGACTGGGAGGCTCTGCTGTCTGTGGGCTTCGCGTCATACAGCCCAGCATAAAAGGATTTGCTGATCCTTAGTATGTCGGACTGCGAAGACGTTACCGAGCCATCTTCTTCCTTCAGGCTGCTGATAACAGAGCTCTCTCTGTGTACCTTTTGGAAGAAGTAACGCGAGCACGTCTCATCCTGCTCGATGGAGCGGACTCTGGACCGGAAGATGATCTTGGAGGCCTCCTTGGCAAAGAGCGAGGCCTGCTGGCTCTTCACCTCTTGGAGGTCCTCCTTGACCTCGACCCCCATTGACTGCAACCGGAGTAGATTTTGCATAATTTTCTGGAGTCGGGACAGTTCCCTCTGTCTCTCTCTCGCCTTCTGAACACCTTTGTGGATGAAGAACCTCTTGATGTTCTCCTTAATCGCTTCCCACCAGTGAACTGGAGACTCAAAGAGGGGTTTCACGGTCCTCCAACCATTGTAATCCCTTTTGAGTTCCTCAACGTTCTCTGGGGTCAGCAGTGTCGCATTGAGCTTCCACGTCCCTCTGCCAACCCGCTGGTCGTCCTGTAAGTGACAGTCGGCCAGTAAGAGGCAGTGGTCGGAGAAGAACACCGGCTTGACGTCGGTGGATCCGACCGTGACAGCACGGGAAACAAACAGGAAGTCAATCCTGGAACGGGCAGACCCGTCCGATCTTGACCATGTGTATCTGCGCTGCGCTCCGTCTGCAGGTTTGCTGAAGACGTCGTGCAGTTTGGCATCCTTAACTGTTTCTACTAGGAATCTGGACGTAGCGTCCAGTTTGCTGTCGTCACTGCCGGATCGTCCAGCCGCATCGATGATGCAGTTGAAGTCACCGCCTAGGATGACCGGCCTGGACGTCGCCAGCAGCAGTGGGAGCTGCTGGAAGACGGTCAGCCGCTCGCTGCGTTGTACCGGGGCGTACACGTTGATCAACCGGAGCGGAGCGTTGTTGTACATCACGTCTGCTACGAGGAGGCGGCCGCCCACCACCTCCTTAACTTCGGAGATGGTGAAGTTACCTCCCCGCAGCAGAATACCCAGGCCGGAGGAACGGCAGTCATTACCCCCCGACCAGATCGATGGCCCGTGGGACCACCATCGCGACCACTGCCTGTAGGTGCTGAGGTGTGGTATTCCACACTCCTGCAGAAACAGTAGGTCAGCTTTGACCTTGGCAAGGTAATCCAAGGTTGAAACACATCGCGTAGTCGATTTAATGCTACGCACATTAATGGAAGCAATTCTTACACCCATTTTTTACTAAAAATTAGTTGTTGCTTCCCATACCATTTGTCCTCGCTAGTCCCAGTCCTTCCCCTTCGGGATGTTCCTGCATACCCATCGTATGCGCAAGCAGTTTCACGTTGGTTGGGCTCAGAAACCCCTCCTGATTTTTCCTGCAGGGTTTGTGCCGCTCGGGTGACATCGGGGGGGTCTTGTAGGCAGAGAGGATTGGGTTGTCCTCAGCTGCTTCCATCTGTTCCTCCTCGAAAACATCACAGCTCCCGGTCTCCCGGAGCTCAGGTGCGCCAGACGTGTCTTTGCTCCCGGTGTCCTGGAGCTGAGATGCGTTGGCCACGTCGTTACGTGTGGGGCATTGGGGTTGGGGCACGCTGGGCCCATCACAGCTTCCAGTGCCCGGGGGCTGGGATGCTTTATCATCCATCTCGGAGTTCTGCCGCCTCTTTTGAAGGGGCTGTCGTTCCAGCATTTCCCCGTCCAGTGAAGAGGAGTTGTTGCAGTCTGATTCAGAAGAGAGCCTCCTCTTGCCACTGGTTTGGGTGGTGGCTTTGGGATGTTTTTTCTTTGTGGTTCTCCTCTGGACCACTTGCCACTGACCTGTTTGTCCATCTGCTGCCTCCTCCTCCATTGATTCTGTCTGTGGGGGAGGGGTTTCCGGGCGCTGGGTAGGTGCTGGGTCGTTGGTTTCAGCCGCCTCCCCTTCCTTCTCAGGTTGAAGTTCCTCACTGCGGAGAAGGTTGTTGGTCTCCTTTCGAACAGCGGACGCCTTCGTCGAACCTTCGCCCGGCCATTCCTTGGACCTTGCCGCCTGAGCATAGCTTTGACAACGTTTGGGACAGGTCTTGTAGAGATGGCCTGCCGCACCGCACAAGTTGCAACACTTAGTCTGCTTACAGTCCTTGGTCTGATGGCCTTCCTCCTTGCAGTTCTTGCAAACAACCGTGCTGCAGTTGGCTGCCATGTGACCAGATTTGCCACAGGTGCGACAAACTCTGGGCTGCCCAGCGTAGACCAAGAAGCCTCGACTTCCCCCGATAGCGAAGCTGGAGGGAGGGTGGATGATGGCTCCACTGGGATCTACCTTCAAGGTCACCTTGACCTGCCGCTTGCTGGTCCAGATCCCAAAGGGGTCCTTGACATCAGTGCTGCTGCCGGCCACCTCGACGTACCTGGCGAGAAAGGTGAGTACATCCACCACCGGAACATGGGGGTTGTAGAGGTGAATCGTCACCACCCGGTCCCGTTGTGACGGAAGCGTGAAGAGCGGCTCCGCTGTGAGGATCGACAGTGGTGCCCGGTCCCCTTTCTCCTTGAACGCCTTCAGGAACTTGATGCATCCCGCCACGTTCCGGAACGTCACGTCAAAGTATCCACTGCTGGGGAAATCCTGCAGGCAGAAGACGTCCGTCGCTTGAAATCCGCAGCAATCGAAGAGAATTTTCTTGATGAAGAAGGTGCGATCGACCGGTGCATCTCCTTCCTTGTCCTTCACGACCACCCGAACGGTGTTGCGCACTCCCTGGCCCGAAGCTCGAAAATTGGTTATAGCCATTTTACTCAAAGCTTCCCCAGGATCAAAAAGCAATGATCATGGTCTCTTCTCAATCAAATAAGCACTGATAAGAACAGATACTACACTTGATCTTAGCCAAAAGGCCGAGAAGCGATGGCCGTAAAACTGTGTTTGCTGCGCGCGTCAGGCCCGGCGTGCGGCCTCTACGTCAAAGTAGCCGCCGGGTGGGCGAGCCTCGGGCGAAAGAGGCGACGGCGGGCGGTCTTTGAGCCAGAGCTCCTTTTGTTGCCGGGCCTTGCAAGCAGAAAGGAAAGCACGCGTGCATGCCACGCGCAGCCATTCCTTGCGCTTCTGCGCGAGGCATTGCGCAGAAATAAAGACAACCGCGCGCGCTGGGCAGCAAGGGGCGGCCTGCAACTGCGGGGCAATCCAACAGGGAACAGCGTAGCACCCACGGAAAACTGCAGCAAAGTCAGCCGAGCAGCAGCGCCGTCACTATTGCGAATTCTATTTTTCAGCAGGGGTCTCGCCCCCATGGAGGGGGGAAGCTGCACCGCTCCTGGAAACACTGCAATACCAGGTGGATGCATGGAGTGGACGGGGCAAGCCCCTGCTCCATCTCCCTGTCCCAAAAATCAATTTAATATTTGGTCCCCAGATAGGGGACGTATCAGATATTAAACTGATAAGAACAGATACTACACTTGATCTTAGCCAAAAGGCCGAGAAGCGATGGCCGTAAAACTGCGTTTGCTGCGCGCGTCAGGCCCGGCGTGCGGCCTCTACGTCAAAGTAGCCGCCGGGTGGGCGAGCCTCGGGCGAAAGAGGCGACGGCGGGCGGTCTTTGAGCCAGAGCTCCTTTTGTTGCCGGGCCTTGCAAGCAGAAAGGAAAGCACGCGTGCATGCCACGCGCAGCCATTCCTTGCGCTTCTGCGCGAGGCATTGCGCAGGAATAAAGACAACCGCGCGCGCTGGGCAGCAAAGGGCGGCCTGCAACTGCGGGGCAATCCAACAGGGGACAGCGTAGCACCCACAGAAAACTGCAGCAAAGTCAGCCGAGCAGCAGCGCCGTCACTATTGCGAATTCTATTTTTCAGCAGGGGTCTCGCCCCCGTGGAGGGGGGAAGCTGCACCGCTCCTGGAAACACTGCAATACCAGGTGGATGCATGGAGTGGACGGGGCAAGCCCCTGCTCCATCTCCCTGTCCCAAAAATCAATTTAATATTTGGTCCCCAGATAGGGGACGTATCAGATATTAAACTGATAAGAACAGATACTACACTTGATCTTAGCCAAAAGGCCGAGAAGCGATGGCCGTAAAACTGCGTTTGCTGCGCGCGTCAGGCCCGGCGTGCGGCCTCTACGTCAAAGTAGCCGCCGGGTGGGCGAGCCTCGGGCGAAAGAGGCGACGGCGGGCGGTCTTTGAGCCAGAGCTCCTTTTGTTGCCGGGCCTTGCAAGCAGAAAGGAAAGCACGCGTGCATGCCACGCGCAGCCATTCCTTGCGCTTCTGCGCGAGGCATTGCGCAGGAATAAAGACAACCGCGCGCGCTGGGCAGCAAGGGGCGGCCTGCAACTGCGGGGCAATCCAACAGGGAACAGCGTAGCACCCACGGAAAACTGCAGCAAAGTCAGCCGAGCAGCAGCGCCGTCACTATTGCGAATTCTATTTTTCAGCAGGGGTCTCGCCCCCATGGAGGGGGGAAGCTGCACCGCTCCTGGAAACACTGCAATACCAGGTGGATGCATGGAGTGGACGGGGCAAGCCCCTGCTCCATCTCCCTGTCCCAAAAATCAATTTAATATTTGGTCCCCAGATAGGGGACGTATCAGATATTAAACTGATAAGAACAGATACTACACTTGATCTTAGCCAAAAGGCCGAGAAGCGATGGCCGTAAAACTGCGTTTGCTGCGCGCGTCAGGCCCGGCGTGCGGCCTCTACGTCAAAGTAGCCGCCGGGTGGGCGAGCCTCGGGCGAAAGAGGCGACGGCGGGCGGTCTTTGAGCCAGAGCTCCTTTTGTTGCCGGGCCTTGCAAGCAGAAAGGAAAGCACGCGTGCATGCCACGCGCAGCCATTCCTTGCGCTTCTGCGCGAGGCATTGCGCAGGAATAAAGACAACCGCGCGCGCTGGGCAGCAAAGGGCGGCCTGCAACTGCGGGGCAATCCAACAGGGGACAGCGTAGCACCCACAGAAAACTGCAGCAAAGTCAGCCGAGCAGCAGCGCCGTCACTATTGCGAATTCTATTTTTCAGCAGGGGTCTCGCCCCCGTGGAGGGGGGAAGCTGCACCGCTCCTGGAAACACTGCAATACCAGGTGGATGCATGGAGTGGACGGGGCAAGCCCCTGCTCCATCTCCCTGTCCCAAAAATCAATTTAATATTTGGTCCCCAGATAGGGGACGTATCAGATATTAAACTGATAAGAACAGATACTACACTTGATCTTAGCCAAAAGGCCGAGAAGCGATGGCCGTAAAACTGCGTTTGCTGCGCGCGTCAGGCCCGGCGTGCGGCCTCTACCTCAAAGTAGCCGCCGGGTGGGCGAGCCTCGGGCGAAAGAGGCGACGGCGGGCGGTCTTTGAGCCAGAGCTCCTTTTGTTGCCGGGCCTTGCAAGCAGAAAGGAAAGCACGCGTGCATGCCACGCGCAGCCATTCCTCGCGCTTCTGCGCGAGGCGTTGCGCAGGAAAAAAGACGCGCGCGCGCTGGGCAGCAAAGGGCGGCCTGCAACTGCGGGGCAATCCAACAGGGGGCAGCGTAGCGCCCACGGAAAACTGCAGCAAAGTCAGCCGAGCAGCAGCGCCGTCACTATTGCGAATTCTATTTTTCAGCAGGGGTCTCGCTCCCGTGGAGGGGGGAAGCTGCACCGCTCCTGGAAACACTGCAATACCAGGTGGATGCATGGAGTGGACGGGGCAAGCCCCTGCTCCATCTCCCTGTCCCAAAAATCAATTTAATATTTGGTCCCCAGATAGGGGACGTATCAGATATTAAACTGATAAGAACAGATACTACTTTTTTTTTTTTTTTTTTTATTTCCAAAATATACTTTATTCATAAAAATCTGTAAAAATTACATTGCCAAACAGTTTCCAAACAGCACCAAAAAATACAAACATTGCAAAAGAGATCAGTTTCTTTCAATAATGTCATGAGTTTCTTCCCAACCCTTCCGTTTCACAATTGTCATGTCAATTACAGTTTTACATTTACAGCAATTGAGAATATTAACGATACAGTTCGAGGGGCTTCCCATGGTTCCAGCCCCTCAGTCCAGCTTGGTGGGGGAACCTTACACTGTGGTCTTTCCCCATTGAGCCTTTGCTGCGGCTGCCCCAAGCTTTAGTGCGTCCCTCAGCACGTAGTCCTGGACCTTGGAATGTGCCAGTCTGCAACATTCGGTGGTGGACAACTCTTTGCGCTGGAAGACCAGCAAGTTTCGGGCAGACCAAAGGGCGTCTTTCACCGAATTGATAGTCCTCCAGCAGCAGTTGATGTTTGTCTCGGTGTGCGTCCCTGGGAACAGCCCGTAGAGCACAGACTCCTGTGTTACAGAGCTGCTTGGGATGAACCTTGACAAAAACCACTGCATCTCTTTCCACACCTGCTTTGCAAAGGCACATTCCAGGAGGAGGTGGGCGACCGTCTCTTCCCCACCACAGCCAACGCGGGGGCACTGTGCGGAGGGGGCGAGACTTCGGGTGTGCATGAAGGACCTGACGGGGAGGGCCCTTCTCACCACCAGCCAAGCTACGTCTTGGTGCTTGTTTGAAAGTTCTGGTGATGAGGCATTCCGCCAAATGACTTTGACGGTCTGCTCGGGGAACCATCCGACAGGATCCACCGTTTCCTTTTCGGCGAGTAAAACTCCCGGGAGCGATGGCTTACCGGTCGAGTTGTACTCGGCCCTGTGGGACTGGGTCGGCCCGGACCTGCTGGAAGTATACGAGAGTATGCTCCTGGCCGGTAGCATGTCAGAATCCATGAGAAAAGGCATCATCACCCTCATTTACAAGCAGAAGGGGGAGAGGGTAGAAATCAGAAATTGGCGGCCCATCTCACTGCTTAATGTTGATTACAAGATTCTGTCCAAAGTCATAGCCAGTCGAGTCAAGTCTGCTCTGGAGCTGGTGATTCACCCCGATCAGACCTGTACTGTACCCGGCAGGAAGATCTCTGATAGCCTCGCGCTACTCAGGGATACGATCGCCTACGTACGGGACAGGAGGGTGGACACCTGCCTCATCAGCCTGGACCAGGAGAAGGCTTTTGACAGGATATCGCACACCTACATGATGGACGTGCTTTCCAAAATGGGGTTTGGGGAGGGAATCTGCAATTGGATCCAACTGCTCTACACAAACATCAGTAGCGCAGTGTCAATCAACGGGTGGGAATCTGAAAGTTTCCCGATCAAATCTGGAGTCAGACAGGGCTGTCCTCTTTCCCCGGTCTTGTTTGTTTGCTGTATTGAACCCTTTGCTGAGTCTATTAGGAAGGATGCGAGCATAAGAGGGGTGACAATCCCAGGCAGTGGAGGCACTCAGGTCAAAACCTCCCTGTACATGGATGACGTCGCCGTCTTCTGCTCGGATCCGCTGTCCGTGCGCAGACTGATGAGCATCTGCGACCAGTTCGAACTG
This sequence comes from Heterodontus francisci, assembly GCF_036365525.1. Classification (NCBI taxonomy): domain Eukaryota; kingdom Metazoa; phylum Chordata; class Chondrichthyes; order Heterodontiformes; family Heterodontidae; genus Heterodontus; species Heterodontus francisci. The sequence continues at coordinate 6,292,818 of NC_090411.1, read as the reverse complement.
GCCTCGGGAGCCAAAGTTAACCACGGCAAGAGCGAGGCCATGTTCTTTGGGAACTGGGCTGACCGATCCTTTGTCCCCTTCACCGTCAGGTCAGATTACCTGAAGGTGCTGGGGATATGGTTCGGAAGTGCCGGGGCGTGCACCAAAACATGGGAGGAGCGAGTAGCCAAGGTACGACAAAAGTTGGGCATGTGGGGGCAGCGATCTCTCTCCATTGTGGGTAAGAACCTGGTCATCAGGTGCGAGGCGCTCACGTTGTTGCTCTACGTGGCGCAGGTCTGGCCCATACCCCACTCCTGCGCCGTGGCAGTCACCCGAGCCATTTTCAGCTTCGTCTGGGGATCTAAAATGGACCGGGTCCGGAGAGACACGATGTTCAAATCTCTGGACATGGGCGGGAAAAATGTATCCAACGTGGCCCTCATCCTGATGACCACCTTCGTGTGCGGCTGCATCAAGCTATGTGTAGATCCCCAATACGCAAACTCCAAGTGTCACTACGTGCTGAGGTTCTATCTGTCCCCGGTGTTGCGAAGGATGGGCCTGGTCACATTGCCGCGGAACGCACCGTGCAGTTGGGCGGCGCCGTACCACCTATCCTTCGTGGAGCAGTTTCTGCGGATAAGAACAGATACTACACTTGATCTTAGCCAAAAGGCCGAGAAGCGATGGCCGTAAAACTGCGTTTGCTGCGCGCGTCAGGCCCGGCGTGCGGCCTCTACGTCAAAGTAGCCGCCGGGTGGGCGAGCCTCGGGCGAAAGAGGCGACGGCGGGCGGTCTTTGAGCCAGAGCTCCTTTTGTTGCCGGGCCTTGCAAGCAGAAAGGAAAGCACGCGTGCATGCCACGCGCAGCCATTCCTTGCGCTTCTGCGCGAGGCATTGCGCAGGAATAAAGACAACCGCGCGCGCTGGGCAGCAAAGGGCGGCCTGCAACTGCGGGGCAATCCAACAGGGGACAGCGTAGCACCCACAGAAAACTGCAGCAAAGTCAGCCGAGCAGCAGCGCCGTCACTATTGCGAATTCTATTTTTCAGCAGGGGTCTCGCCCCCGTGGAGGGGGGAAGCTGCACCGCTCCTGGAAACACTGCAATACCAGGTGGATGCATGGAGTGGACGGGGCAAGCCCCTGCTCCATCTCCCTGTCCCAAAAATCAATTTAATATTTGGTCCCCAGATAGGGGACGTATCAGATATTAAACTGATAAGAACAGATACTACACTTGATCTTAGCCAAAAGGCCGAGAAGCGATGGCCGTAAAACTGCGTTTGCTGCGCGCGTCAGGCCCGGCGTGTGGCCTCTACCTCAAAGTAGCCGCCGGGTGGGCGAGCCTCGGGCGAAAGAGGCGACGGCAGGCGGTCTTTGAGCCAGAGCTCCTTTTGTTGCCGGGCCTTGCAAGCAGAAAGGAAAGCACGCGTGCATGCCACGCGCAGCCATTCCTTGCGCTTCTGCGCGAGGCATTGCGCAGGAATAAAGACAACCGCGCGCGCTGGGCAGCAAAGGGCGGCCTGCAACTGCGGGGCAATCCAACAGGGGACAGCGTAGCACCCACAGAAAACTGCAGCAAAGTCAGCCGAGCAGCAGCGCCGTCACTATTGCGAATTCTATTTTTCAGCAGGGGTCTCGCCCCCGTGGAGGGGGGAAGCTGCACCGCTCCTGGAAACACTGCAATACCAGGTGGATGCATGGAGTGGACGGGGCAAGCCCCTGCTCCATCTCCCTGTCCCAAAAATCAATTTAATATTTGGTCCCCAGATAGGGGACGCATCAGATATTAAACTGATAAGAACAGATACTACACTTGATCTTAGCCAAAAGGCCGAGAAGCGATGGCCGTAAAACTGCGTTTGCTGCGCGCGTCAGGCCCGGCGTGCGGCCTCTACCTCAAAGTAGCCGCCGGGTGGGCGAGCCTCGGGCGAAAGAGGCGACGGCGGGCGGTCTTTGAGCCAGAGCTCCTTTTGTTGCCGGGCCTTGCAAGCAGAAAGGAAAGCACGCGTGCATGCCACGCGCAGCCATTCCTCGCGCTTCTGCGCGAGGCGTTGCGCAGGAAAAAAGACGCGCGCGCGCTGGGCAGCAAAGGGCGGTCTGCAACTGCGGGGCAATCCAACAGGGGGCAGCGTAGCGCCCACGGAAAACTGCAGCAAAGTCAGCCGAGCAGCAGCGCCGTCACTATTGCGAATTCTATTTTTCAGCAGGGGTCTCGCTCCCGTGGAGGGGGGAAGCTGCACCGCTCCTGGAAACACTGCAATACCAGGTGGATGCATGGAGTGGACGGGGCAAGCCCCTGCTCCATCTCCCTGTCCCAAAAATCAATTTAATATTTGGTCCCCAGATAGGGGACGTATCAGATATTAAACTGATAAGAACAGATACTACTTTTTTTTTTTTTTTTATTTCCAAAATATACTTTATTCATAAAAATCTGTAAAAATTACATTGCCAAACAGTTTCCAAACAGCACCAAAAAATACAAACATTGCAAAAGAGATCAGTTTCTTTCAATAATGTCATGAGTTTCTTCCCAACCCTTCCGTTTCACAATTGTCATGTCAATTACAGTTTTACATTTACAGCAATTGAGAATATTAACGATACAGTTCGAGGGGCTTCCCATGGTTCCAGCCCCTCAGTCCAGCTTGGTGGGGGAACCTTACACTGTGGTCTTTCCCCATTGAGCCTTTGCTGCGGCTGCCCCAAGCTTTAGTGCGTCCCTCAGCACGTAGTCCTGGACCTTGGAATGTGCCAGTCTGCAACATTCGGTGGTGGACAACTCTTTGCGCTGGAAGACCAGCAAGTTTCGGGCAGACCAAAGGGCGTCTTTCACCGAATTGATAGTCCTCCAGCAGCAGTTGATGTTTGTCTCGGTGTGCGTCCCTGGGAACAGCCCGTAGAGCACAGACTCCTGTGTTACAGAGCTGCTTGGGATGAACCTTGACAAAAACCACTGCATCTCTTTCCACACCTGCTTTGCAAAGGCACATTCCAGGAGGAGGTGGGCGACCGTCTCTTCCCCACCACAGCCAACGCGGGGGCACTGTGCGGAGGGGGCGAGACTTCGGGTGTGCATGAAGGACCTGACGGGGAGGGCCCTTCTCACCACCAGCCAAGCTACGTCTTGGTGCTTGTTTGAAAGTTCTGGTGATGAGGCATTCCGCCAAATGACTTTGACGGTCTGCTCGGGGAACCATCCGACAGGATCCACCGTTTCCTTTTCGGCGAGTAAAACTCCCGGGAGCGATGGCTTACCGGTCGAGTTGTACTCGGCCCTGTGGGACTGGGTCGGCCCGGACCTGCTGGAAGTATACGAGAGTATGCTCCTGGCCGGTAGCATGTCAGAATCCATGAGAAAAGGCATCATCACCCTCATTTACAAGCAGAAGGGGGAGAGGGTAGAAATCAGAAATTGGCGGCCCATCTCACTGCTTAATGTTGATTACAAGATTCTGTCCAAAGTCATAGCCAGTCGAGTCAAGTCTGCTCTGGAGCTGGTGATTCACCCCGATCAGACCTGTACTGTACCCGGCAGGAAGATCTCTGATAGCCTCGCGCTACTCAGGGATACGATCGCCTACGTACGGGACAGGAGGGTGGACACCTGCCTCATCAGCCTGGACCAGGAGAAGGCTTTTGACAGGATATCGCACACCTACATGATGGACGTGCTTTCCAAAATGGGGTTTGGGGAGGGAATCTGCAATTGGATCCAACTGCTCTACACAAACATCAGTAGCGCAGTGTCAATCAACGGGTGGGAATCTGAAAGTTTCCCGATCAAATCTGGAGTCAGACAGGGCTGTCCTCTTTCCCCGGTCTTGTTTGTTTGCTGTATTGAACCCTTTGCTGAGTCTATTAGGAAGGATGCGAGCATAAGAGGGGTGACAATCCCAGGCAGTGGAGGCACTCAGGTCAAAACCTCCCTGTACATGGATGACGTCGCCGTCTTCTGCTCGGATCCGCTGTCCGTGCGCAGACTGATGAGCATCTGCGACCAGTTCGAACTGGCCTCGGGAGCCAAAGTTAACCACGGCAAGAGCAAGGCCATGTTCTTTGGGAACTGGGCTGACCGATCCTTTGTCCCCTTCACCGTCAGGTCAGATTACCTGAAGGTGCTGGGGAAATGGTTCGGAAGTGCCGGGGCGTGCACCAAAACATGGGAGGAGCGAGTAGCCAAGGTACGACAAAAGTTGGGCATGTGGGGGCAGCGATCTCTCTCCATTGTGGGTAAGAACCTGGTCATCAGGTGCGAGGCGCTCACGTTGTTGCTCTACGTGACGCAGGTCTGGCCCATACCCCACTCCTGCGCCGTGGCAGTCACCCGAGCCATTTTCAGCTTCGTCTGGGGATCTAAAATGGACCGGGTCCGGAGAGACACGATGTTCAAATCTCTGGACATGGGCGGGAAAAATGTACCCAACGTGGCCCTCATCCTGATGACCACCTTCGTGTGCGGCTGCATCAAGCTATGTGTAGATCCCCAGTACGCAAACTCCAAGTGTCACTACGTGCTGAGGTTCTATCTGTCCCCGGTGTTGCGAAGGATGGGCCTGGTCACATTGCCGCGGAACGCACCGTGCAGTTGGGCGGCGCCGTACCACCTATCCTTCGTGGAGCAGTTTCTGCGGATAAGAACAGATACTACACTTGATCTTAGCCAAAAGGCCGAGAAGCGATGGCCGTAAAACTGCGTTTGCTGCGCGCGTCAGGCCCGGCGTGCGGCCTCTACGTCAAAGTAGCCGCCGGGTGGGCGAGCCTCGGGCGAAAGAGGCGACGGCGGGCGGTCTTTGAGCCAGAGCTCCTTTTGTTGCCGGGCCTTGCAAGCAGAAAGGAAAGCACGCGTGCATGCCACGCGCAGCCATTCCTTGCGCTTCTGCGCGAGGCATTGCGCAGGAATAAAGACAACCGCGCGCGCTGGGCAGCAAAGGGCGGCCTGCAACTGCGGGGCAATCCAACAGGGGACAGCGTAGCACCCACAGAAAACTGCAGCAAAGTCAGCCGAGCAGCAGCGCCGTCACTATTGCGAATTCTATTTTTCAGCAGGGGTCTCGCCCCCGTGGAGGGGGGAAGCTGCACCGCTCCTGGAAACACTGCAATACCAGGTGGATGCATGGAGTGGACGGGGCAAGCCCCTGCTCCATCTCCCTGTCCCAAAAATCAATTTAATATTTGGTCCCCAGATAGGGGACGTATCAGATATTAAACTGATAAGAACAGATACTACACTTGATCTTAGCCAAAAGGCCGAGAAGCGATGGCCGTAAAACTGCGTTTGCTGCGCGCGTCAGGCCCGGCGTGCGGCCTCTACCTCAAAGTAGCCGCCGGGTGGGCGAGCCTCGGGCGAAAGAGGCGACGGCGGGCGGTCTTTGAGCCAGAGCTCCTTTTGTTGCCGGGCCTTGCAAGCAGAAAGGAAAGCACGCGTGCATGCCACGCGCAGCCATTCCTCGCGCTTCTGCGCGAGGCGTTGCGCAGGAAAAAAGACGCGCGCGCGCTGGGCAGCAAAGGGCGGCCTGCAACTGCGGGGCAATCCAACAGGGGGCAGCGTAGCGCCCACGGAAAACTGCAGCAAAGTCAGCCGAGCAGCAGCGCCGTCACTATTGCGAATTCTATTTTTCAGCAGGGGTCTCGCTCCCGTGGAGGGGGGAAGCTGCACCGCTCCTGGAAACACTGCAATACCAGGTGGATGCATGGAGTGGACGGGGCAAGCCCCTGCTCCATCTCCCTGTCCCAAAAATCAATTTAATATTTGGTCCCCAGATAGGGGACGTATCAGATATTAAACTGATAAGAACAGATACTACACTTGATCTTAGCCAAAAGGCCGAGAAGCGATGGCCGTAAAACTGCGTTTGCTGCGCGCGTCAGGCCCGGCGTGCGGCCTCTACGTCAAAGTAGCCTCCGGGTGGGCGAGCCTCGGGCGAAAGAGGCGACGGCGGGCGGTCTTTGAGCCAGAGCTCCTTTTGTTGCCGGGCCTTGCAAGCAGAAAGGAAAGCACGCGTGCATGCCACGCGCAGCCATTCCTTGCGCTTCTGCGCGAGGCATTGCGCAGGAATAAAGACAACCGCGCGCGCTGGGCAGCAAGGGGCGGCCTGCAACTGCGGGGCAATCCAACAGGGAACAGCGTAGCACCCACGGAAAACTGCAGCAAAGTCAGCCGAGCAGCAGCGCCGTCACTATTGCGAATTCTATTTTTCAGCAGGGGTCTCGCCCCCATGGAGGGGGGAAGCTGCACCGCTCCTGGAAACACTGCAATACCAGGTGGATGCATGGAGTGGACGGGGCAAGCCCCTGCTCCATCTCCCTGTCCCAAAAATCAATTTAATATTTGGTCCCCAGATAGGGGACGTATCAGATATTAAACTGATAAGAACAGATTTTTTTTTTTTTTTTTATTTCCAAAATATACTTTATTCATAAAAATCTGTAAAAATTACATTGCCAAACAGTTTCCAAACAGCACCAAAAAATACAAACATTGCAAGGGAGATCAGTTTCCTTCAATACTGTCATGAGTTTCTTCCCAACCCTTCCGTTTCACAATTGTCATGTCAATTACAGTTTTACATTTACAGCAATTCAGAATATTAACGATACAGTTCGAGGGGTTTCCCATGGATCCAGCCCCTCAGTCTAGCTTGGTGGGGGAACCTTACACTGTGGTCTTTCCCCATTGAGCCTTTGCTGCGGCTGCCCCAAGCTTTAGTGCGTCCCTCAGCACGTAGTCCTGGACCTTGGAATGTGCCAGTCTGCAACATTCGGCGGTGGACAACTCTTTGCGCTGGAAGACCAGCAAGTTTCGGGCAGACCAAAGGGCGTCTTTCACCGAATTGATAGTCCTCCAGCAGCAGTTGATGTTTGTCTCGGTGTGCGTCCCTGGGAACAGCCCGTAGAGCACAGACTCCTGTGTTACAGAGCTGCTTGGGATGAACCTTGACAAAAACCACTGCATCTCTTTCCACACCTGCTTTGCAAAGGCACATTCCAGGAGGAGGTGGGCGACCGTCTCTTCCCCACCACAGCCAACGCGGGGGCACTGTGCGGAGGGGGCGAGACTTCGGGTGTGCATGAAGGATCTGACGGGGAGGGCCCTTCTCACCACCAGCCAAGCTACGTCTTGGTGCTTGTTTGAAAGTTCTGGTGATGAGGCATTCCGCCAAATGACTTTGACGGTCTGCTCGGGGAACCATCCGACAGGATCCACCGTTTCCTTTTCCCGTAGGGCCTTGAGGACATTCCGTGCAGACCACTGCCTGATGGACCGGTGGTCAAAGGTGTTTTTCCGCAGAAACTGCTCCACGAAGGATAGGTGGTACGGCGCCGCCCAACTGCACGGAGCGTTCCGCGGCAATGTGACCAGGCCCATCCTTCGCAACACCGGGGACAGATAGAACCTCAGCACGTAGTGACACTTGGAGTTTGCGTACTGGGGATCTACACATAGCTTGATGCAGCCGCACTGATAAGAACAGATACTACACTTGATCTTAGCCAAAAGGCCGAGAAGCGATGGCCGTAAAACTGCGTTTGCTGCGCGCGTCAGGCCCGGCGTGCGGCCTCTACGTCAAAGTAGCCGCCGGGTGGGCGAGCCTCGGGCGAAAGAGGCGACGGCGGGCGGTCTTTGAGCCAGAGCTCCTTTTGTTGCCGGGCCTTGCAAGCAGAAAGGAAAGCACGCGTGCATGCCACGCGCAGCCATTCCTTGCGCTTCTGCGCGAGGCATTGCGCAGGAATAAAGACAACCGCGCGCGCTGGGCAGCAAAGGGCGGCCTGCAACTGCGGGGCAATCCAACAGGGGACAGCGTAGCACCCACAGAAAACTGCAGCAAAGTCAGCCGAGCAGCAGCGCCGTCACTATTGCGAATTCTATTTTTCAGCAGGGGTCTCGCCCCCGTGGAGGGGGGAAGCTGCACCGCTCCTGGAAACACTGCAATACCAGGTGGATGCATGGAGTGGACGGGGCAAGCCCCTGCTCCATCTCCCTGTCCCAAAAATCAATTTAATATTTGGTCCCCAGATAGGGGACGTATCAGATATTAAACTGATAAGAACAGATACTACACTTGATCTTAGCCAAAAGGCCGAGAAGCGATGGCCGTAAAACTGCGTTTGCTGCGCGCGTCAGGCCCGGCGTGCGGCCACTACCTCAAAGTAGCCGCCGGGTGGGCGAGCCTCGGGCGAAAGAGGCGACGGCGGGCGGTCTTTGAGCCAGAGCTCCTTTTGTTGCCGGGCCTTGCAAGCAGAAAGGAAAGCACGCGTGCATGCCACGCGCAGCCATTCCTCGCGCTTCTGCGCGAGGCGTTGCGCAGGAAAAAAGACGCGCGCGCGCTGGGCAGCAAAGGGCGGCCTGCAACTGCGGGGCAATCCAACAGGGGGCAGCGTAGCGCCCACGGAAAACTGCAGCAAAGTCAGCCGAGCAGCAGCGCCGTCACTATTGCGAATTCTATTTTTCAGCAGGGGTCTCGCTCCCGTGGAGGGGGGAAGCTGCACCGCTCCTGGAAACACTGCAATACCAGGTGGATGCATGGAGTGGACGGGGCAAGCCCCTGCTCCATCTCCCTGTCCCAAAAATCAATTTAATATTTGGTCCCCAGATAGGGGACGTATCAGATATTAAACTGATAAGAACAGATACTACACTTGATCTTAGCCAAAAGGCCGAGAAGCGATGGCCGTAAAACTGCGTTTGCTGCGCGCGTCAGGCCCGGCGTGCGGCCTCTACGTCAAAGTAGCCTCCGGGTGGGCGAGCCTCGGGCGAAAGAGGCGACGGCGGGCGGTCTTTGAGCCAGAGCTCCTTTTGTTGCCGGGCCTTGCAAGCAGAAAGGAAAGCACGCGTGCATGCCACGCGCAGCCATTCCTTGCGCTTCTGCGCGAGGCATTGCGCAGGAATAAAGACAACCGCGCGCGCTGGGCAGCAAGGGGCGGCCTGCAACTGCGGGGCAATCCAACAGGGAACAGCGTAGCACCCACGGAAAACTGCAGCAAAGTCAGCCGAGCAGCAGCGCCGTCACTATTGCGAATTCTATTTTTCAGCAGGGGTCTCGCCCCCATGGAGGGGGGAAGCTGCACCGCTCCTGGAAACACTGCAATACCAGGTGGATGCATGGAGTGGACGGGGCAAGCCCCTGCTCCATCTCCCTGTCCCAAAAATCAATTTAATATTTGGTCCCCAGATAGGGGACGTATCAGATATTAAACTGATAAGAACAGATTTTTTTTTTTTTTTTTATTTCCAAAATATACTTTATTCATAAAAATCTGTAAAAATTACATTGCCAAACAGTTTCCAAACAGCACCAAAAAATACAAACATTGCAAGGGAGATCAGTTTCCTTCAATACTGTCATGAGTTTCTTCCCAACCCTTCCGTTTCACAATTGTCATGTCAATTACAGTTTTACATTTACAGCAATTCAGAATATTAACGATACAGTTCGAGGGGTTTCCCATGGATCCAGCCCCTCAGTCTAGCTTGGTGGGGGAACCTTACACTGTGGTCTTTCCCCATTGAGCCTTTGCTGCGGCTGCCCCAAGCTTTAGTGCGTCCCTCAGCACGTAGTCCTGGACCTTGGAATGTGCCAGTCTGCAACATTCGGCGGTGGACAACTCTTTGCGCTGGAAGACCAGCAAGTTTCGGGCAGACCAAAGGGCGTCTTTCACCGAATTGATAGTCCTCCAGCAGCAGTTGATGTTTGTCTCGGTGTGCGTCCCTGGGAACAGCCCGTAGAGCACAGACTCCTGTGTTACAGAGCTGCTTGGGATGAACCTTGACAAAAACCACTGCATCTCTTTCCACACCTGCTTTGCAAAGGCACATTCCAGGAGGAGGTGGGCGACCGTCTCTTCCCCACCACAGCCAACGCGGGGGCACTGTGCGGAGGGGGCGAGACTTCGGGTGTGCATGAAGGATCTGACGGGGAGGGCCCTTCTCACCACCAGCCAAGCTACGTCTTGGTGCTTGTTTGAAAGTTCTGGTGATGAGGCATTCCGCCAAATGACTTTGACGGTCTGCTCGGGGAACCATCCGACAGGATCCACCGTTTCCTTTTCCCGTAGGGCCTTGAGGACATTCCGTGCAGACCACTGCCTGATGGACCGGTGGTCAAAGGTGTTTTTCCGCAGAAACTGCTCCACGAAGGATAGGTGGTACGGCGCCGCCCAACTGCACGGAGCGTTCCGCGGCAATGTGACCAGGCCCATCCTTCGCAACACCGGGGACAGATAGAACCTCAGCACGTAGTGACACTTGGAGTTTGCGTACTGGGGATCTACACATAGCTTGATGCAGCCGCACTGATAAGAACAGATACTACACTTGATCTTAGCCAAAAGGCCGAGAAGCGATGGCCGTAAAACTGCGTTTGCTGCGCGCGTCAGGCCCGGCGTGCGGCCTCTACGTCAAAGTAGCCGCCGGGTGGGCGAGCCTCGGGCGAAAGAGGCGACGGCGGGCGGTCTTTGAGCCAGAGCTCCTTTTGTTGCCGGGCCTTGCAAGCAGAAAAGAAAGCACGCGTGCATGCCACGCGCAGCCATTCCTTGCGCTTCTGCGCGAGGCATTGCGCAGGAATAAAGACAACCGCGCGCGCTGGGCAGCAAGGGGCGGCCTGCAACTGCGGGGCAATCCAACAGAGAACAGCGTAGCACCCACGGAAAACTGCAGCAAAGTCAGCCGAGCAGCAGCGCCGTCACTATTGCGAATTCTATTTTTCAGCAGGGGTCTCGCCCCCATGGAGGGGGGAAGCTGCACCGCTCCTGGAAACACTGCAATACCAGGTGGATGCATGGAGTGGACGGGGCAAGCCCCTGCTCCATCTCCCTGTCCCAAAAATCAATTTAATATTTGGTCCCCAGATAGGGGACGTATCAGATATTAAACTGATAATAACAGATACTACACTTGATCTTAGCCAAAAGGCCGAGAAGCGATGGCCGTAAAACTGCGTTTGCTGCGCGCGTCAGGCCCGGCGTGCGGCCTCTACGTCAAAGTAGCCGCCGGGTGGGCGAGCCTCGGGCGAAAGAGGCGACGGCGGGCGGTCTTTGAGCCAGAGCTCCTTTTGTTGCCGGGCCTTGCAAGCAGAAAGGAAAGCACGCGTGCATGCCACGCGCAGCCATTCCTTGCGCTTCTGCGCGAGGCATTGCGCAGGAATAAAGACAACCGCGCGCGCTGGGCAGCAAAGGGCGGCCTGCAACTGCGGGGCAATCCAACAGGGGGCAGCGTAGCACCCACAGAAAACTGCAGCAAAGTCAGCCGAGCAGCAGCGCCGTCACTATTGCGAATTCTATTTTTCAGCAGGGGTCTCGCCCCCGTGGAGGGGGGAAGCTGCACCGCTCCTGGAAACACTGCAATACCAGGTGGATGCATGGAGTGGACGGGGCAAGCCCCTGCTCCATCTCCCTGTCCCAAAAATCAATTTAATATTTGGTCCCCAGATAGGGGACGTATCAGATATTAAACTGATAAGAACAGATACTACACTTGATCTTAGCCAAAAGGCCGAGAAGCGATGGCCGTAAAACTGCGTTTGCTGCGCGCGTCAGGCCCGGCGTGCGGCCTCTACGTCAAAGTAGCCGCCGGGTGGGCGAGCCTCGGGCGAAAGAGGCGACGGCGGGCGGTCTTTGAGCCAGAGCTCCTTTTGTTGCCGGGCCTTGCAAGCAGAAAGGAAAGCACGCGTGCATGCCACGCGCAGCCATTCCTTGCGCTTCTGCGCGAGGCATTGCGCAGGAATAAAGACAACCGCGCGCGCTGGGCAGCAAAGGGCGGCCTGCAACTGCGGGGCAATCCAACAGGGGACAGCGTAGCACCCACAGAAAACTGCAGCAAAGTCAGCCGAGCAGCAGCGCCGTCACTATTGCGAATTCTATTTTTCAGCAGGGGTCTCGCCCCCGTGGAGGGGGGAAGCTGCACCGCTCCTGGAAACACTGCAATACCAGGTGGATGCATGGAGTGGACGGGGCAAGCCCCTGCTCCATCTCCCTGTCCCAAAAATCAATTTAATATTTGGTCCCCAGATAGGGGACGTATCAGATATTAAACTGATAAGAACAGATACTACACTTGATCTTAGCCAAAAGGCCGAGAAGCGATGGCCGTAAAACTGCGTTTGCTGCGCGCGTCAGGCCCGGCGTGCGGCCTCTACCTCAAAGTAGCCGCCGGGTGGGCGAGCCTCGGGCGAAAGAGGCGACGGCGGGCGGTCTTTGAGCCAGAGCTCCTTTTGTTGCCGGGCCTTGCAAGCAGAAAGGAAAGCACGCGTGCATGCCACGCGCAGCCATTCCTCGCGCTTCTGCGCGAGGCGTTGCGCAGGAAAAAAGACGCGCGCGCGCTGGGCAGCAAAGGGCGGCCTGCAACTGCGGGGCAATCCAACAGGGGGCAGCGTAGCGCCCACGGAAAACTGCAGCAAAGTCAGCCGAGCAGCAGCGCCGTCACTATTGCGAATTCTATTTTTCAGCAGGGGTCTCGCTCCCGTGGAGGGGGGAAGCTGCACCGCTCCTGGAAACACTGCAATACCAGGTGGATGCATGGAGTGGACGGGGCAAGCCCCTGCTCCATCTCCCTGTCCCAAAAATCAATTTAATATTTGGTCCCCAGATAGGGGACGTATCAGATATTAAACTGATAAGAACAGATACTACTTTTTTTTTTTTTTTTTTATTTCCAAAATATACTTTATTCATAAAAATCTGTAAAAATTACATTGCCAAACAGTTTCCAAACAGCACCAAAAAATACAAACATTGCAAAAGAGATCAGTTTCTTTCAATAATGTCATGAGTTTCTTCCCAACCCTTCCGTTTCACAATTGTCATGTCAATTACAGTTTTACATTTACAGCAATTGAGAATATTAACGATACAGTTCGAGGGGCTTCCCATGGTTCCAGCCCCTCAGTCCAGCTTGGTTGGGGAACCTTACACTGTGGTCTTTCCCCATTGAGCCTTTGCTGCGGCTGCCCCAAGCTTTAGTGCGTCCCTCAGCACGTAGTCCTGGACCTTGGAATGTGCCAGTCTGCAACATTCGGTGGTGGACAACTCTTTGCGCTGGAAGACCAGCAAGTTTCGGGCAGACCAAAGGGCGTCTTTCACCGAATTGATAGTCCTCCAGCAGCAGTTGATGTTTGTCTCGGTGTGCGTCCCTGGGAACAGCCCGTAGAGCACAGACTCCTGTGTTACAGAGCTGCTTGGGATGAACCTTGACAAAAACCACTGCATCTCTTTCCACACCTGCTTTGCAAAGGCACATTCCAGGAGGAGGTGGGCGACCGTCTCTTCCCCACCACAGCCAACGCGGGGGCACTGTGCGGAGGGGGCGAGACTTCGGGTGTGCATGAAGGACCTGACGGGGAGGGCCCTTCTCACCACCAGCCAAGCTACGTCTTGGTGCTTGTTTGAAAGTTCTGGTGATGAGGCATTCCGCCAAATGACTTTGACGGTCTGCTCGGGGAACCATCCGACAGGATCCACCGTTTCCTTTTCGGCGAGTAAAACTCCCGGGAGCGATGGCTTACCGGTCGAGTTGTACTCGGCCCTGTGGGACTGGGTCGGCCCGGACCTGCTGGAAGTATACGAGAGTATGCTCCTGGCCGGTAGCATGTCAGAATCCATGAGAAAAGGCATCATCACCCTCATTTACAAGCAGAAGGGGGAGAGGGTAGAAATCAGAAATTGGCGGCCCATCTCACTGCTTAATGTTGATTACAAGATTCTGTCCAAAGTCATAGCCAGTCGAGTCAAGTCTGCTCTGGAGCTGGTGATTCACCCCGATCAGACCTGTACTGTACCCGGCAGGAAGATCTCTGATAGCCTCGCGCTACTCAGGGATACGATCGCCTACGTACGGGACAGGAGGGTGGACACCTGCCTCATCAGCCTGGACCAGGAGAAGGCTTTTGACAGGATATCGCACACCTACATGATGGACGTGCTTTCCAAAATGGGGTTTGGGGAGGGAATCTGCAATTGGATCCAACTGCTCTACACAAACATCAGTAGCGCAGTGTCAATCAACGGGTGGGAATCTGAAAGTTTCCCGATCAAATCTGGAGTCAGACAGGGCTGTCCTCTTTCCCCGGTCTTGTTTGTTTGCTGTATTGAACCCTTTGCTGAGTCTATTAGGAAGGATGCGAGCATAAGAGGGGTGACAATCCCAGGCAGTGGAGGCACTCAGGTCAAAACCTCCCTGTACATGGATGACGTCGCCGTCTTCTGCTCGGATCCGCTGTCCGTGCGCAGACTGATGAGCATCTGCGACCAGTTCGAACTGGCCTCGGGAGCCAAAGTTAACCACGGCAAGAGCGAGGCCATGTTCTTTGGGAACTGGGCTGACCGATCCTTTGTCCCCTTCACCGTCAGGTCAGATTACCTGAAGGTGCTGGGGATATGGTTCGGAAGTGCCGGGGCGTGCACCAAAACATGGGAGGAGCGAGTAGCCAAGGTACGACAAAAGTTGGGCATGTGGGGGCAGCGATCTCTCTCCATTGTGGGTAAGAACCTGGTCATCAGGTGCGAGGCGCTCACGTTGTTGCTCTACGTGACGCAGGTCTGGCCCATACCCCACTCCTGCGCCGTGGCAGTCACCCGAGCCATTTTCAGCTTCGTCTGGGGATCTAAAATGGACCGGGTCCGGAGAGACACGATGTTCAAATCTCTGGACATGGGCGGGAAAAATGTACCCAACGTGGCCCTCATCCTGATGACCACCTTCGTGTGCGGCTGCATCAAGCTATGTGTAGATCCCCAGTACGCAAACTCCAAGTGTCACTACGTGCTGAGGTTCTATCTGTCCCCGGTGTTGCGAAGGATGGGCCTGGTCACATTGCCGCGGAACGCACCGTGCAGTTGGGCGGCGCCGTACCACCTATCCTTCGTGGAGCAGTTTCTGCGGATAAGAACAGATACTACACTTGATCTTAGCCAAAAGGCCGAGAAGCGATGGCCGTAAAACTGCGTTTGCTGCGCGCGTCAGGCCCGGCGTGCGGCCTCTACGTCAAAGTAGCCGCCGGGTGGGCGAGCCTCGGGCGAAAGAGGCGACGGCGGGCGGTCTTTGAGCCAGAGCTCCTTTTGTTGCCGGGCCTTGCAAGCAGAAAGGAAAGCACGCGTGCATGCCACGCGCAGCCATTCCTTGCGCTTCTGCGCGAGGCATTGCGCAGGAATAAAGACAACCGCGCGCGCTGGGCAGCAAAGGGCGGCCTGCAACTGCGGGGCAATCCAACAGGGGACAGCGTAGCACCCACAGAAAACTGCAGCAAAGTCAGCCGAGCAGCAGCGCCGTCACTATTGCGAATTCTATTTTTCAGCAGGGGTCTCGCCCCCGTGGAGGGGGGAAGCTGCACCGCTCCTGGAAACACTGCAATACCAGGTGGATGCATGGAGTGGACGGGGCAAGCCCCTGCTCCATCTCCCTGTCCCAAAAATCAATTTAATATTTGGTCCCCAGATAGGGGACGTATCAGATATTAAACTGATAAGAACAGATACTACACTTGATCTTAGCCAAAAGGCCGAGAAGCGATGGCCGTAAAACTGCGTTTGCTGCGCGCGTCAGGCCCGGCGTGCGGCCTCTACCTCAAAGTAGCCGCCGGGTGGGCGAGCCTCGGGCGAAAGAGGCGACGGCGGGCGGTCTTTGAGCCAGAGCTCCTTTTGTTGCCGGGCCTTGCAAGCAGAAAGGAAAGCACGCGTGCATGCCACGCGCAGCCATTCCTCGCGCTTCTGCGCGAGGCGTTGCGCAGGAAAAAAGACGCGCGCGCGCTGGGCAGCAAAGGGCGGCCTGCAACTGCGGGGCAATCCAACAGGGGGCAGCGTAGCGCCCACGGAAAACTGCAGCAAAGTCAGCCGAGCAGCAGCGCCGTCACTATTGCGAATTCTATTTTTCAGCAGGGGTCTCGCTCCCGTGGAGGGGGGAAGCTGCACCGCTCCTGGAAACACTGCAATACCAGGTGGATGCATGGAGTGGACGGGGCAAGCCCCTGCTCCATCTCCCTGTCCCAAAAATCAATTTAATATTTGGTCCCCAGATAGGGGACGTATCAGATATTAAACTGATAAGAACAGATACTACACTTGATCTTAGCCAAAAGGCCGAGAAGCGATGGCCGTAAAACTGCGTTTGCTGCGCGCGTCAGGCCCGGCGTGCGGCCTCTACGTCAAAGTAGCCTCCGGGTGGGCGAGCCTCGGGCGAAAGAGGCGACGGCGGGCGGTCTTTGAGCCAGAGCTCCTTTTGTTGCCGGGCCTTGCAAGCAGAAAGGAAAGCACGCGTGCATGCCACGCGCAGCCATTCCTTGCGCTTCTGCGCGAGGCATTGCGCAGGAATAAAGACAACCGCGCGCGCTGGGCAGCAAGGGGCGGCCTGCAACTGCGGGGCAATCCAACAGGGAACAGCGTAGCACCCACGGAAAACTGCAGCAAAGTCAGCCGAGCAGCAGCGCCGTCACTATTGCGAATTCTATTTTTCAGCAGGGGTCTCGCCCCCATGGAGGGGGGAAGCTGCACCGCTCCTGGAAACACTGCAATACCAGGTGGATGCATGGAGTGGACGGGGCAAGCCCCTGCTCCATCTCCCTGTCCCAAAAATCAATTTAATATTTGGTCCCCAGATAGGGGACGTATCAGATATTAAACTGATAAGAACAGATACTTTTTTTTTTTATTTCCAAAATATACTTTATTCATAAAAATCTGTAAAAATTACATTGCCAAACAGTTTCCAAACAGCACCAAAAAATACAAACATTGCAAGGGAGATCAGTTTCCTTCAATACTGTCATGAGTTTCTTCCCAACCCTTCCGTTTCTCAATTGTCATGTCAATTACAGTTTTACATTTACAGCAATTCAGAATATTAATGATACAGTTCGAGGGGTTTCCCATGGATCCAGCCCCTCAGTCTAGCTTGGTGGGGGAACCTTACACTGTGGTCTTTCCCCATTGAGCCTTTGCTGCGGCTGCCCCAAGCTTTAGTGCGTCCCTCAGCACGTAGTCCTGGACCTTGGAATGTGCCAGTCTGCAACATTCGGTGGTGGACAACTCTTTGCGCTGGAAGACCAGCAAGTTTCGGGCAGACCAAAGGGCGTCTTTCACTGAATTGATAGTCCTCCAGCAGCAGTTGATGTTTGTCTCGGTGTGCGTCCCTGGGAACAGCCCGTAGAGCACAGACTCCTGTGTTACAGAGCTGCTTGGGACGAACCTTGACAAAAACCACTGCATCTCTTTCCACACCTGCTTTGCAAAGCCACATTCCAGGAGGAGGTGGGCGACCGTCTCTTCCCCACCACAGCCAACGCGGGGGCACTGTGCGGAGGGGGCGAGACTTCGGGTGTGCATGAAGGATCTGACGGGGAGGGCCCTTCTCACCACCAGCCAAGCTACGTCTTGGTGCTTGTTTGAAAGTTCTGGTGATGAGGCATTCCGCCAAATGACTTTGACGGTCTGCTCGGGGAACCATCCGACAGGATCCACCGTTTCCTTTTCCCGTAGGGCCTTGAGGACATTCCGTGCAGACCACTGCCTGATGGACCGGTGGTCAAAGGTGTTTTTCCGCAGAAACTGCTCCACGAAGGATAGGTGGTACGGCACGTCCCAACTGCACGGAGCGTTCCGCGGCAATGTGACCAGGCCCATCCTTCGCAACACCGGGGACAGATAGAACCTCAGCACGTAGTGACACTTGGAGTTTGCGTACTGGGGATCTACACATAGCTTGATGCAGCCGCACACGAAGGTGGTCATCAGGATGAGGGCCACGTTGGGTACATTTTTCCCGCCCATGTCCAGAGATTTGAACATCGTGTCCCTCCGGACCCGGTCCATTTTAGATCCCCAGACGAAGCGGAAAATGGCTCGGGTGACTGCCACGGCGCAGGAGTGGGGTATGGGCCAGACCTGCGCCATGTAGAGCAACAACGTGAGCGCCTCGCACCTGATGACCAGGTTCTTACCCACAATGGAGAGAGATCGCTGCCCCCACATGCCCAACTTTTGTCGTACCTTGGCTACTCGCTCCTCCCATGTTTTGGTGCACGCCCCGGCACTTCCGAACCATATCCCCAGCACCTTCAGGTAATCTGACCTGACGGTGAAGGGGACAAAGGATCGGTCAGCCCAGTTCCCAAAGAACATGGCCTCGCTCTTGCCGTGGTTAACTTTGGCTCCCGAGGCCAGTTCGAACTGGTCGCAGATGCTCATCAGTCTGCGCACGGACAGCGGATCCGAGCAGAAGACGGCGACGTCATCCATGTACAGGGAGGTTTTGACCTGAGTGCCTCCGCTGCCTGGGATTGTCACCCCTCTTATGCTCGCATCCTTCCTAATAGACTCAGCAAAGGGTTCAATACAGCAAACAAACAAGACCGGGGAAAGAGGACAGCCCTGTCTGACTCCAGATTTGATCGGGAAACTTTCAGATTCCCACCCGTTGATTGAGACTGCGCTACTGATGTTTGTGTAGAGCAGTAAACTGATAAGAACAGATACTACACTTGATCTTAGCCAAAAGGCCGAGAAGCGATGGCCGTAAAACTGCGTTTGCTGCGCGCGTCAGGCCCGGCGTGCGGCCTCTACGTCAAAGTAGCCGCCGGGTGGGCGAGCCTCGGGCGAAAGAGGCGACGGCGGGCGGTCTTTGAGCCAGAGCTCCTTTTGTTGCCGGGCCTTGCAAGCAGAAAGGAAAGCACGCGTGCATGCCACGCGCAGCCATTCCTTGCGCTTCTGCGCGAGGCATTGCGCAGGAATAAAGACAACCGCGCGCGCTGGGCAGCAAGGGGCGGCCTGCAACTGCGGGGCAATCCAACAGAGAACAGCGTAGCACCCACGGAAAACTGCAGCAAAGTCAGCCGAGCAGCAGCGCCGTCACTATTGCGAATTCTATTTTTCAGCAGGGGTCTCGCCCCCATGGAGGGGGGAAGCTGCACCGCTCCTGGAAACACTGCAATACCAGGTGGATGCATGGAGTGGACGGGGCAAGCCCCTGCTCCATCTCCCTGTCCCAAAAATCAATTTAATATTTGGTCCCCAGATAGGGGACGTATCAGATATTAAACTGATAAGAACAGATACTACACTTGATCTTAGCCAAAAGGCCGAGAAGCGATGGCCGTAAAACTGCGTTTGCTGCGCGCGTCAGGCCCGGCGTGCGGCCTCTACGTCAAAGTAGCCGCCGGGTGGGCGAGCCTCGGGCGAAAGAGGCGACGGCGGGCGGTCTTTGAGCCAGAGCTCCTTTTGTTGCCGGGCCTTGCAAGCAGAAAGGAAAGCACGCGTGCATGCCACGCGCAGCCATTCCTTGCGCTTCTGCGCGAGGCATTGCGCAGGAATAAAGACAACCGCGCGCGCTGGGCAGCAAAGGGCGGCCTGCAACTGCGGGGCAATCCAACAGGGGACAGCGTAGCACCCACAGAAAACTGCAGCAAAGTCAGCCGAGCAGCAGCGCCGTCACTATTGCGAATTCTATTTTTCAGCAGGGGTCTCGCCCCCGTGGAGGGGGGAAGCTGCACCGCTCCTGGAAACACTGCAATACCAGGTGGATGCATGGAGTGGACGGGGCAAGCCCCTGCTCCATCTCCCTGTCCCAAAAATCAATTTAATATTTGGTCCCCAGATAGGGGACGTATCAGATATTAAACTGATAAGAACAGATACTACACTTGATCTTAGCCAAAAGGCCGAGAAGCGATGGCCGTAAAACTGCGTTTGCTGCGCGCGTCAGGCCCGGCGTGCGGCCTCTACCTCAAAGTAGCCGCCGGGTGGGCGAGCCTCGGGCGAAAGAGGCGACGGCGGGCGGTCTTTGAGCCAGAGCTCCTTTTGTTGCCGGGCCTTGCAAGCAGAAAGGAAAGCACGCGTGCATGCCACGCGCAGCCATTCCTCGCGCTTCTGCGCGAGGCGTTGCGCAGGAAAAAAGACGCGCGCGCGCTGGGCAGCAAAGGGCGGCCTGCAACTGCGGGGCAATCCAACAGGGGGCAGCGTAGCGCCCACGGAAAACTGCAGCAAAGTCAGCCGAGCAGCAGCGCCGTCACTATTGCGAATTCTATTTTTCAGCAGGGGTCTCGCCCCCGTGGAGGGGGGAAGCTGCACCGCTCCTGGAAACACTGCAATACCAGGTGGATGCATGGAGTGGACGGGGCAAGCCCCTGCTCCATCTCCCTGTCCCAAAAATCAATTTAATATTTGGTCCCCAGATAGGGGACGTATCAGATATTAAACTGATAAGAACAGATACTACACTTGATCTTAGCCAAAAGGCCGAGAAGCGATGGCCGTAAAACTGCGTTTGCTGCGCGCGTCAGGCCCGGCGCGCGGCCTCTACGTCAAAGTAGCCGCCGGGTGGGCGAGCCTCGGGCGAAAGAGGCGACGGCGGGCGGTCTTTGAGCCAGAGCTCCTTTTGTTGCCGGGCCTTGCAAGCAGAAAGGAAAGCACGCGTGCATGCCACGCGCAGCCATTCCTTGCGCTTCTGCGCGAGGCATTGCGCAGGAATAAAGACAACCGCGCGCGCTGGGCAGCAAGGGGCGGCCTGCAACTGCGGGGCAATCCAACAGAGAACAGCGTAGCACCCACGGAAAACTGCAGCAAAGTCAGCCGAGCAGCAGCGCCGTCACTATTGCGAATTCTATTTTTCAGCAGGGGTCTCGCCCCCATGGAGGGGGGAAGCTGCACCGCTCCTGGAAACACTGCAATACCAGGTGGATGCATGGAGTGGACGGGGCAAGCCCCTGCTCCATCTCCCTGTCCCAAAAATCAATTTAATATTTGGTCCCCAGATAGGGGACGTATCAGATATTAAACTGATAAGAACAGATACTACACTTGATCTTAGCCAAAAGGCCGAGAAGCGATGGCCGTAAAACTGCGTTTGCTGCGCGCGTCAGGCCCGGCGTGCGGCCTCTACGTCAAAGTAGCCGCCGGGTGGGCGAGCCTCGGGCGAAAGAGGCGACGGCGGGCGGTCTTTGAGCCAGAGCTCCTTTTGTTGCCGGGCCTTGCAAGCAGAAAGGAAAGCACGCGTGCATGCCACGCGCAGCCATTCCTTGCGCTTCTGCGCGAGGCATTGCGCAGGAATAAAGACAACCGCGCGCGCTGGGCAGCAAAGGGCGGCCTGCAACTGCGGGGCAATCCAACAGGGGACAGCGTAGCACCCACAGAAAACTGCAGCAAAGTCAGCCGAGCAGCAGCGCCGTCACTATTGCGAATTCTATTTTTCAGCAGGGGTCTCGCCCCCGTGGAGGGGGGAAGCTGCACCGCTCCTGGAAACACTGCAATACCAGGTGGATGCATGGAGTGGACGGGGCAAGCCCCTGCTCCATCTCCCTGTCCCAAAAATCAATTTAATATTTGGTCCCCAGATAGGGGACGTATCAGATATTAAACTGATAAGAACAGATACTACACTTGATCTTAGCCAAAAGGCCGAGAAGCGAAGGCCGTAAAACTGCGTTTGCTGCGCGCGTCAGGCCCGGCGTGCCGCCTCTACGTCAAAGTAGCCGCCGGGTGGGCGAGCCTCGGGCGAAAGAGGCGACGGCGGGCGGTCTTTGAGCCAGAGCTCCTTTTGTTGCCGGGCCTTGCAAGCAGAAAGGAAAGCACGCGTGCATGCCACGCGCAGCCATTCCTTGCGCTTCTGCGCGAGGCATTGCGCAGGAATAAAGACAACCGCGTGCGCTGGGCAGCAAAGGGCGGCCTGCAACTGCGGGGCAATCCAACAGGGGACAGCGTAGCACCCACAGAAAACTGCAGCAAAGTCAGCCGAGCAGCAGCGCCGTCACTATTGCGAATTCTATTTTTCAGCAGGGGTCTCGCCCCCGTGGAGGGGGGAAGCTGCACCGCTCCTGGAAACACTGCAATACCAGGTGGATGCATGGAGTGGACGGGGCAAGCCCCTGCTCCATCTCCCTGTCCCAAAAATCAATTTAATATTTGGTCCCCAGATAGGGGACGTATCAGATATTAAACTGATAAGAACAGATACTACACTTGATCTTAGCCAAAAGGCCGAGAAGCGATGGCCGTAAAACTGCGTTTGCTGCGCGCGTCAGGCCCGGCGTGCGGCCTCTACGTCAAAGTAGCCGCCGGGTGGGCGAGCCTCGGGCGAAAGAGGCGACGGCGGGCGGTCTTTGAGCCAGAGCTCCTTTTGTTGCCGGGCCTTGCAAGCAGAAAGGAAAGCACGCGTGCATGCCACGCGCAGCCATTCCTCGCGCTTCTGCGCGAGGCGTTGCGCAGGAAAAAAGACGCGCGCGCGCTGGGCAGCAAAGGGCGGCCTGCAACTGCGGGGCAATCCAACAGGGGGCAGCGTAGCGCCCACGGAAAACTGCAGCAAAGTCAGCCGAGCAGCAGCGCCGTCACTATTGCGAATTCTATTTTTCAGCAGGGGTCTCGCTCCCGTGGAGGGGGGAAGCTGCACCGCTCCTGGAAACACTGCAATACCAGGTGGATGCATGGAGTGGACGGGGCAAGCCCCTGCTCCATCTCCCTGTCCCAAAAATCAATTTAATATTTGGTCCCCAGATAGGGGACGTATCAGATATTAAACTGATAAGAACAGATACTACACTTGATCTTAGCCAAAAGGCCGAGAAGCGATGGCCGTAAAACTGCGTTTGCTGCGCGCGTCAGGCCCGGCGTGCGGCCTCTACGTCAAAGTAGCCTCCGGGTGGGCGAGCCTCGGGCGAAAGAGGCGACGGCGGGCGGTCTTTGAGCCAGAGCTCCTTTTGTTGCCGGGCCTTGCAAGCAGAAAGGAAAGCACGCGTGCATGCCACGCGCAGCCATTCCTTGCGCTTCTGCGCGAGGCGTTGCGCAGGAATAAAGACAACCGCGCGCGCTGGGCAGCAAAGGGCGGCCTGCAACTGCGGGGCAATCCAACAGGGGGCAGCGTAGCGCCCACGGAAAACTGCAGCAAAGTCAGCCGAGCAGCAGCGCCGTCACTATTGCGAATTCTATTTTTCAGCAGGGGTCTCGCCCCCGTGGAGGGGGGAAGCTGCACCGCTCCTGGAAACACTGCAATACCAGGTGGATGCATGGAGTGGACGGGGCAAGCCCCTGCTCCATCTCCCTGTCCCAAAAATCAATTTAATATTTGGTCCCCAGATAGGGGACGTATCAGATATTAAACTGATAAGAACAGATACTACACTTGATCTTAGCCAAAAGGCCGAGAAGCGATGGCCGTAAAACTGCGTTTGCTGCGCGCGTCAGGCCCGGCGTGCGGCCTCTACCTCAAAGTAGCCGCCGGGTGGGCGAGCCTCGGGCGAAAGAGGCGACGGCGGGCGGTCTTTGAGCCAGAGCTCCTTTTGTTGCCGGGCCTTGCAAGCAGAAAGGAAAGCACGCGTGCATGCCACGCACAGCCATTCCTCGCGCTTCTGCGCGAGGCGTTGCGCAGGAAAAAAGACGCGCGCACGCTGGGCAGCAAAGGGCGGCCTGCAACTGCGGGGCAATCCAACAGGGGGCAGCGTAGCGCCCACGGAAAACTGCAGCAAAGTCAGCCGAGCAGCAGCGCCGTCACTATTGCGAATTCTATTTTTCAGCAGGGGTCTCGCCCCCGTGGAGGGGGGAAGCTGCACCGCTCCTGGAAACACTGCAATACCAGGTGGATGCATGGAGTGGACGGGGCAAGCCCCTGTCTCATCACCCTCCGCCCTTCAGGAAATCCCAAAGACCCTTTCATCACACTCCCCACGCCAGGAATTCCCAAAGACCCTTTCATCACGCTCCCCCCCGGCATGAAATCCCAAAGATCCTCTCATCAGCCTCCGCCCCAGGAAATACCAAAGACCCTTTCATCACCCTTCCCCCCTTCAGGAAATCCCAAAGAGCCTTTCATTACCCTTCCCCCTCATGAAATCCCGAAGACCCTTTCATCACCCTCACCCCCACCCCCTGCCAGGAAATCCCAAAGACCCTTTCATCACCCTCACCCTGCCAGGAAATGCTATAGAAACTTTCATCATCCTCCCCCCCAGGAAATCCCAAACAGCCTTTCATCACCCTCCCCCGCCCAGGAAATCCCAAAGATCCACTCATCACCCTCCCCCCCAGAAAATCACAAAGACCCTTTCATCACCCTCCCCCCCTGGAAATCCCAAAGACACTTTCATCACCATCCTCCCCAGGAAATCCCAGAGAACCTTTCATCACCCTCCCCCCCAGGAAATCCCAAAGACCCACTCATCACCCTCCCCCCCAGAAAATCACAAAGACCCTTTCATCACCCTCCCCCCAGGAAATCCCAAAGACCCTTTCATCATCCTTCCACCCAAGAAATCCCAAAGACCCTTTCATCACAATCCCCTACAGGAAATCCCAAAGACCCTGTCATCACCCACCCCACCAAGGAAATCCCAAACACCCTTTCATCAACCTCTCCCACAGGAAATCCCAAAGACCCTTTCATCATGCTCCCCTATATGAAATCCCAAAGACCCTGTCATCACCCACCCCACCAAGGAAATCCCAAACACCCTTTCATCAACCTCTCCCACAGGAAATCCCAAAGACCCTTTCATCATGCTCTCCCCCAAGGAAATTCCAAAGAACCTTTCATCACCCTCCCCCCCGAGGAAATCCCAAGGAACCTTTCATCACCATCACCCCCAAGGAAATCCCAAAGGCACTTTCATCACCCTCCCCCCCAGGAAATCCCAAAGACCCTTTCATCACCCTCCCCCCCAGGAAATCCCAAAGACCCTTTCGTCACACTCCCCCCCAGGAAATCCCAAGGAACCTTTCATCACCCTCCCCACCCCAGGAAATCCCACAGAATCTTTCATTACCCTCGCCCCCAGGAAATCCCAAAGAATTTTCATCACCCTCCCCCGCAGGAAATCCCAAAGACCCTCTCATCACCCTCCCCCCGCAGGAAATACCAAAGACCCTTTCATCACACTCCCCACGCAAGGAAATCCCAAAGACCCTTTCATCACGCTCCCCCCCGGCATGAAATCCCAAAGACCCTTTCATCAGCCTCCCCCCCAGGAAATACCAAAGACCCTGTCATCACCCTCCCCCAATTCAGGAAATCCCAAAGACCCTTTCATCATGCTCCCCCCCCAAGGAAATCCCAAAGACCCTTTCATCACCCTCCCCCCAAGGAAATCCCAAAGGCCCTTTCATCACCCTCACCCCCAGGAAATCCCAAAGACCCTTTCGTCACCCTCCCTCCGAGGAAATCCCAAGGAACCTTTCATCACCCTCCCCACCCCAGAAAATCACAAAGACCCTTTCATCACCCTCCCCCCCAAGGAAATCCCAAAGACACATTCATCACCCACCCCCCCAGGAAATCCAAGAGACCCTTTCTTCACCCTCCCCCCCAGGAAATTCCAAAGAACCTTTCAACACCCTCCCTCCCAAGGAAATTCCAAAGACACATTCATCACCCTCCCCCCAGGAAATCCCAAAGACCCTTGCATCACCCTCCCTCCCTGGAAATCCCAAAGACCCTTTCATCACCCTCCACCCCTTCAGGAAATCCCAAAGACCCTCTCATCACCCTCCCCCCGCAGGAAATACCAAAGACCCTTTCATCACACTCCCCACGCAAGGAAATCCCAAAGACCCTTTCATCACCCTCCCCCCCAGCCAGGAAATCCCAAAGACCCTTTCATCACCCTCACCCCGCCAGGAAATGCGATAGAAACTTTCATCATCCTCCCCTGCAGGAAATCCCAAAGAGCCTTTCCTCACCCTCCCCCACCCAGGAAATCCCAAAGAGCCTTTCATCACCCTTCCCCACCCAGGAAATCACAAAGACCCTTTCTTCACCATCCCCCCCAGGAAATCCCAAAGACCCTTTCATCCCCCTCGCCCCCCAGGTAATCCCAAAGACCCTTTCATCACCCTCCCCCCAGGAAATCCCAAAGACCCTTTTATCACCCTCTCCCGAAGGAAATCCCAAACATCCACTCATCAGCCTCCCCCTCCAGGAAATTCCAAAGACCCTTTCATCACCCTCCCCGCCCAAGGAAATCCCAAAGACACATTCATCACCCTCCCCGCCAGGAAATCCAAGAGACCCTTTCTTCACCCTCCCCACCCCACAAAATACCAAAGACCAGCCATCAGCCATCACTCATCAGCCTCCCCCTCCAGGAAATCCCAAAGAACCTTTCATCAACCTCCAACCACAGGAAGTCCCAAAGACCCTTTCATCATCCTTCCACCCAAGAAATGCCAAAGACCCTTTCATCACACTCCCCGACAGGAAATCCCAAAGACCCTGTCATCACCCACCCCACCAAGGAAATCCCAAACACCCTTTCATCAACCTCTCCCACAGGAAATCCCAAAGACCCTTTCATCATGCTCCCCTACAGGAAATCCCAAAGACCCTGTCATCAACCACCCCACCAAGGAAATCCCAAACACCCTTTCATCAACCTCTCCCACAGGAAATCCCAAAGACCCTTTCATCATGCTCCCCCCCAAGGAAATTCCAAAGAACCTTTCATCACCCTCCCCCCCGAGGAAATCCCAAGGAACCTTTCATCACCATCACCCCCAAGGAAATCCCAAAGGCACTTTCATCACCCTCCCCCCCAGGAAACCCCAAAGACCCTTTCATCACCCTCCCCCCCAGGAAATCCCAAAGACCCTTTCGTCACACTCCCCCCGAGGAAATCCCAAGGAACCTTTCATCACCCTCCCCACCCCAGGAAATCCCACAGAATCTTTCATTACCCTCGCCCCCAGGAAATCCCAAAGAATTTTCATCACCCTCACCCGCAGGAAATCCCAAAGACCCTCTCATCACCCTCCCCCCGCAGGAAATACCAAAGACCCTTTCATCACACTCCCCACGCAAGGAAATCCCAAAGACCCTTTCATCACGCTCCCCTCCGGCATGAAATCCCAAAGACCCTTTTATCAGCCTCCCCCCCAGGAAATACCAAAGCCCCTGTCATCACCCTCCCCCAATTCAGGAAATCCCAAAGACCCTTTCATCATGCTCCCCCCCCCAAGGAAATCCCAAACACCCTTTCATCACCCTCCCCCCAAGGAAATTCCAAAGACACTTTCATCACCCTCCCCCCGAGGAAATCCCAAGGAACCTTTCATCACCATCACCCCCAAGGAAATCCCAAAGGCACTTTCATCACCCTCACCCCCAGGAAATCCCAAAGACCCTTTCGTCACCCTCCCTCCGAGGAAATCCCAAGGAACCTTTCATCACGCTCCCCACCCCAGGAAATCACAAAGACCCTTTCATCACCCTCCCCCCCAAGGAAATCACAAAGACCCTTTCTTCACCCTCCCCCCCAGGAAATCCCAAAGACCCTTTCATCCCCCTCGCCCCCCAGGAAATCCCAAAGACCCTTTCATCACCCTCCCCCCAGGAAATCCCAAAGACCCTTTTATCACCCTCTCCCGAAGGAAATCCCAAACATCCACTCATCAGCCTCCCCCTCCAGGAAATTCTAAAGACCCTTTCATCACCCTCCCCGCCCAAGGAAATCCCAAAGACACATTCATCACCCTCCCCCCCAGGAAATCCAAGAGACCCTTTCTTCACCCTCCCCACCCCACAAAATACCAAAGACCAGCCATCAGCCATCACTCATCAGCCTCCCCCTCCAGGAAATCCCAAAGAACCTTTCATCAACCTCCAACCCCAAGAAATCCCAAAGAATCTTTGATTACCCTCGCCCCCAGGAAATCCCAAAGAATTTTCATCACCCTCCCCCGCAGGAAATCCCAAAGACCCTTTCATCACACACCCCCCATCTGGAAATCCCAAAGACCCTCTCATCACCCTCCCAAACTCCAGGAAATCACAAAGACCCTTTCATCCCCCTCGCCCCCCAGGTAATCCCAAAGACCCTTTCATCATCCTCCCCCCAGGAAATCCCAAAGACCCTTTTATCACCCTCTCCCGAAGGAAATCCCAAATATCCACTCATCAGCCTCCCCCTCCAGGAAATTCCAAAGACCCTTTCATCACCCTCCCCGCCCAAGGAAATCCCAAAGACACATTCATCACCCTCCCCCCCAGGAAATCCAAGAGAGCCTTTCTTCACCCTCCCCACCCCACAAAATACCAAAGACCAGCCATCAGCCATCACTCATCAGCCTCCCCCTCCAGGAAATCCCAAAGATCCTTTCATCAACCTCCAACCCCAGGAAATCCCAAAGAATCTTTGATTACCCTCGCCCCCAGGAAATCCCAAAGAACTTTCATCACCCTTCCCGCAGGAAATCCCAAAGACCCTTTCATCACACACCCCCCGCCTGGAAATCCCAAAGACCCTTTCATCACCCTCCCCAACTCCAGGAAATCCCAAAGATCCTTTCTTCGCCCTGCCACCCTTCAGAAAATCCCAAAGACCCTTTCATCAGCCTCCTGCACAGGAAATCGCAAAGACCCACTCATCACCCTCCACCCCGCAGGAA
Source organism: Heterodontus francisci (assembly GCF_036365525.1). Taxonomy (NCBI): domain Eukaryota; kingdom Metazoa; phylum Chordata; class Chondrichthyes; order Heterodontiformes; family Heterodontidae; genus Heterodontus; species Heterodontus francisci. The sequence continues at coordinate 6,264,489 of NC_090411.1, read as the reverse complement.
ATCCCAAAGACACTTTCACCACCCTCCCCCACAGGAAATCCCAATGACCCTTTCATCATCCTCTACCCCAGGAAATCCCAAAGACCCTTTCATCACCCTCCCCCACAGAAAATCCCAATGACCCTTTCATCAACCTCCCCCGCCATGAAATACCAAAGAGCCTTTCATCAACCTCCCCACCAAGGAAATTCCAAAGACCCTTTCATCAGCCTCCCCCACAGGAAATCCCAAAGACCCTTTCATCACCCTCCCCCCCAGGAAATACCAAAGAATTTTCATCACCCTCCCCCGCAGGAAATCCCAAAGACACTGTCATCACCCTCCGTTGCAGGAAATGCCAAAGACCCTCTCATCACACTCCCCCCCGCCAGGTAATCCCAAAGACCCTTTCATCACCATCACCCCCAAGGAAATCCCAAAGGCACTTTCATCACCCTCCCCCCAAGGAAATCCCAAAGACCCTTTCATCACCCTCCCCCCCAGGAAATCCCAAAGACCCTTTTGTCACCCTCCCCCCGAGGAAATCCCAAGGAATCTTTCATCACCCTCCCCACCCCAGGAAATCCCACAGAATCTTTCATTACCCTCGCCCCCAGGAAATCAAAAAGAATTTTCATCACCCTCCCCCGCAGGAAATCCCAAAGACCCTCTCATCACACTCCACACCCCACAAAATACCAAAGACCCTTTCATCACGCTCCCCCCCCGGCAGGAAATCCCAAAGATCCTCTCATCAGCCTCCCCCCCAGGAAATACCAAAGACCCTTTCATCACCCTCCACCCCTTCAGGAAATCCCAAAGACCCTTTCATCACCCTCCCCCCTCATGAAATCCCGAAGACCCTTTCATCACCCTCCCCCCCAGCCAGGAAATCCCAAAGACCCTTTCATCACCCTCACCCCGCCAGGAAATGCTATAGAAACTTTCATCATCCTCCCCTGCAGGAAATCACAAAGACCCTTTCTTCACCCTCCCCCCCAGGAAATCCCAAAGACCCATTCATCCCCCTCGCCCCCCAGGTAATCCCAAAGACCCTTTCATCACCCTCCCCACAAGAAATCCCAAAGACCCTTTTATCACCCTCCCCCGAAGGAAATCACAAACATCCACTCATCAGCCTCCCCCTCCAGGAAATTCCAAAGACCCTTTCATCACCCTCCCCGCCCAAGGAAATCCCAAAGACACATTCATCACCCTCCCCCCCAGGAAATCCAGGAGACCCTTTCTTCACCCTCCCCACCCCACAAAATACCAAAGACCAGCCATCAGCCATCACTCATCAGCCTCCGCCTCCAGGAAATCCCAAAGAACCTTTCATCAACCTCCAACCCCAGGAAATCCCAAAGAATCTTTGATTACCCTCGCCCCCAGGAAATCCCAAAGAATTTTCATCACCCTTCCCGCAGGAAATCCCAAAGACCCTTTCATCACACACCCCCCATCTGGAAATCCCAAAGACCCTTTCATCACCCTCCCCAACTCCAGGAAATCCCAAAGACCCTTTCTTCGCCCTGCCACCCTTCAGAAAATCCCAAAGACCCTTTCATCACCCTCCCCCAACCCAGGAAATCCCAAAGACCCTTACATCACCCTCCCCCGCAGGAAATCCCAAAGACCATTTTATCACCCTCCCCCCCAGGAAATCCCAAAGACCCTTTCATCACCCTCCCCGCCAGGAAATCCCAAAGACCATTTCATCACCCTCAACCACCCCCCAGCAAATCCCAAAGACCGTCTCATCACCCTCCCGCCCAGAAAATCCCAAAGACCCTTTCATCACCCACCCACGAAGGAAATCGCAAAGCCCCTTTCATCACCCTCCTGCACAGGAAATCCCAAAGACCCACTCATCACCCTCCACCCCGCAGGAAATCCCAAAGACACTTTCACCACCCTCCCCCACAGGAAATCCCAAAGACCCTTTCATCACCAACCCCCCCCAAGGAAATCCCAATGACCCTTTCATCATCCTCCACCCCAGGAAATCCCAAAGACCCTTTCATCACCCTCCCCCACAGAAAATCCCAATGACCCTTTCATCAACCTCCCCCGCCATGAAATACCAAAGAGCCTTTCATCAACCTCCCCACCAAGGAAATTCCAAAGACCCTTTCATCAGCCTCCCCCACAGGAAATCCCAAAGACCCTTTCATCACACTCCCCCTGCCTGGAAATCCCAAAGACCCTTTCATCACGCTCCCCCACAGAAAATCCCAAAGACCCTTTCAACACCCTCCCCTACAGGAAATCCCAAAGACCCTGTCATCACCCACCTCACCAAGGAAATCCCAAACACCCTTTCATCAACCTCTCAAACAGGAAATCCCAAAGACCCTTTCATCACCCTCCCCCACAGAAAATCCCAAAGACCCTTTCATCAACCTCCCCCCCCATGAAATACCAAAGACCCTTTCATCAACCTCCCCACCAAGGAAATTCCTAAGACCCTTTCATCAGCCTCCCCCACAGGAAATCCCAAAGACCCTTTCATCACACTCCCCCCGCCTGGAAATCCCAAAGACCCTTTCATCACACTCCCCCACAGAAAATCCCAAAGACCCTTTCATCACCCTCCCCTACAGGAAATCCCAAAGACCCTGTCATCACCCACCCCACCAAGGAAATCCCAAACACCCTTTCATCAACCTCTCCCACAGGAAATCCCAAAGACCCTTTCATCATGCTCCCCACCAAGGAAATCCCAAAGACCCTTTCATCACCCTCCCCCCAAGGAAATTCCAAAGAACCTTTCATCACCCTCCCCCCGAGGAAATCCCAAGGAACCTTTCATCACCATCACCCCCAAGGAAATCCCAAAGGCACTTTCATCATCCTCCCCCCCAGGAAATACCAAAGACCCTTTCATCACCCTCCCCCTCTTCAGGAAATCCCAAAGACCCTTTCATCACCCTCCCCCCCTTCAGGAAATCCCAAAGACCCTTACATCACCCTCCCCCCTCATGAAATCCCGAAGACCCTTTCATCACCCTCCCCCCCACCCCGGACAGGAAATCCCAAAGACCCTGTCATCACCCACCCCACCAAGGAAATCCCAAACACCCTTTCATCAACCTCTCCCACAGGAAATCCCAAAGACCCTTTCATCATGCTCCCCCCCAAGGAAATCCCAAAGACCCTTTCATCACCCTCCCCCCAAGGAAATTCCAAAGAACCTTTCATCACCCTCCCCCCGAGGAAATCCCAAGGAACCTTTCATCACCATCACCCCCAAGGAAATCCCAAAGGCACTTTCATCACCCTCCCACTCTTCAGGAAATCCCAAAGACCCTTTCATCACCCTCCCCCCCATCAGGAAATCCCAAAGACCCTTTCATCACCCTCCCCCCTCATGAAATCACGAAGACCCTTTCATCACCCTCCCCCCCCCCGGACAGGAAATCCCAAAGACCCTTTCATCACCCTCACCCCACCAGGAAATGCAATAGAAACTTTCATCATCCTCCCCCGCAGGAAATCCCAAAGAGCCTTTCATCACCCTCCCCCACCCAAGAAATCCCAAAGACCCTTTCATCACCCTCCCCCACAGAAAATCCCAAAGACCCTTTCATCAACCTCCCCAACAAGGAAATTCCAAAGACCCTTTCATCAGCCTCCCCCACAGGAAATCCCAAAGACCCTTTCATCACACTCCCCCCGCCTGGAAATCCCAAAGACCCTTTCATCACACTCCCCCACAGAAAATCCCAAAGACCCTTTCATCACCCTCCCCTACAGGAAATCCCAAAGACCCTGTCATCACCCACCCCACCAAGGAAATCCCAAACACCCTTTCATCAACCTCTCCCACAGGAAATCCCAAAGACCCTTTCATCATGCTCCCCCCCAAGGAAATCCCAAAGACCCTTTCATCACCCTCCCCCCAAGGAAATTCCAAAGAACCTTTCATCACCCTCCCCCCGAGGAAATCCCAAGGAACCTTTCATCACCATCACCCCCAAGGAAATCCCAAAGGCACTTTCATCACCCTCCCCCCCAGGAAATACCAAAGACCCTTTCATCACCCTCCCACTCTTCAGGAAATCCCAAAGACCCTTTCATCACCCTCCCCCCTCATGAAATCACGAAGACCCTTTCATCACCCTCCCCCCCAGCCAGGAAATCCCAAAGACCCTTTCATCACCCTCCCCCCCTTCAGGAAATCCCAAAGACCCTTACATCACCCTCCCCCCTCATGAAATCCCGAAGACCCTTTCACCACCCTCCCCCCCCCCGGACAGGAAATCCCAAAGACCCTTTCATCACCCTCCCCTACAGGAAATCCCAAAGACCCTGTCATCACCCACCCCACCAAGGAAATCCCAAACACCCTTTCATCAACCTCTCCCACAGGAAATCCCAAAGACCCTTTCATCATGCTCCCCCCCAAGGAAATCCCAAAGACCCTTTCATCACCCTCCCCCCAAGGAAATTCCAAAGAACCTTTCATCACCCTCCCCCCGAGGAAATCCCAAGGAACCTTTCATCACCATCAACCCCAAGGAAATCCCAAAGGCACTTTCATCACCCTCCCACTCTTCAGGAAATCCCAAAGACCCTTTCATCACCCTCCCCCCCATCAGGAAATCCCAAAGACCCTTTCATCACCCTCCCCCCTCATGAAATCACGAAGACCCTTTCATCACCCTCCCCCCCCCGGACAGGAAATCCCAAAGACCCTTTCATCACCCTCACCCCACCAGGAAATGCAATATAAACTTTCATCATCCTCCCCCGCAGGAAATCCCAAAGAGCCTTTCATCACCCTCCCCCACCTAGGAAATCCCAAAGACCCTTTCATCACCTTCCCCCACAGAAAATCCCAAAGACCCTTTCATCAACCTCCCCACCAAGGAAATTCCAAAGACCCTTTCATCAGCCTCCCCCACAGGAAATCCCAAAGACCCTTTCATCACACTCCCCCCGCCTGGAAATCCCAAAGACCCTTTCATCACACTCCCCCACAGAAAATCCCAAAGACCCTTTCATCACCCTCCCCTACAGGAAATCCCAAAGACCCTGTCATCACCCACCCCACCAAGGAAATCCCAAACACCCTTTCATCAACCTCTCCCACAGGAAATCCCAAAGACCCTTTCATCATGCTCCCCCCCAAGGAAATCCCAAAGACCCTTTTGTCACCCTCCCCCCGAGGAAATCCCAAGGAATCTTTCATCACCCTCCCCACCCCAGGAAATCCCACAGAATCTTTCATTACCCTCGCCCCCAGGAAATCAAAAAGAATTTTCATCACCCTCCCCCCCAGGAAATCCCAAAGACCCTCTCATCACACTCCACACCCCACAAAATACCAAAGACCCTTTCATCACGCTCCCCCCCGGCAGGAAATCCCAAAGATCCTCTCATCAGCCTCCCCCCCAGGAAATACCAAAGACCCTTTCATCACCCTCCACCCCTTCAGGAAATCCCAAAGACCCTTTCATCACCCTCCCCCCTCATGAAATCCCGAAGACCCTTTCATCACCCTCCCCCCCAGCCAGGAAATCCCAAAGACCCTTTCATCACCCTCACCCCGCCAGGAAATGCTATAGAAACTTTCATCATCCTCCCCTGCAGGAAATCACAAAGACCCTTTCTTCACCCTCCCCCCCAGGAAATCCCAAAGACCCATTCATCCCCCTCGCCCCCCAGGTAATCCCAAAGACCCTTTCATCACCCTCCCCACAAGAAATCCCAAAGACCCTTTTATCACCCTCCCCCGAAGGAAATCACAAACATCCACTCATCAGCCTCCCCCTCCAGGAAATTCCAAAGACCCTTTCATCACCCTCCCCGCCCAAGGAAATCCCAAAGACACATTCATCACCCTCCCCCCCAGGAAATCCAGGAGACCCTTTCTTCACCCTCCCCACCCCACAAAATACCAAAGACCAGCCATCAGCCATCACTCATCAGCCTCCGCCTCCAGGAAATCCCAAAGAACCTTTCATCAACCTCCAACCCCAGGAAATCCCAAAGAATCTTTGATTACCCTCGCCCCCAGGAAATCCCAAAGAATTTTCATCACCCTTCCCGCAGGAAATCCCAAAGACCCTTTCATCACACACCCCCCATCTGGAAATCCCAAAGACCCTTTCATCACCCTCCCCCAACCCAGGAAATCCCAAAGACCCTTTCTTCGCCCTCCCCCGCAGGAAATCCCAAAGACCATTTTATCACCCTCCCCCCCAGGAAATCCCAAAGACCCTTTCATCACCCTCCCCGCCAGGAAATCCCAAAGACCATTTCATCACCCTCAACCACCCCCCAGGAAATCCCAAAGACCGTCTCATCACCCTCCCGCCCAGAAAATCCCAAAGACCCTTTCATCACCCACCCACGAAGGAAATCGCAAAGCCCCTTTCATCACCCTCCTGCACAGGAAATCCCAAAGACCCACTCATCACCCTCCACCCCGCAGGAAATCCCAAAGACACTTTCACCACCCTCCCCCACAGGAAATCCCAAAGACCCTTTCATCACCAACCCCCCCCAAGGAAATCCCAATGACCCTTTCATCATCCTCCACCCCAGGAAATCCCAAAGACCCTTTCATCACCCTCCCCCACAGAAAATCCCAATGACCCTTTCATCAACCTCCCCCGCCATGAAATACCAAAGAGCCTTTCATCAACCTCCCCACCAAGGAAATTCCAAAGACCCTTTCATCAGCCTCCCCCACAGGAAATCCCAAAGACCCTTTCATCACACTCCCCCCGCCTGGAAATCCCAAAGACCCTTTCATCACGCTCCCCCACAGAAAATCCCAAAGACCCTTTCAACACCCTCCCCTACAGGAAATCCCAAAGACCCTGTCATCACCCACCTCACCAAGGAAATCCCAAACACCCTTTCATCAACCTCTCAAACAGGAAATCCCAAAGACCCTTTCATCACCCTCCCCCACAGAAAATCCCAAAGACCCTTTCATCAACCTCCCCCCCCATGAAATACCAAAGACCCTTTCATCAACCTCCCCACCAAGGAAATTCCTAAGACCCTTTCATCAGCCTCCCCCACAGGAAATCCCAAAGACCCTTTCATCACACTCCCCCCGCCTGGAAATCCCAAAGACCCTTTCATCACACTCCCCCACAGAAAATCCCAAAGACCCTTTCATCACCCTCCCCTACAGGAAATCCCAAAGACCCTGTCATCACCCACCCCACCAAGGAAATCCCAAACACCCTTTCATCAACCTCTCCCACAGGAAATCCCAAAGACCCTTTCATCATGCTCCCCACCAAGGAAATCCCAAAGACCCTTTCATCACCCTCCCCCCAAGGAAATTCCAAAGAACCTTTCATCACCCTCCCCCCGAGGAAATCCCAAGGAACCTTTCATCACCATCACCCCCAAGGAAATCCCAAAGGCACTTTCATCACCCTCCCCCCCAGGAAATACCAAAGACCCTTTCATCACCCTCCCCCTCTTCAGGAAATCCCAAAGACCCTTTCATCACCCTCCCCCCCTTCAGGAAATCCCAAAGACCCTTACATCACCCTCCCCCCTCATGAAATCCCGAAGACCCTTTCATCACCCTCCCCCCCACCCCGGACAGGAAATCCCAAAGACCCTGTCATCACCCACCCCACCAAGGAAATCCCAAACACCCTTTCATCAACCTCTCCCACAGGAAATCCCAAAGACCCTTTCATCATGCTCCCCCCCAAGGAAATCCCAAAGACCCTTTCATCACCCTCCCCCCAAGGAAATTCCAAAGAACCTTTCATCACCCTCCCCCCGAGGAAATCCCAAGGAACCTTTCATCACCATCACCCCCAAGGAAATCCCAAAGGCACTTTCATCACCCTCCCACTCTTCAGGAAATCCCAAAGACCCTTTCATCACCCTCCCCCCCATCAGGAAATCCCAAAGACCCTTTCATCACCCTCCCCCCTCATGAAATCACGAAGACCCTTTCATCACCCTCCCCCCCCCGGACAGGAAATCCCAAAGACCCTTTCATCACCCTCACCCCACCAGGAAATGCAATAGAAACTTTCATCATCCTCCCCCGCAGGAAATCCCAAAGAGCCTTTCATCACCCTCCCCCACCCAAGAAATCCCAAAGACCCTTTCATCACCCTCCCCCACAGAAAATCCCAAAGACCCTTTCATCAACCTCCCCAACAAGGAAATTCCAAAGACCCTTTCATCAGCCTCCCCCACAGGAAATCCCAAAGACCCTTTCATCACACTCCCCCCGCCTGGAAATCCCAAAGACCCTTTCATCACACTCCCCCACAGAAAATCCCAAAGACCCTTTCATCACCCTCCCCTACAGGAAATCCCAAAGACCCTGTCATCACCCACCCCACCAAGGAAATCCCAAACACCCTTTCATCAACCTCTCCCACAGGAAATCCCAAAGACCCTTTCATCATGCTCCCCCCCAAGGAAATCCCAAAGACCCTTTCATCACCCTCCCCCCAAGGAAATTCCAAAGAACCTTTCATCACCCTCCCCCCGAGGAAATCCCAAGGAACCTTTCATCACCATCACCCCCAAGGAAATCCCAAAGGCACTTTCATCACCCTCCCCACCAGGAAATACCAAAGACCCTTTCATCACCCTCCCACTCTTCAGGAAATCCCAAAGACCCTTTCATCACCCTCCCCCCTCATGAAATCACGAAGACCCTTTCATCACCCTCCCCCCCAGCCAGGAAATCCCAAAGACCCTTTCATCACCCTCCCCCCCTTCAGGAAATCCCAAAGACCCTTACATCACCCTCCCCCCTCATGAAATCCCGAAGACCCTTTCATCACCCTCCCCCCCCCCGGACAGGAAATCCCAAAGACCCTTTCATCACCCTCCCCTACAGGAAATCCCAAAGACCCTGTCATCACCCACCCCACCAAGGAAATCCCAAACACCCTTTCATCAACCTCTCCCACAGGAAATCCCAAAGACCCTTTCATCATGCTCCCCCCCAAGGAAATCCCAAAGACCCTTTCATCACCCTCCCCCCAAGGAAATTCCAAAGAACCTTTCATCACCCTCCCCCCGAGGAAATCCCAAGGAACCTTTCATCACCATCAACCCCAAGGAAATCCCAAAGGCACTTTCATCACCCTCCCACTCTTCAGGAAATCCCAAAGACCCTTTCATCACCCTCCCCCCCATCAGGAAATCCCAAAGACCCTTTCATCACCCTCCCCCCTCATGAAATCACGAAGACCCTTTCATCACCCTCCCCCCCCCCGGACAGGAAATCCCAAAGACCCTTTCATCACCCTCACCCCACCAGGAAATGCAATATAAACTTTCATCATCCTCCCCCGCAGGAAATCCCAAAGAGCCTTTCATCACCCTCCCCCACCTAGGAAATCCCAAAGACCCTTTCATCACCTTCCCCCACAGAAAATCCCAAAGACCCTTTCATCAACCTCCCCACCAAGGAAATTCCAAAGACCCTTTCATCAGCCTCCCCCACAGGAAATCCCAAAGACCCTTTCATCACACTCCCCCCGCCTGGAAATCCCAAAGACCCTTTCATCACACTCCCCCACAGAAAATCCCAAAGACCCTTTCATCACCCTCCCCTACAGGAAATCCCAAAGACCCTGTCATCACCCACCCCACCAAGGAAATCCCAAACACCCTTTCATCAACCTCTCCCACAGGAAATCCCAAAGACCCTTTCATCATGCTCCCCCCCAAGGAAATCCCAAAGACCCTTTCATCACCCTCCCCCCAAGGAAATTCCAAAGAACCTTTCATCACCCTCCCCCCGAGGAAATCCCAAGGAACCTTTCATCACCATCACCCCCAAGGAAATCCCAAAGGCACTTTCATCACCCTCCCCCCCAGGAAATACCAAAGACCCTTTCATCACCCTCCCACTCTTCAGGAAATCCCAAAGACCCTTTCATCACCCTCCCCCCTCATGAAATCACGAAGACCCTTTCATCACCCTCCCCCCCAGCCAGGAAATCCCAAAGACCCTTTCATCACCCTCACCCCACCAGGAAATGCAATAGAAACTTTCATCATCCTCCCCCGCAGGAAATCCCAAAGAGCCTTTCATCACCCTCCCCCACCCAGGAAATCCCAAAGACCCTTTCATCACCCTCCCCCACAGAACATCCCAAAGACCCTTTCATCAACCTCCCCACCAAGGAAATTCCAAAGACCCTTTCATCAGCCTCCCCCACAGAACATCCCAAAGACCCTTTCATCAACCTCCCCACCAAGGAAATCCCAAAGACCCTGTCATCACCCACCTCACCAAGGAAATCCCAAACACCCTTTCATCAACCTCTCAAACAGGAAATCCCAAAGACCCTTTCATCACCCTCCCCCACAGAAAATCCCAAAGACCCTTTCATCAACCTCCCCCCCCATGAAATACCAAAGACCCTTTCATCAACCTCCCCACCAAGGAAATTCCTAAGACCCTTTCATCAGCCTCCCCCACAGGAAATCCCAAAGACCCTTTCATCACACTCCCCCCGCCTGGAAATCCCAAAGACCCTTTCATCACACTCCCCCACAGAAAATCCCAAAGACCCTTTCATCACCCTCCCCTACAGGAAATCCCAAAGACCCTGTCATCACCCACCCCACCAAGGAAATCCCAAACACCCTTTCATCAACCTCTCCCACAGGAAATCCCAAAGACCCTTTCATCACCCTCCCCCACCTTCAGGAAATCCCAAAGACCCTTTCATCACCCTCCCCCCCATCAGGAAATCCCAAAGACCCTTTCATCACCCTCCCCCCTCATGAAATCCCGAAGACCCTTTCATCTCCCTCCCGCCCCCGGCCAGGAAATCCCAAAGACCCTTTCATCACCCTCCCCCCCTTCAGGAAATCCCAAAGACCCTTTAATCACCCTCCCCCCTCATGAAATCCCGAAGACCCTTTCATCACCCTCCCCCCCTCCGGCCAGCAAACCACAAAGACCCTTTCATCACCCTCACCCCCAGGAAATCCCAAAGACCCTTTCATCACCCTCCCCCCCAGCAAATCACAAAGACCCTTTCATCACCCTCCCCCCCAGGAAATCCCAAAGACCCTTTCATCACCATCCCCCCCAGGAAATCCCATAGAACCATTCATCACCCTCCCCCCAGGAAATCCCAAAGACCCTTTTCTCACCCTCTCCCGCAGGAAATCCCAAATATCCACTCATCAGCCTCCCTCTCCAGGAAATTACAAAGACCCTTTCATCACCCTCCCCCCCAGGAAATCCAAGAGACCCTTTCTTCACCCTCCCCCCCAGGAAATTCCAAAGAACCTTTCAACACCCTCCCTCCCAAGGAAATTCCAAAGACACATTCATCACCCTCCCACCAGGAAATCCCAAAGACCCTTTCATCACCCTCCCTCCCAGGAAATTCCAAAGACCCTTTCATCACCCTTTAACACAGGAAATCCCAAAGACCCTTTCATCACCCTCCCCCCCAGGAAATACCAAACAATTTTCATCACCCTCCCCCGCAGGAAATCCCAAAGACACTGTCATCACCCTCCGTCGCAGGAAATGCCAAAGACCCTCTCATCACACTACCCCCGCCAGGTAATCCCAAAGACCCTTTCATCATCCTCCCCCCCGCAAGGAAATCCCAAATATCCACTCATCAGCCTCCCCGCCACGAAATCCCAAAGACCCTTTCATCACCCTCCCCCCCCAGCCAGGAAATCCCAAAGACCCTTTCATCACCCTCACCCCACCACGAAATGCTATAGAAACTTTCATCATCCTCCCCCGCAGGAAATCCCAAAGACCCTTTCATCACCCTCCCCCACCCAGGAAATCCCAAAGACCCTTTCTTCACCCTCCCTCCCAGGAAATCCCAAAGACCCTTTCATCCCCCTCGCCCCCCAGGTAATCCCAAAGACCCTTTCATCACCCTTCCCCCCCCGCCCAGGAAATCCCAAAGACCCTCTCATCACCCTGCCCCCTCCCCAGGAAATCCCAAAGACTCTTTCTTCACCCTCCCCCACAGGAAATCCCAAATATCCACTCATCAGCCTCCCCGCCATGAGATCCCAAAGACCCTTTCATCACCATCACCCCCAAGGAAATCCCAAAGGCACTTTCATCACCCTCCCCCACAGGAAATCCCAAAGACCCTTTCATCACCCTCCCCCCCAGGAAATCCCAAAGACCCTTTTGTCACCCTCCCCCACGAGGAAATCCCAAGGAACCTTTCATCACCCTCCCCACCCCAGGAAATCCCACAGAATCTTTCATTACACTCGCCCTCAGGAAATCCCACAGAATCTTTCATTACCCTCGCCCCCAGGAAATCCCATAGAATTGTCATCACCCTCCCCCCCCAGGAAATACCAAACTCCCTTTCATCACACTCCCCACGCCAGGACATCCCAAAGACCCTTTCATCACGCTCCCCCCCGGCATGAAATCCCAAAGATCCTCTCATCAGCCTCCCCCCCAGGAAATACCAAAGACCCTTTCATCACCCTCCCCCATCATGAATTCCCGAAGACCCTTTCATCACCCTCCCCCCCCAGCGAGGAAATCCCAAAGACCCTTTCATCACCCTCACCCCGCAAGGAAATGCGATAGAAACTTTCATCATCCTCCCCCCCAGGTAATCCTAAAGAGCCTTTCATCACCCTCCCCCGCCCAGGAAATCCCAAAGACCCACTCATCACCCTCCCCCCCAGAAAATCACAAAGACCCTTTCATCACCCTCCCCCTCTTCAGGAAATCCCAAAGACCCTTTCATCACCCTCCCCCCCTTCAGGAAATCCCAAAGACCCTTACATCACCCTCCCCCCTCATGAAATCCCGAAGACCCTTTCATCACCCTCCCCCCCCCACCCCCGGACAGGAAATCCCAAAGACCCTTTCATCACCCTCCCCTACAGGAAATCCCAAAGACCCTGTCATCACCCACCCCACCAAGGAAATCCCAAACACCCTTTCATCAACCTCTCCCACAGGAAATCCCAAAGACCCTTTCATCATGCTCCCCCCCAAGGAAATCCCAAAGACCCTTTCATCACCCTCCCCCCAAGGAAATTCCAAAGAACCTTTCATCACCCTCCCCCCGAGGAAATCCCAAGGAACCTTTCATCACCATCACCCCCAAGGAAATCCCAAAGGCACTTTCATCACCCTCCCACTCTTCAGGAAATCCCAAAGACCCTTTCATCACCCTCCCCCCCATCAGGAAATCCCAAAGACCCTTTCATCACCCTCCCCCCTCATGAAATCACGAAGACCCTTTCAACACCCTCCCCCCCCCCCGGACAGGAAATCCCAAAGACCCTTTCATCACCCTCACCCCACCAGGAAATGCAATAGAAACTTTCATCATCCTCCCCCGCAGGAAATCCCAAATAGCCTTTCATCACCCTCCCCCACCCAGGAAATCCCAAAGACCCTTTCATCACCCTCCCCCACAGAAAATCCCAAAGACCCTTTCATCAACCTCCCCACCAAGGAAATTCCAAAGACCCTTTCATCAGCCTCCCCCACAGGAAATCCCAAAGACCCTTTCATCACACTCCCCCCGCCTGGAAATCCCAAAGACCCTTTCATCACACTCCCCCACAGAAAATCCCAAAGACCCTTTCATCACCCTCCCCTACAGGAAATCCCAAAGACCCTGTCATCACCCAGGCCACCAAGGAAATCCCAAACACCCTTTCATCAACCTCTCCCACAGGAAATCCCAAAGACCCTTTCATCACCCTCCCCCACCTTCAGGAAATCCCAAAGACCCTTTCATCACCCTCCCCCCCATCAGGAAATCCCAAAGACCCTTTCATCACCCTCCCCCCTCATGAAATCCCGAAGACCCTTTCATCACCCTCCCCCCCCCCGGCCAGCAAACCACAAAGACCCTTTCATCACCCTCACCCCCAGGAAATCCCAAAGACCCTTTCATCACCCTCCCCCCCTTCAGGAAATCCCAAAGACCCTTTAATCACCCTCCCCCCTCATGAAATCCCGAAGACCCTTTCATCACCCTCCCCCCCCCCCGGCCAGCAAACCACAAAGACCCTTTCATCACCCTCCCCCAGGAAATCCCAAAGACCCTTTCATCACCCTCCCCCCTCCCCAGCAAATCACAAAGATCCTTTCATCACCCTCCCCCCCAGGAAATCCCATGGAACCATTCATCACCCTCCCCCCAGGAAATCCCAAAGACCCTTTTATCACCCTCTCCCGCAGGAAATCCCAAATATCCACTCATCAGCCTCCCTTTCCAGGAAATTCCAAAGACCCTTTCATCACCCTCCCCCCACAAGGAAATCCCAAAGACACATTCATCATCCTCCCCACCAGGAAATCCAAGAGATCCTTTCTTCACCCTCCCCCCGAGGAAATTCCAAAGAACCTTTCAACACCCTCCCTCCCAAGGAAATTCCAAAGACACATTCATCACCCTCCCCCCAGGAAATCCCAAGGAACCTTTCATCACCCTCCCCACCCCAGGAAATCTCACAGAATCTTTCATTACCCTCGCCCCCAGGAAATCCCAAAGAATTGTCATCACCCTCCCCCCCCAGGAAATACCAAACACCCTTTCATCACACTCCCCACGCCAGGAAATCCCAAAGACCCTTTCATCACGCTCCCCCCCCGGCATGAAATCCCAAAGATCCTCTCATCAGCCTCCCCCCCAGGAAATACCAAAGACCCTTTCATCACCCTCCCCCATCATGAATTCCCGAAGACCCTTTCATCACCCTCCCCCCCCAGCCAGGAAATCCCAAAGACCCTTTCATCACCCTCACCCCGCAAGGAAATGCGATAGAAACTTTCATCATCCTCCCCGCCAGGAAATCCCAAAGAGCCTTTCATCACCCTCCCCCGCCCAGGAAATCCCAAAGACCCACTCATCACCTTCCCCCCCAGAAAATCACAATGACCCTTTCATCACCCTCACTCCCAGGAAATCCCAAAGACCCTTTCATCACCCTCCCCCCCAGCAAATCACAAAGATCCTTTCATCACCCTCCCCCCCAGGAAATCCCATGGAACCATTCATCACCCTCCCCCCAGGAAATCCCAAAGACCCTTTTATCACCCTCTCCCGCAGGAAATCCCAAATATCCACTCATCAGCCTCCCTTTCCAGGAAATTCCAAAGTCCCTTTCATCACCCTCCCCCCACAAGGAAATCCCAAAGACACATTCATCATCCTCCCCCCCAGGAAATCCAAGAGACCCTTTCTTCACCCTCCCCCCGAGGAAATTCCAAAGAACCTTTCAACACCCTCCCTCCCAAGGAAATTCCAAAGACACATTCATCACCCTCCCCCCAGGAAATCCCAAAGACCCTTTCATCACCCTCCACGACAAGGAAATGCCAAAGACCCTTTCATCACCCTCCCCCCCAGGAAATACCAAAGAATTTTCATCACCCTCCCCCGCAGGAAATCCCAAAGACATTGTCATCACCCTCCGTCGCAGGAAATGCCAAAGACTCTCTCATCACACTCCCCGCCGCCAGGTAATACCAAAGACCCTTTCATGACCCTCCCCCCCGCAAGGAAATCCCAAATATCCACTCATCAGCCTCCCTGCCACGAGATCCCAAAGACCCTTTCATCACCATCACCCCCAAGGAAATCCCAAAGGCACTTTCATCACCCTCCCCCACATTAAATCCCAAAGACCCTTTCATCACCCTCCCCCCCAGGAAATCCCAAAGACCCTTTTGTCACCCTCCCCCCCGAGGAAATCCCAAGGAACCTTTCATCACCCTCCCCACCCCAGGAAATCCCACAGAATCTTTCATTACCCTCGCCCTCAGGAAATCCCACAGAATCTTTCATTACCCTCGCCCCCAGGAAATCCCAAAGAATTGTCATCACCCTCCCCCCCCCAGGAAATACCAAACACCCTTTCATCACACTCCCCACGCCAGGAAATCCCAAAGACCCTTTCATCTCGCTCCCCCCCGGCATGAAATCCCAAAGATCCTCTCATCAGCCTCCCCCCCAGGAAATACCAAAGACCCTTTCATCACCCTCCCCCATCATGAATTCCCGAAGACCCTTTCATCACCCTCCCCCCCCAGCCTGGAAATCCCAAAGTCCCTTTCATCACCCTCACCCCGCAAGGAAATGCGATAGAAACTTTCATCATCCTCCCCCCCAGGAAATCCTAAAGAGCCTTTCATCACCCTCCCCCGCCCAGGAAATCCCAAAGACCCACTCATCACCCTCCCCCGCAGAAAATCACAAAGACCCTTTCATCACCCTCACCCCCAGGAAATCCCAAAGACCCTTTCATCACCCTCCCCCCCAGCAAATCACAAAGATCCTTTCATCACCCTCCCCCCCAGGAAATCCCATGGAACCATTCATCACCCTCCCCCCAGGAAATCCCAAAGACCCTTTTATCACCCTCTCCCGCAGGAAATCCCAAATATCCACTCATCAGCCTCCCTTTCCAGGAAATTCCAAAGACCCTTTCATCACCCTCCCCCCACAAGGAAATCCCAAAGACACATTCATCATCCTCCCCACCAGGAAATCCAAGAGATCCTTTCTTCACCCTCCCCCCGAGGAAATTCCAAAGAACCTTTCAACACCCTCCCTCCCAAGGAAATTCCAAAGACACATTCATCACCCTCCCCCCAGGAAATCCCAAAGACCCTTTCATCACCCTCCCTCCCAGGAAATCCCAAAGACCCTTTCATCACCCTTTAACGCAGGAAATCCCAAAGACCCTTTCATCACCCTCCCCGCCAAGGAAATCCCAAAGACCCTTTCATCACCCTCCCCCCCAGGAAATACCAAAGAATTTTCATCACCCTCCCCCGCAGGAAATCCCAAAGACACTGTCATCACCCTCCGTCGCAGGAAATGCCAAAGACCCTCTCATCACACTCCCCCCCGCCAGGTAATCCCAAAGACCCTTTCATCACCCTCCCCCCCGCAAGGAAATCCCAAATATCCACTCATCAGCCTCCCCGCCACGAGATCCCAAAGACCCTTTCATCACCATCACCCCCAAGGAAATCCCAAAGGCACTTTCATCACCCTCCCCCACAGGAAATCCCAAAGACCCTTTCATCACCCTCCCCCCAAGGAAATCCCAAAGACCCTTTTGTCACCCTCCCCCCGAGGAAATCCCAAGGAACCTTTCATCACCCTCCCCACCCCAGGAAATCCCACAGAATCTTTCATTACCCTCGCCCCCAGGAAATCCCAAAGAATTTTCATCACCCTCCCCCGCAGGAAATCCCAAAGACCCTCTCATCACCCTCCACCCCCAAAAAATAAGACCCTCTCATCACCCTCCCCCCCCCACAAAATACCAAAGACCCTTTCATCACGCTCCCCCCCGGCAGGAAATCCCAAAGATCCTCTCATCAGCCTCCCCCCCAGGAAATATCAAAGACCCTTTCATCACCCTCCACCCCTTCAGGAAATCCCAAAGACCCTTTCATCACCCTCCCCCCTGATGAAATCCCGAAGACCCTTTCATCACCCTCCCCCGCAGCCAGGAAATCCCAAAGACCCTTTCATCACCCTCACCCCGCCAGGAAATGCTATAGAAACTTTCATCATCATCCCCCGCAGGAAATCCCAAAGAGCCTTTCATCACCCTCCCCCACCCAGGAAATCCCAAAGACCCTCTCATCACCCTCCGCCCCAGAAAATCACAAAGACCCTTTCTTCACCCTCCCCCCCAGGAAATCCCAAAGACCCTTTCATCCCCCTCGCCCCCCAGGTAATCCCAAAGACCCTTTCATCAACCTTCCCCACCGCCCAGGAAATCCCAAAGACCGTTTCATCACCCACCGCCCCAGGAAATCCCAAAGACCCTCTCATCACCCTTCCCCCTCCCCAGTTAATCCCAAAGACCCTTTCATCACCCTCCCCCCCAGGAAATCCCAAAGACCATTTCATCACCCTCCCCCCCTTCCAGTAAATGCCAAAGACCCATTCATCAACCTCCCCACCAAGGAAATCCCAAAGACCCTTTCATCAACCTCCCCTGCAGGAAATCCCAAAGACCCTTTCATCAACCTCCCCCACCATGAAATACCAAAGACACTTTCATCAACCTCCCCACCAAGGAAATCCCAAAGACCCTTTCATCACCCTCCCCCCCCAGGAAATCCCAAAGAATCTTTGATTACCCTCGCCGCCAGGAAATCCCAAAGAATTTTGATCACCATCCCCCGCAGGAAATCCCAAAGACCCTTTCATCACACACCCCCCGCCTGGAAATCCCAAAGACCCTCTCATCACCCTCCCCCCTCCCCAGCAAATCACAAAGATCCTTTCATCACCCTCCCCCCCAGGAAATCCCATGGAACCATTCATCACCCTCCCCCCAGGAAATCCCAAAGACCCTTTTATCACCCTCTCCCGCAGGAAATCCCAAATATCCACTCATCAGCCTCCCTTTCCAGGAAATTCCAAAGACCCTTTCATCACCCTCCCCCCACAAGGAAATCCCAAAGACACATTCATCATCCTCCCCACCAGGAAATCCAAGAGATCCTTTCTTCACCCTCCCCCCGAGGAAATTCCAAAGAACCTTTCAACACCCTCCCTCCCAAGGAAATTCCAAAGACACATTCATCACCCTCCCCCCAGGAAATCCCAAGGAACCTTTCATCACCCTCCCCACCCCAGGAAATCTCACAGAATCTTTCAGTACCCTCGCCCCCAGGAAATCCCAAAGACCCTTTCATCACCCTCCCCCGCAGGAAATCCCAAAGACCCTTTCATCACCCTTTAACGCAGTAAATCCCAAAGACCCTTTCATCACCCTCCCCCCCAGGAAATACCAAAGAATTTTCATCACCCTCCCCCGCAGGAAATCCCAAAGACACTGTCATCACCCTCCGTCAAAGGAAATGCCAAAGACCCTCTCATCACACTCCCCCCCGCAAGGAAATCCCAAATATCCACTCATCAGCCTCCCCGCCACGAGATCCCAAAGACCCTTTCATCACCATCACCCCCAAGGAAATCCCAAAGGCACTTTCATCACCCTCCCCCACAGGAAATCCCAAAGACCCTTTCATCACCCTCCCCCCAAGGAAATCCCAAAGACCCTTTTGTCACCCTCCCCCCGAGGAAATCCCAAGGAACCTTTCATCACCCTCCCCACCCCAGGAAATCCCACAGAATCTTTCATTACCCTCGCCCCCAGGAAATCCCAAAGAATTTTCATCACCCTCCCCCGCAGGAAATCCCAAAGACCCTCTCATCACCCTCCCCCCCCCACAAAATAAGACCCTCTCATCACCCTCCCCCCCCCCCACAAAATACCAAAGACCCTTTCATCACGCTCCCCCCCGGCAGGAAATCCCAAAGATCCTCTCATCAGCATCCCCCCCAGGAAATATCAAAGACCCTTTCATCACCCTCCACACCTTCAGGAAATCCCAAAGACCCTTTCATCACCCTCCCCCCTCATGAAATCCCGAAGACCCTTTCATCACCCTCCCCCGCATCCAGGAAATCCCAAAGACCCTTTCATCACCCTCACCCCGCCAGGAAATGCTATAGAAACTTTCATCATCATCCCCCGCAGGAAATCCCAAAGAGCCTTTCATCACCCTCCCCCACCCAGGAAATCCCAAAGACCCTCTCATCACCCTCCGCCCCAGAAAATCACAAAGACCCTTTCATCACCCTCCCCCCCAGGAAATCCCAAAGACCCTTTCATCCCCCTCGCCCCCCAGGTAATCCCAAAGACCCTTTCATCAACCTTCCCCACCGCCCAGGAAATCCCAAAGACCGTTTCATCACCAACCGCCCCAGGAAATCCCAAAGACCCTCTCATCACCCTTCCCCCTCCCCAGGAAATCCCAAAGACCCTTTCATCACCCTCCCCCCCAGGAAATCCCAAAGACCATTTCATCACCCTCCCCCCCTTCCAGTAAATGCCAAAGACCCATTCATCAACCTCCCCACCAAGGAAATCCCAAAGACCCTTTCATCAACCTCCCCCGCAGGAAATCCCAAAGACCCTTTCATCAACCTCCCCCACCATGAAATACCAAAGACCCTTTCATCAACCTCCCCACCAAGGAAATCCCAAAGACCCTTTCATCACCCTCCCCCCCCAGGAAATCCCAAAGAATCTTGGATTACCCTCGCCGCCAGGAAATCCCAAAGAATTTTGATCACCATCCCCCGCAGGAAATCCCAAAGACCCTTTCATCACACACCCCCCGCCTGGAAATCCCAAAGACCCTCTCATCACCCTCCCCCCTCCCCAGGAAATCCCAAAGACCATTTTATCACCCTCCCCGCCAGGAAATCCCAAAGACCCTTTCATCACCCTCTCCCCAAGGAAATACCAAAGACCCTTTCATCACCCTCCCCCACCAGGAGATCCCAAAGACCCTTTCATCACCCTCCCCCACCAGGAAATCCCAAAGAACCTTTCATCAACTTCCACCGCCAGGAAATCCCAAAGAATCTTTGATTACCCTCGCCCCCAGGAAATCCCAAAGAATTTTCATCACCCTCCCCCGCAGGAAATCCCAAAGACCCTTTCATCACCCTTTAACGCAGTAAATCCCAAAGACCCTTTCATCACCCTCCCCCCCAGGAAATACCAAAGAATTTTCATCACCCTCCCCCGCAGGAAATCCCAAAGACACTGTCATCACCCTCCGTCAAAGGAAATGCCAAAGACCCTCTCATCACACTCCCCCCCGCAAGGAAATCCCAAATATCCACTCATCAGCCTCCCCGCCACGAGATCCCAAAGACCCTTTCATCACCATCACCCCCAAGGAAATCCCAAAGGCACTTTCATCACCCTCCCCCACAGGAAATCCCAAAGACCCTTTCATCACCCTCCCCCCAAGGAAATCCCAAAGACCCTTTTGTCACCCTCCCCCCGAGGAAATCCCAAGGAACCTTTCATCACCCTCCCCACCCCAGGAAATCCCACAGAATCTTTCATTACCCTCGCCCCCAGGAAATCCCAAAGAATTTTCATCACCCTCCCCCGCAGGAAATCCCAAAGACCCTCTCATCACCCTCCCCCCCCCACAAAATAAGACCCTCTCATCACCCTCCCCCCCCCCCACAAAATACCAAAGACCCTTTCATCACGCTCCCCCCCGGCAGGAAATCCCAAAGATCCTCTCATCAGCATCCCCCCCAGGAAATATCAAAGACCCTTTCATCACCCTCCACACCTTCAGGAAATCCCAAAGACCCTTTCATCACCCTCCCCCCTCATGAAATCCCGAAGACCCTTTCATCACCCTCCCCCGCATCCAGGAAATCCCAAAGACCCTTTCATCACCCTCACCCCGCCAGGAAATGCTATAGAAACTTTCATCATCATCCCCCGCAGGAAATCCCAAAGAGCCTTTCATCACCCTCCCCCACCCAGGAAATCCCAAAGACCCTCTCATCACCCTCCGCCCCAGAAAATCACAAAGACCCTTTCATCACCCTCCCCCCCAGGAAATCCCAAAGACCCTTTCATCCCCCTCGCCCCCCAGGTAATCCCAAAGACCCTTTCATCAACCTTCCCCACCGCCCAGGAAATCCCAAAGACCGTTTCATCACCAACCGCCCCAGGAAATCCCAAAGACCCTCTCATCACCCTTCCCCCTCCCCAGGAAATCCCAAAGACCCTTTCATCACCCTCCCCCCCAGGAAATCCCAAAGACCATTTCATCACCCTCCCCCCCTTCCAGTAAATGCCAAAGACCCATTCATCAACCTCCCCACCAAGGAAATCCCAAAGACCCTTTCATCAACCTCCCCCGCAGGAAATCCCAAAGACCCTTTCATCAACCTCCCCCACCATGAAATACCAAAGACCCTTTCATCAACCTCCCCACCAAGGAAATCCCAAAGACCCTTTCATCACCCTCCCCCCCCAGGAAATCCCAAAGAATCTTGGATTACCCTCGCCGCCAGGAAATCCCAAAGAATTTTGATCACCATCCCCCGCAGGAAATCCCAAAGACCCTTTCATCACACACCCCCCGCCTGGAAATCCCAAAGACCCTCTCATCACCCTCCCCCCTCCCCAGGAAATCCCAAAGACCATTTTATCACCCTCCCCGCCAGGAAATCCCAAAGACCCTTTCATCACCCTCTCCCCAAGGAAATACCAAAGACCCTTTCATCACCCTCCCCCACCAGGAGATCCCAAAGACCCTTTCATCACCCTCCCCCACCAGGAAATCCCAAAGAACCTTTCATCAACTTCCACCGCCAGGAAATCCCAAAGAATCTTTGATTACCCTCGCCCCCAGGAAATCCCAAAGAATTTTCATCACCCTCCCCCGCAGGAAATCCCAAAGACCCTTTCATCACACACCTCCCGCCTGGAAATCATAAAGACCCTTTCATCACCCTCCCCAACTCCAGGAAATCCCAAAGACCCTTTCTTCGTCCTGCCACCCTTCAGAAAATCCCAAGGACCCTTTCATCACCCTCCCCGACCCGAGGAAATCCCAAAGACCCTTTCATCTCCCTCCACCCCACCAGGAAATCCCAAAGACCCTTTCATCACCCTCTCCCCAGGAAATTCCAAAGACCGTTTCATCACCCTCCCCGCCAGGAAATCCCAAAGACCATTTCATCACCCTCAACCACCCCCCAGGAAATCCCAAAGACCCTCTCATCATCCTCCCCCCCAGGAAATGCCAAAGACCGTCTCATCACCCTCCCGCCCAGAAAATCCCAAAGACCCTTTCATCTCCCTCCCACAAAGGAAATCGCAAAGCCCCTTTCATCAGCCTCCTGCACAGGAAATCGCAAAGACCCACTCATCACCCTCCACCCCCCAGGAAATCCCAAAGACACTTTCACCACCCTCCCCCACAGGAAATCCCAAAGACCCTTTCATCACCAACCCCCCCAAGGACATCCCAATGACCCTTTCATCATCCTCCACCCCAGGAAATCTCAAAGACCCTTTCATCACCCTCCCCCACAGAAAATCCCAAAGACCCTTTCATCAACCTCCCCCCCCATGAAATACCAAAGACCCTTTCATCAACCTCCCCACCAAGGAAATTCCAAAGACCCTTTCATCAGCCTCCCCCACAGGAAATCCCAAAGACCCTTTCATCACCCTCCCCCCGCCTGGAAATCCCAAAGACCCTTTCATCAGCCTCCGCTCCCGCCAGGAAATCCCAAAGACACTTTCATCACCCTCCCTGCCCCAGGAAATCCCAAAGACCCTTTCATCACCCTCCTCAATGCCAGGAAATCCCAAAGACCCTATCCTCACCCTCCCCCCCTTCAAGAAATCCCAAAGACACTTTCATCACCCTCCCTTCCACAGGAAATCCCAAAGACCCTTTCATCACCCTCCCCAACGCCAGGAAATCCCAACGATCCTTTCATCACCCTCCCCCCCACCCCACAGGAAATCCCAAAGACCATTTCATCACCCTCCCCCCTTCCAGTAAATGCCAAAGACCCATTCATCAACCTCCCCACCAAGGAAATCCCAAAGACCCTTTCATCAACCTCCCCCACCAGGAGATCCCAAAGACCCTTTCATCAACCTCCCCCACCATGAAATACCAAAGACCCTTTCATCAACCTCCCCACCAAGGAAATCCCAAAGACCCTTTCATCACCCTGCCCCCCCAGGAAATCCCAAAGAATCTTTGATTACCCTCGCCGCCAGGAAATCCCAAAGAATTTTGATCACCATCCCCCGCAGGAAATCCCAAAGACCCTTTCATCACACACCCCCCGCCTGGAAATCCCAAAGACCCTCTCATCACCCTCCCCCCTCCCCAGGAAATCCCAAAGACCATTTTATCACCCTCCCCGCCAGGAAATCCCAAAGACCCTTTCATCACCCTCTCCCCAAGGAAATACCAAAGACCCTTTCATCACCCTCCCCCACCAGGAGATCCCAAAGACCCTTTCATCACCCTCCCCCACCAGGAAATCCCAAAGAACCTTTCATCAACTTCCACCGCCAGGAAATCCCAAAGAATCTTTGATTACCCTCGCCCCCAGGAAATCCCAAAGAATTTTCATCACCCTCCCCCGCAGGAAATCCCAAAGACCCTTTCATCACACACCTCCCGCCTGGAAATCCCAAAGACCCTTTCATCACCCTCCCCAACTCCAGGAAATCCCAAAGACCCTTTCTTCGCCCTGCCACCCTTCAGAAAATCCCAAAGACCCTTTCATCACCCTCCCCGACCCGAGGAAATCCCAAAGACCCTTTCATCACCCTCTCCCCAGGAAATTCAAAAGACCGTTTCATCACCCTCCCCGCCAGGAAATCCCAAAGACCATTTCATCACCCTCAACCACCCCCCAGGAAATCCCAAAGACCCTCTCATCATCCTCCCCCCCAGGAAATGCCAAAGACCGTCTCATCACCCTCCCGCCCAGAAAATCCCAAAGACCCTTTCATCTCCCTCCCACAAAGGAAATCGCAAAGCCCCTTTCATCAGCCTCCTGCACAGGAAATCGCAAAGACCCACTCATCACCCTCCACCCCCCAGGAAATCCCAAAGACACTTTCACCACCCTCCCCCACAGGAAATCCCAAAGACCCTTTCATCACCAACCCCCCCAAGGACATCCCAATGACCCTTTCATCATCCTCCACCCCAGGAAATCTCAAAGACCCTTTCATCACCCTCCCCCACAGAAAATCCCAAAGACCCTTTCATCAACCTCCCCCCCCATGAAATACCAAAGACCCTTTCATCAACCTCCCCACCAAGGAAATTCCAAAGACCCTTTCATCAGCCTCCCCCACAGGAAATCCCAAAGACCCTTTCATCACCCTCCCCCCGCCTGGAAATCCCAAAGACCCTTTCATCAGCCTCCGCTCCCGCCAGGAAATCCCAAAGACACTTTCATCACCCTCCCTGCCCCAGGAAATCCCAAAGACCCTTTCATCACCCTCCTCAATGCCAGGAAATCCCAAAGACCCTATCCTCACCCTCCCCCCCTTCAAGAAATCCCAAAGACACTTTCATCACCCTCCCTTCCACAGGAAATCCCAAAGACCCTTTCATCACCCTCCCCAACGCCAGGAAATCCCAACGATCCTTTCATCACCCTCCCCCCCACCCCACAGGAAATCCCAAAGACCATTTCATCACCCTCCCCCCTTCCAGTAAATGCCAAAGACCCATTCATCAACCTCCCCACCAAGGAAATCCCAAAGACCCTTTCATCAACCTCCCCCACCAGGAGATCCCAAAGACCCTTTCATCAACCTCCCCCACCATGAAATACCAAAGACCCTTTCATCAACCTCCCCACCAAGGAAATCCCAAAGACCCTTTCATCACCCTGCCCCCCCAGGAAATCCCAAAGAATCTTTGATTACCCTCGCCGCCAGGAAATCCCAAAGAATTTTGATCACCATCCCCCGCAGGAAATCCCAAAGACCCTTTCATCACACACCCCCCGCCTGGAAATCCCAAAGACCCTCTCATCACCCTCCCCCCTCCCCAGGAAATCCCAAAGACCATTTTATCACCCTCCCCGCCAGGAAATCCCAAAGACCCTTTCATCACCCTCTCCCCAAGGAAATACCAAAGACCCTTTCATCACCCTCCCCCACCAGGAGATCCCAAAGACCCTTTCATCACCCTCCCCCACCAGGAAATCCCAAAGAACCTTTCATCAACTTCCACCGCCAGGAAATCCCAAAGAATCTTTGATTACCCTCGCCCCCAGGAAATCCCAAAGAATTTTCATCACCCTCCCCCGCAGGAAATCCCAAAGACCCTTTCATCACACACCTCCCGCCTGGAAATCCCAAAGACCCTTTCATCACCCTCCCCAACTCCAGGAAATCCCAAAGACCCTTTCTTCGCCCTGCCACCCTTCAGAAAATCCCAAAGACCCTTTCATCACCCTCCCCGACCCGAGGAAATCCCAAAGACCCTTTCATCACCCTCTCCCCAGGAAATTCAAAAGACCGTTTCATCACCCTCCCCGCCAGGAAATCCCAAAGACCATTTCATCACCCTCAACCACCCCCCAGGAAATCCCAAAGACCCTCTCATCATCCTCCCCCCCAGGAAATGCCAAAGACCGTCTCATCACCCTCCCGCCCAGAAAATCCCAAAGACCCTTTCATCTCCCTCCCACAAAGGAAATCGCAAAGCCCCTTTCATCAGCCTCCTGCACAGGAAATCGCAAAGACCCACTCATCACCCTCCACCCCCCAGGAAATCCCAAAGACACTTTCACCACCCTCCCCCACAGGAAATCCCAAAGACCCTTTCATCACCAACCCCCCCCAAGGAAATCCCAATGACCCTTTCATCATCCTCCACCCCAGGAAATCTCAAAGACCCTTTCATCACCCTCCCCCACAGAAAATCCCAAAGACCCTTTCATCAACCTCCCCCCCATGAAATACCAAAGACCCTTTCATCAACCTCCCCACCAAGGAAATTCCAAAGACCCTTTCATCAGCCTCCCCCACAGGAAATCCCAAAGACCCTTTCATCACCCTCCCCCCGCCTGGAAATCCCAAAGACCCTTTCATCAGCCTCCGCTCCCGCCAGGAAATCCCAAAGACACTTTCATCACCCTCCCTGCCCCAGGAAATCCCAAAGACCCTTTCATCACCCTCCTCAATGCCAGGAAATCCCAAAGACCCTATCCTCACCCTCCCCCCCTTCAAGAAATCCCAAAGACACTTTCATCACCCTCCCTTCCACAGGAAATCCCAAAGACCCTTTCATCACCCTCCCCAACGCCAGGAAATCCCAACGATCCTTTCATCACCCTCCCCCCCACCCCACAGGAAATCCCAAAGACCATTTCATCACCCTCCCCCCTTCCAGTAAATGCCAAAGACCCATTCATCAACCTCCCCACCAAGGAAATCCCAAAGACCCTTTCATCAACCTCCCCCGCAGGAAATCCCAAAGACCCCTTCATCAACCTCCCCCACCATGAAATACCAAAGTCCCTTTCATGAACCTCCCCACCAAGGAAATCCCAAAGACCCTTTCATCACCCTCCCCCCCCAGGAAATCCCAAAGAATCTTTGATTACCCTCGCTGCCAGGAAATCCCAAAGAATTTTCATCACCATCCCCCGCAGGAAATCCCAAAGACCCTTTCATCACACACCCCCCGCCTGGAAATCCCAAAGACCCTTTCATCACCCTCCCCAACGCCAGGAAATCCCAACGATCCTTTCATCACCCTCCCCCCCACCCCACAGGAAATCCCAAAGACCATTTCATCACCCTCCCCCCTTCCAGTAAATGCCAAAGACCCATTCATCAACCTCCCCACCAAGGAAATCCCAAAGACCCTTTCATCAACCTCCCCCGCAGGAAATCCCAAAGTCCCCTTCATCAACCTCCCCCATCATGAAATACCAAAGTCCCTTTCATCAACCTCCCCACCAAGGAAATCCCAAAGACCCTTTCATCACCCTCCCCCCCCAGGAAATCCCAAAGAATCTTTGATTACCCTCGCTGCCAGGAAATCCCAAAGAATTTTCATCACCATCCCCCGCAGGAAATCCCAAAGACCCTTTCATCACACACCCCCCGCCTGGAAATCCCAAAGACCCTTTCATCACCCTTCCCAACTCCAGGAAATCCCAAAGGCCCTTTCTTCGCCCTGCCACCCTTCAGAAAATCCCAAAGACCCTTTCATCACCCTCCACCCAGGAAATCCCAAAGACCCTTTCTTCACCCTCCCCGCCAGGAAATCCCAAAGACCATTTCATCACCCCCAACCACCCCCCAGGAAATCCCAAAGACCCTCTCATCATCCTCCCCCCCAGGAAATCCCAAAGACCGTCTCATCAACCTCCCGCCCAGAAAATCCCTAAGACCCTTTCATCACCCTCCCACAAAGGAAATCGCAAAGCCCCTTTCATCACCCTCCTGCACAGGAAATCGCAAAGACCCACTCATCACCCTCCACCCCCCAGGAAATCCCAAAGACACTTTCACCACCCTCCCCCACAGGAAATCCCAAAGACCCTTTCATCACCAACCCCCCCAAGGAAATCCCAATGACCCTTTCATCATCCTCCACCCCAGGAAATCCCAAACACCCTTTCATCACCCTCCCCCACAGAAAATCCCAAAGACCCTTTCATCAACCTCCCCCCCCATGAAATACCAAAGACCCTTTCATCATGCTCCCACCCAAGGAAATCCCAAAGACCCTTTCATCACCCTCCCCCCAAGGCAATTCCAAAGACCCTTTCATCACCCTCCCCCCGAGGAAATCCCAAAGAACCTTTCATCACCATCACCCCCAAGGAAATCCCAAAGGCACTTTCATCACCCTCCCCCCCAGGAAATCCCAAAGACCCTTTCATCACCCTCCCCCCCAGGAATTCCCAAAGACCCTTTCGTCACCCTCCCCCTCAGGAAATCCCAAAGACACTGTCATCACCCTCCGTCGCAGGAAATGCCAAAGACCCTTTCGTCACCCTCCCCCCGAGGAAATCCCAAAGACTCTTACATCACCCTCCCCCACAGGAAATCCCAAAGGCACTTTCATCACCCTCCCCCCCAGGAAATCCCAAAGACCCTTTCATCACTCTCCCCCCAGCAAGGAAATCCCAAATATCCACTCATCAGCCTCCCCCCCACGAAATCCCAAAGACCCTTTCATCACCCTCCCCCCAGGAAATTCCAAAGACCCTTTCAACACCCTCCCCACCCCCAGGAAATCCCAAAGACCCTCTCATCACCAGCCCCCCCAGAAAATCCCAAAGACCCTTTCATCACCCTCCCCTCAGGAAATCCCAAAGACCCTTTCTTCTTTTTCTATTCATTCATGGGATGTGGGCGTCGCTGGCCAAGCCAGCATTTATTGCCCATCCCTAATTGCCCTGACTGAGTGGCTTGCTTGGCCATTTCAGAGGGCATGTAAGAGCCAACCACATTGCTGTGGGTCTGGAGTCACATGTAGGCCAGACCAGGGAAGGACAGCAGATTTCCTTCCCTAAAGGACATTAGTGAACCAGATGGGTTTTTACAACAATCGACAATGGTTTCATGGCCATCATTAGACTAGCTTTAATTCCAGATTTATTAATTGAATTCAAATTCCACCTTCTGCTGTGGTGTGTTTTGAACCCATGTCCCCAGAGCAATACCCTGGGTCTCTGGGTTACTAGTCCAGTGACAATACCACTACGCCACAGCCTCGCCATCACCCTCCCACCACAGGAAGTCCCAAAGACGCTTTCATCACACTCCAATCCCTCTCCCAGGAAATGCCAAAGACCCTTTCATCACCCTCCCCACCAATGAAATTCCAAAAACCCTTATATCACCCTCCCCCACAGGAAATCCCAAAAACCCTTACATCACCCTCCCCCACAGGAAATCCCAAAGACCCTTACATCACCCACCACCCCAGGAAATCCCAAAGACCCTCTCATCATCCTCCCACCCAGGAAATCCCAAAGACCCTTTCATCACCCTCCCCCCCAAGGAAATCCCAAAGACCCTTTCATCACCCTCCCCCACAGGAAATCCCAAAGACCCTTTCAACACCCACCCCCCCAGGAAATCCCAAAGACCATTTCATCATCCTTCCACCCAGGAAATCCCAAAGACCTTTTCAGAACCCTACCCCAAAGGAAATTCCAAAGACCCTTACATCACCCACCCCCCAGGAAATTCCAAACACCCTTTCATCACCCTTCCAACAAGTAAATCCCAATGACTATTTCATCACCCTCACCCCCAAAGAAATCTCAAAGACCCTTTCATCACCCTCCCCCACAGGAAATCCCAAAGACCCTTTCATCAACATTTCACCCAGGAAATCCGAAAGACCCTTTCATCACCCTCCCCCCCCCCAGGAAATCCCAAATACCCTTTCATCACCCTCCCCCCAGGAAGTCCCAAAGACACATTCATCACTCTCCCCCCCAGGAAATCCAAGAGACCCTTTTTTGACCCTCAACCCCCCACCCAGGAAATCCCAAAGCCCCTTTCATCACCATCACCCCCAAGGAAATCCCAAAGGCACTTTCATCACCCTCCCCCACAGGAAATCCCAAAGACCCTTTCATCACCCTCCCCCAGAGGAAATCCCAAAGACCCTTTCAACACCTAACCCCCCAGGAAATCCCAAAGACCCACTCATCATCCTCCCACCCAGGAAATCCCAAAGACCCTTTCATCACCCTCCCCCACAGGAAATCCCAAAGACCCTTTCAACACCCACCCCCACAGGGAATCCCAAATACCCTTTCATCATCCTTCCACCCAGGAAATTCCAAAGACCTTTTCACCACCCTTCCAACAAGTAAATCCCAAAGACTATTTCATCACCCTCACCCCCAAAGAAATCTCAAAGACCCTTTCATCACCCTCCCCCACAGGAAATCCCAAAGACCCTTTCATCAACATTCCACCCAGGAAATCCAAAAGACCCTTTCATCACCCTCCCCCACAAGGAAGTCCCAAAGACCCTTTCATCTCCGTCGCCCCCAGGAAATCCAAGAGACACTTTCATCACCCTCCCCCCAAGGAAATTCCAAAGACCCTTTCATCACCCTCTCCACCAGGAAATCCCAAAGACCCTTTCATCACCCTCCCACAAAGGAAATCCAAAAGACCCTTTCATCACCCTCCCCAACCCCCAGGAAATCCCAAAGAATTTTCATCACCCTCTCCCGCAGGAATACCCAAATATCCACTCATCAGCCTCCCCCTCCAGGAAATTCCAAAGACCCTTTCATCACCCTCCCCCCCACAAGGAAATCCCAAAGACACATTCATCACCCTCCCCGACCAGGAAATCCCAAAGACCATTTCATCATCCTCCCCCCACAGGAAATCCAAAAGACCCTTTCATCACCCTCCCCCCCAGGAAATCCCAAAGACCCTTTTTTCACCCTCCCCCACCCCCAGGAAATCCCAAAGCCCCTTTCATCACCCTCCCCGACCAGGAAATCCCAAAGACCATTTCATCATCCTCCCCCCACAGGAAATCCAAAAGACCCTTTCATCACCCTCCCCCCCAGGAAATCCCAAAGACCCTTTCATTACCCACCCCCCCCCAGGAAATCCCAAAGACCCTATCGTCACCCTCCCCCTCCAGGAAATTCCAAAGACCCTTTCATCACCCTCCCCCCCCCAAGGAAATCCCAAAGACACATTCATCACCCTCCCCGCCCAGGAAATCCAAGAGACCCTTTTTTCATCCTCCCCCCCCAGGAAATCCCAAAGCCCCTTTCATCACCCTCCAACACAGGATTTCCCAAAGACCCTTTCATCACCCACCCCCACAGGAAATCCCAAAGACCTTTTCAACACCCAACCCCCCAGGAAATCCCAAAGACCCTTTCAACACCCACCCCCACAGGGAATCCCAAAGACCCTTTCATCATCCTTCCACCCAGGAAATCCCAAAGACCTTTTCATCACCCTCCCCCCAGGAAATTCCAAAGACCCTTTCATCACCCTTCCAGCAAGCAAATCCCAAAGACTATTTCATCACCCTCACCCCCAAAGAAATGTCAAAGACCCTTTCATCACCCTCCCCCACAGGAAGTCCCAAAGACCCTCTCATCAACATTTCACCCAGGAAATCCGAAAGACCCTTTCATCACCCTCCCCCACAGGAAATCCCAAAGACACTTTCATCAACATTCCACCCAGGAAATCCCAAAGACCCTTTCATCACTCTCCAACCCCCCTCCCATTAAATCCCAAAGACCCTTTCATCATACTCCCCCCCAGGAAAACCCAAAGACCCTTTCATCATCCTCCCCCCCCAGGAAATCCCAAAGACCCTTTCATCACCCTACCCACAGGAAATCCCCAAGAGCCTTTCATCACCCTCCCCCCCAGGAAATCACCAAGAATCATTCATTACCCTCGCCCCCAGGAAATCCCAAATAATTTTCACCACCCTCCCCCGCTGGAAATCCCAAAGACCCTCTCATCACCCTCCCCCCCCAGGACATCCCAAAGACCCTTTCAGCTCACTCCCCCCGCCAGGAAGTCCGAAAGACCCTTTCATCACCCTACCCCCGCCAGGTAATCCCAAAGATCCTTTCATCAGCCTCCCCGCCAGGAAATCCCAACGTCCCTTTCAACACCCTCCCCCACTTTAGGAAATCCAGAAGACCCTTTCATCACCCCCCCCACCGGGAAATCCCAAAGACCCTTTCATCACCCTCCGCCCGCCAGGAAATCCAAAAGACCCTTTCATCACCCTCCCCTCCGCCTGGAAATCCCAAAGAAACTTTCATCATCCTCCCCCCCAGGAAATCCCAAAGAGCATTTCATCACCATCCCCGCCCCACAAAATCCCAAAGACACTCTCATCAACCTCCCCCCACAAGGATTCCCAAAGACCCATTCATCACCTGCCCCCCAGGAAATCCCAAAGAACCTTTTATCACCCTCACTCCCAGGAAATCCCAAAGACCCTTTCATCACCCTCCCCCACCCCCAGGAAATCCCAAAGAGACTTTCATCACCCTCCCCACCCCTGGAAATCCCAAAGACCCTTTCATCACCCACCCCTCAGGAAATCCCAAAGAGCCTTTCATCACCCTACCGCCACAGGAAATCCCAAAGACCCTGACATCACCCTTCCCCGCCCCCCCAGGAAATCCCAAAGACCCTTTCATCACCCTTCCCCCCAGTAAATCCCAAAGACCCTTTCATCACCATCCCCCGCAGAAAATCCCAAATACCCTTTCATCACCCTCCCCCCCAGGAAATCCCAAAGACTATTTTATCACCCTCCCCCCAAGGAAATCCCAAAGACCCTTTCATCACCCTCCCCCGACAGGAGATCCCAAAGACCCTTTCATCACCCTCCAACCCCCTCCCAGGAAATGTCTAAGACCGTTTCATCACCCTCCCTCCGAGGAAATCCCAAAGACCCTTTCATCACCCTCCCCCCCAGGAAATCCCAAAGACCTTTAAATCACCCTCACCCCGAGGAAATCACGAAGATCCTTTAATCACACTCACCTCCCAGGAAATCCCAAAGACCATTTCATCACCCTCCCCACAAGGGAATCTCGAAGTCCCTTTCATCACCCTCCCCCCCCCCCCCAGCAAATCCCAAAGACCCTTTCATCACCCTCCCCTCAGGAAATCCCAAAGACACTCGCATCACCCTCCCCACCCAGGAAATCCCAAAGACCCTTTCATCACCCTCCCCCCACAGGAAATCCCAAAGACCCTTTCATCACTCTCCGCCCTCCCTCCCAGGAAATCCCAAAGACCCTTTCATCACCCTCCCCCCCAGGAAATCCCAAAGACCCTTACATCACGCTCCCCCTCAGGAAATCCCAAAGACCCTTTCATCACCCTCCCCTCCCAGGAAATCCCAACGACAATTTCATCGCCCTCCCCCCAAGGAAATCCCAAAGATCCTTTGATCACCCTCCCCCACTTGAGGAAATCCCAAAGACCTTTTCATCACCTTCCCCCCAGGAAATCCCAAAGAGCCTTTCATCACCCTCCTCTCAGGAAATCCCAAAGAGCCTATCATCACCTTGCCCACAAAGGAAATCACAAAGATACTTTCATCAACCTCCCCTCAGGAAATCCCAAAGAGCCTTACATCACTCACCACGCACAGGAAATCCCAAAGGCCCTTTCATCACCCCCCACAACACCCCCAATGAAATCCCGAAGACCCTTTCATCAACCTCCCCACCAGGAAATCCCAAAGACCCTTTTATCACCCTCATCTAAAGAAATCCAAAAGAGCCTTTCATCACCCTCCACCCCCACTCCCAGGAAATCCCAAAGACCCTTTCATGACCCTCCACCCCCACTCCCAGGAAATCCCAAAGACCCTTTCATCACCCTCCCCCCCAGGTGATCCCAAAGATCCTTTCATCACCCTCCCCTCCCAGGAAATCCCAAAGACCCTTCATCACCCTCGCCCCCAGGAAATCCCAAAGACCCTTTCATCACCCCACCCCCAGGAAATTCCAAAGACCCTTTCATCACCCTCCCCCAGGAAATCCCAAAGACCCTTTCATCACCCTCACCCCAGGAAATCCCAAAGACACTTTCATCACCTCCCCAGGAAATCCCAAAGACTCTTTCATCACCCTCCCTCCCAGGAACGCCCAAAGATCCTTTCTTCACCCTCCCCACCCCAGGAAAATTCAAAGACCCTTTCATCACCCACCCCCCCAGGAAATCCCAAAGACCCTTTCATCACCCTCCCATCCAGGAAATCCCAAAGAACCTTTCATCACCCTCCCCAACAGGAAATCCCAAAGACCCTTTCATCACCCTCCCCCTCCAGGAAATCCCAAAGACACTTTCATCAACCTCCACCCCGAGGAAATCCCAAAGAACCTTTCATCACCCTCCCCACAGGAAATCCCAAAGACTATTTTATCACCCTCCCCGCAAGGAAATCCCAAAGACCCTTTCATCACCCTCCCCCGACAGGAGATCCCAAAGACCCTTTCATCACTCTCCAACCCCCCTCCCATTAAATCCCAAAGACCCTTTCATCACCATACCCCCCAGTAAATCCCAAAGACCCTTACATCACCCTCCCCGCCCCACAAAATCCCAAAGACACTCTCATCACCCTCCCCCCCAGGAAATCCCAAAGACTATTTTATCACCCTCCCCGCAAGGAAATCCCAAAGACCCTTTCATCACCCTCCCCCGACAGGAGATCCCAAAGACCCTTTCATCACTCTCCAACCCCCCTCCCATTAAATCCCAAAGACCCTTTCATCACCATGCCCCCCAGGAAATCCCAAAGACCCTTACATCACCCTCCCCGCCCCACAAAATCCCAAAGACACTCTCATCACCCTCCCCCCGCAAGGAATCCCAAAGACCCATTCATCACCTTCCCCCCAGGAAATCCCAAAGAACCTTTTATCACCTTCCCTCCCAGGAAATCCCAAAGACCCTTTCATCACCCTCCCCCACCCCCAGGAAATCCCAAAGAGACTTTCATCACCCTCCAACCCCCTCCCAGGAAATGTCTAAGACCGTTTCATCACCCTCCCTCCGAGGAAATCCCAAAGACCCTTTCATCACCCTCCCCCCCCAGGAAATCCCAAAGACCTTTAAATCACCCTCACCCCGAGGAAATCACGAAGATCCTTTAATCACACTCACCTCCCAGGAAATCCCAAAGACCATTTCATCACCCTCCCCACAAGGGAATCTCGAAGTCCCTTTCATCACCCTCCCCCCCCCCAGCAAATCCCAAAGACCCTTTCATCACCCTCCCCTCAGGAAATCCCAAAGACACTCGCATCACCCTCCCCACCCAGGAAATCCCAATGACCCTTTCATCACCCTCCCCTCAGGAAATCACAAAACCCTTTCATCACCCTCCCCCCACAGGAAATCCCAAAGACCCTTTCATCACTCTCCGCCCTCCCTCCCAGGAAATCCCAAAGACCCTTTCATCACCCTCCCCCCCCAGGAAATCCCAAAGACCCTTACATCACGCTCCCCCTCAGGAAATCCCAAAGACCCTTTCATCACCCTCCCCTCCCAGGAAATCCCAACGACCATTTCATCGCCCTCCCCCCCAGGAAATCCCAAAGATCCTTTGATCACCCTCCCCCACATCAGGAAATCCCAAAGACCCTTTCATCACCTTCCCCCCAGGAAATCCCAAAGAGCCTTTCATCACCCTCCCCTCAGGAAATCCCAAAGAGCCTATCATCACCCTGCCCCCACAGGAAATCACAAAGATACTTTCATCACCCTCCCCTCAGGAAATCCCAAAGAGCCTTACATCACCCACCCCCCACAGGAAATCCCAAAGGCCCTTTCATCACCCCCCACAACACCCCCCATGAAATCCCGAAGACCCTTTCATCAACCTCCCCACCAGGAAATCCCAAAGACCCTTTTATCACCCTCATCTAAAGAAATCCAAAAGGGCCTTTCATCACCCTCCACCCCCACTCCCAGGAAATCCCAAAGACCCTTTCATGACCCTCCACCCCCACTCCCAGGAAATCCCAAAGACCCTTTCATCACCCTCCCCCCCAGGTAATCCCAAAGATCCTTTCATCACCCTCCCCTCCCAGGAAATCCCAGAGACCCTTCATCACCCTCGCCCCCAGGAAATCCCAAAGACCCTTTCATCACCCCACCCCCAGGAAATTCCAAAGACCCTTTCATCACCCTCCCCCAGGAAATCCCAAAGACCCTTTCATCACCCTCACCCCAGGAAATCCCAAAGACACTTTCATCACCTCCCCAGGAAATCCCAAAGACCCTTTCATCACCCTCCCTCCCAGGAACTCCCAAAGATCCTTTCTTCACCCTCCCCACCCCAGGAAAATTCAAAGACCCTTTCATCACCCACCCCCCCAGGAAATCCCAAAGACCCTTTCATCACCCTCCCATCCAGGAAATCCCAAAGAACCTTTCATCACCCTCCCCAACAGGAAATCCCAAAGACCCTTTCATCACCCTCCCCGTCCAGGAAATCCCAAAGACACTTTCATCAACCTCCACCCCGAGGAAATCCCAAAGAACCTTTCATCACCCTCCCCACAGGAAATCCCAAAGAGCCTTTCATCACTCTCCCCCCACAGCAAATCCCAAAGACACTTTCATCACCCTCCACCTTCACTCCCAGGAAATCCCTAAGACCCTTTCATTACCCTCCCCCGCAGCAAATACCAAAGACCCTTTCATCACCCTCTCCCCCCCGGAAATCCCAAGGATCCTTTCATCACCCTCACCGCCAGGAAATCCCAAAGATCCTTGATTCACACTCTCCTCCCAGGAATTCCCAAAGACCATTTCTTCACTCTCCACCCCAGGAACTCCCAAAGATCCTTTCTTCACCCTCCCCTCCCCGGAAAGTTCAAAGACCCTTTCATCACCTTCCCCCCCCAGGAAATCCCAAAGACCCGATCATGACCCTCCCCCCCCAGGAAATCCCAAAGACCCTTTCATCACCCTCCACCCCAGGAAATCCCAAAGAACCTTTCATCACCCTCCCCAACAGGAAATCCCAAAGACCCTCATATCACCATCCCCCCCCCAAGGAAATACCAAAGTCCCTTTCATCACCATCCCCCCCTGGAAATCCCAAGACCCTTTCATCACTCTCCCCCTCAGGAAATCCCAAAGATCCTTTCATCACCCTCCCCTCAAGGGAAATCCCAAAGAACATTTCATCACCCTCCCCCCCCAGGAAATCCCAAAGATCCTTTCATCACCCTCCCCCCCCTTCTGGAAATCCTAAAGACCCTTTAATCACCCTCCCCCACCAGGAAATCCCAAAGACCCTATCATCACCCTCCCCCCCACCAGGATATCTCAAAGAAAATTGCATCATCCTCACCCCCAGGAAATCCCAAAGACACTCTCATCACACTCCCCCCAGGAAATCTCAAAGGCCCTTTCATTACCCTCGCCCCAGGAAATCCCAAAGACCTTTTCATCACACTCCCCTACCCCCAGCAAATCCCAAAGACCCTTTCATCATCCTCCCCGCCAGGAAATCAAAAGAACCTTCCATCACCCTCCCCCTCCAGGAAATCCCAAAGACCCTTTCATCACCCTCCCCTCAGGAAATCCCAAAGACCCTTTCATCACTCGCCCCCACAGGAAATCCCAAAGAGCCATCCATCACCCTCCCCCTCCAGGAAGTCCCAAAGACCCTTTCATCACCCTTCCCTCAAGGAA
Source organism: Heterodontus francisci (assembly GCF_036365525.1). Classification (NCBI taxonomy): domain Eukaryota; kingdom Metazoa; phylum Chordata; class Chondrichthyes; order Heterodontiformes; family Heterodontidae; genus Heterodontus; species Heterodontus francisci. Next base: position 6,226,938 of record NC_090411.1, on the reverse strand, counting down.
ATCCCAAAGACCCTTTCATCACCCTCCCACTCCAGGAAATCCCAAAGACACTCGCATCACCCTCCACCCCCAGGAAATCCCAAGGACCCTTTCATCATCCTCCCCCCCCCCATGAAATCAAAAGAACCTTCCATCACCCTCCCCCTCCAGGAAATCCCAAAGACCCTTTCATCACCCTCCCCCCAGGAAATCCCAAAGACCCTTTCATCACCCTGACCCACAAGAAATCCCAACGTCCCTTTCATCACGCTCCCCCACTTTAGGAAATCCAGAAGACCCTTTCATCACCCCCCCCCCCCCGCCAGGAAATCCCAAAGACCCTATCATCACCATCCCCCCCGCCTGGAAATCCCAAAGAAACTTTCATCATCCTCCCCCCCAGGAAATCCCAAGGAGCGTTTCATCGCCCTCCCCGCCCCACAAAATTCCAAAGACACTCTCATCACCCTCCCCCCGCAAGGAATCCCAAAGACCCATTCATCACCTTCCCCCCAGGAAATCCCAAAGAACCTTTTATCACCCTCCCTCCCAGGAAATCCCAAAGACCCTTTCATCACCCTCCCCCACCCCCAGGAAATCCCAAAGAGACTTTCATCACCCTCCAACCCCCTCCCAGGAAATGTCTAAGACCGTTTCATCACCCTCCCTCCGAGGAAATCCTCAAGACTCTTTCATCACCCTCCCCCCCAGGAAATCCCGAAGATCCTTTAATCACACTCACCTCCCAGGAAATCCCAAAGACCCTTTCATCATCCTCCCCGCCAGGAAATCAAAAGAACCTTCCATCACCCTCCCCCTCCAGGAAATCCCAAAGACCCTTTCATCACCCTCCCCCCAGGAAATCCCAAAGACCCTTTCATCACCCTCCCCTCACCCCCAGCAAATCCCAAAGACCCTTTCATCATCCTCCCCCACAGGAAATCCCAAAGAACCTTCCATCACCCTCCCCCTCCAGGAAGTCCCAAAGACCCTTTCATCACCCTTCCCTCAAGGAAATCCCAAAGACCCTTTCATCACCTTCCCACTCCAGGAAATCCCAAAGACACTCGCATCACCCTCCACCCCCAGGAAATCCCAAGGACCCTTTCATCATCCTCCCCCCCGATGAAATCAAAAGAACCTTCCATCACCCTCCCCCTCCAGGAAATCCCAAAGACCCTTTCATCACCCTCCCCCCAGGAAATCCCAAGGACCCTTTCATCACCCTCCCCTCACCCCCAGCAAATCCCAAAGACCCTTTCATCATCCTCCCCCACAAGAAATCCCAACGTCCCTTTCATCACGCTCCCCCCCTTTAGGAAATCCAGAAGACCCTTTCATCACCCTCCCCCCCGCCAGGAAATCCCAAAGACCCGATCATCACCCTCCCCCTCGCCTGGAAATCCAAAAGAAACTTTCATCATCCTCCCCCCCAGGAAATCCCAAAGAGCGTTTCATCGCCCTCCCCGCCCCACAAAATCCCAAAGACACCCTCATCACCCTCCCCCCGCAAGGAATCCCAAAGACCCATTCATCACCTTCCCCCCAGGAAATCCCAAAGAACCTTTTATCACCCTCCTTCCCAGGAAATCCCAAAGACCCTTTCATCACCCTCCCCCACCCCCAGGAAATCCCAAAGAGACTTTCATCACCCTCCAACCCCCTCCCAGGAAATCCCAAAGACCTTTTCATCACCCTCCCCACAAGGGAATCTTGAAGCCCCTTTCATCACCCTCCCCCCCCCAGCAAATCCCAAAGACCCTTTCATCACCCTCCCCTCAGGAAATCCCAAAGACACTCGCATCACCCTCCCCACCCAGGAAATCCCAAAGACCCTTTCATCACCCTCCCCTCAGGAAATCCCAAAACCCTTTCATCACCCTCCCCCCTCAGGAAATCCCAAAGACCCTTTCATCACTCTCCGCCCTCCCTCCCTGGAAATCCCAAAGACCCTTTCATCACCCTCCCCCCCAGGAAATCCCAAAGACCCTGACATCACGCTCCCCCTCAGGAAATCCCAAAGACCCTTTCATCACCCTCCCCTCCCAGGAAATCCCAACGACCCTTTCATCGCCTTCCCCCCAGGAAATCCCAAAGAGCCTTTCATCACCATCCTCTCAGGAAATCCCAAAGAGCCTATCATCACCCTGCCCCCACAGGAAATCACAAAGATACTTTCATCACCCTCCCCTCAGGAAATCCCAAAGAGTCTTTCATCACCCATCCCCCACAGGAAATCCCAAAGGCCCTTTCATCACCCCCCACAACACCCCCCATGAAATCCCGAAGACCCTTTCAACAACCTCCCCACCAGGAAATCCCAAAGACCCTTTCATCACCCTCCCCCCACAGGAAATCCCAAAGACCCTTTCAACACCCTCACCCCCAGGAAATCCCAAAGATCCTTTAATCACACTCCCCTCCCAGGAAATCCCAAATACCATTTCATCACCCTCCCCCACAAGGAAATCCCAAAGACCCTTTCATCACCCTCCCCTCCCCAGTAAATCCCAAAGACCTTTTCATCACCCTCATCTAAAGAAATCCAAAAGAGCCTTTCATCACCCTCCACCCCCACTCCCAGGAAATCCCAAAGAACCCTTTCATCATCCTCCACCCCCACTCCCAGGAAATCCCAAAGACCCTTTCATCACCCTCCCACTCCAGGAAATCCCAAAGACACTCGCATCACCCTCCACCCCCAGGAAATCCCAAGGACCCTTTCATCATCCTCCCCCCCCATGAAATCAAAAGAACCTTCCATCACCCTCCCCCTCCAGGAAATCCCAAAGACCCTTTCATCACCCTCCCCCCAGGAAATCCCAAAGACCCTTTCATCACCCTCCCCTCACCCCCAGCAAATCCCAAAGACCCTTTCATCATCCTCCCCCACAAGAAATCCCAACGTCCCTTTCATCACGCTCCCCCCCTTTAGGAAATCCAGAAGACCCTTTCATCACCCCCCCACCGGGAAATCCCAAAGACCCTTTCATCACCCTCCCCCCCACCAGGAAATCCCAAAGACCCTATCATCACCCTCCCCACCGCCTGGAAATCCCAAAGAAACTTTCATCATCCTCCCCCCCAGGAAATCCCAAAGAGCGTTTCATCGCCATCCCCGCCCCACAAAATCCCAAAGACACTCTCATCACCCTCCCCCCGCAAGGAATCCCAAAGACCCATTCATCACCTTCCCCCCAGGAAATCCCAAAGAACCTTTTATCACCCTCCCTCCCAGGAAATCCCAAAGACCCTTTCATCACCCACCCCTCAGGAAATCCCAAAGAGCCTTTCATCACCCTACCGCCACAGGAAATCCCAAAGACCCTTACATCACCCTCCAACCCCCTCCCAGGAAATCCCAAAGACCCTTTCATCACCCACCCCTCAGGAAATCCCAAAGAACCTTTTATCACCCTCCCCCCCAGGAAATCCCAAAGACCTTTTCATCACCCTCACCCCGAGGAAATCCCGAAGATCCTTTAATCACACTCACCTCCCAGGAAATCCCAAAGACCATTTCATCACCCTCCCCCCAAGGGAATCCCAAAGACCCTTTCATCACCCTCCCCACCGCAGCAAATCCCAAAGACCCTTTCATCATCCTCCCCCACAAGAAATCCCAACGTCCCTTTCATCACCCTCCCCCCACAGGAAATCCCAAAGACCCTTACATCACGCTCCCCCTCAGGAAATCCAAAAGAGCCTTTCATCACCCTCCACCCCCACTCCCAGGAAATCCCAAAGACCCTTTCATCACCCTCCACCCCCACTCCCAGGAAATCCCAAAGACGCTTTCGTCACCCTCCCCCCCAGGTAATCCCGAAGATCATTTCATCACCCTCCCCTCCCAGAAAATCCCAAAGACCCTTTCATCACCCTCGCCCCCAGGAAATCCCAAAGACCCTTACATCACGCTCCCCTCCCAGGAAATCCCAACGACCATTTCATCGCCCTCCCCCCCAGTAAATTCCAAAGATCCTTTGATCACCCTCCCCCACTTCAGGAAATTCCAAAGACCCTTTCATCACGCTCCCCCCACCCCCGCGAGGAAATCCCAAAGTCCCTTTCATCATCCTACCTCCCGCCAGGAAATTTGAAAGAAACTTTCATCGTCCTCCCCACCAGGAATTCTAAAAGAGCCTTTCAACGCCCTGCACCCTCTCACCCCACGAATTCCCAAAGACACTCTCATCACCATCCCCCCCCAGGAAATCCCAAAGACCCATTCATCACCCTCCCCCCCGGGATATCCCAAAGACCCTTTCATCATCCTCCCCCCATCAAATCCCAAAAACTCTTTCATCACACTCACCACCCCAGGAAATCCCAAAGACCCTTTCATCACCCTCCACGCCCAGGAAATCCCAAATACCCTTTCATCACCCTCCCCCCCCAGGAAATCCGAAATACCCCTTCATCACACACCCCCCAGGAAATCCCAAAGACCCTTTCATCACCCTCCCCCCAGGAAATCCCAAAGACCCTTTCATCATCCTCCTCCCAGGAAATCCCAAAGACCCTTTCATCACTCTCCCCCTTTGGAAATCCCAAAGACCCTTTCATCAATCTCCCCTCCCAGGAAATCCCATAGACCGTTTCAACACCCTCCCCCCACAGGAAATCCAAAAGACCCCTTCATCACACACCCCCCAGGAAATCCCAAAGACCCTTTCATCACCCTCCCCCCAGGAAATCCCAAAGACCCTTTCATCACCCTCCCACCCAGGAAATCCCAAAGACCCTTACATCACACACCCCCCAGGAACGCCCAAAGACCCTTTCATCACACTCCCACCAGAAAATCCCAAAGACCCTTTCATCACCCTCCACCCCCAGGAAATCCCAAAGCCCCTTCATCACCCTCCCCCCCCCAGGGAATCCCAAAGACCCTTTCATCACCCTCACCTCCCAGGAAATCCCAAAGACCCTATCATCACCCTACCCTCCCATGGAATCCCAAAGCCCCTGACATCACCATCCCCTCCCAGCAAATCCCAAAGACCCTTACATCACACACCCCCCAGGAAAGCCCAAAGACCCTTTCATCACACTCCCACCAGAAAATCCCAAAGACCCTTTCATCACCCTCCACCCCCAGGAAATCCCAAAGCCCCTTCATCACCCTCCCCCCCCAGGGAATCCCAAAGACCTTTTCATCACCCTGCCTCTCAGGAAATCCCAAAGACCATTTCATCACCCTCCCTTCCCAGGTAATCCCAAAGACCCTACCATCACCCTACCCTCCCACGGAATCCCAAAGCCACTTACATCACCCTCCCCTCCCAGGAAATCCCAAAGACCCTTTCATCATCCTCCTCCCAGGAAATCCCAAAGACCCTTTCATCACTCTCCCCCTTTGGAAATCCCAAAGACCCTTTCATCAATCTCCCCTCCCAGGAAATCCCATAGACCGTTTCAACACCCTCCCCCCACAGGAAATCCAAAAGACCCCTTCATCACACACCCCCCAGGAAATCCCAAAGACCCTTTCATCACCCTCCCCCCAGGAAATCCCAAAGACCCTTTCATCACCCTCCCACCCAGGAAATCCCAAAGACCTCTTCATCACCCTCCCCACTCAGGAAATCCCAAAGACCCTTTCATCACCCTCCCCCCCAATAAATTCCTAAGACCCTTTCATCACCCTCCCCCCCAGGAAATCCCAAAGTCCCTTTCATCACTCTCTCCTCCAGGAAATCCAAAAGACCCCTTCATCACACACTCCCCAGGAAATCCCAAAGACCCTTTCATCACCCTCCCCCCAGGAAATCCCAAAGACCCTTTCATCATCCTCCTCCCAGGAAATACCAAAGACCCTTTCCTCACTCTCCCCCTTTGGAAATCCCAAAGACCCTTTCATCACCCTCCCCTCCCAGGAAATCCCAAAGACCCTTTCAACACCCTCCCCCCCAGGAAATCCGAAAGACCCCTTCATCACACACCCCCCCCGGAAATCCCAAAGACCCTTTCATCACTCTCCCCCTTCGGAAATCCCAAAGACCCTTTCATCATCCTCCTCCCAGGAAATCCCAAAGACCCTTTCATCACCCTCCCTTCCCAGGTAATCCCAAAGACCCTTTCATCACCCTCCCCTCCCAGGAAATCCCAAAGCCCCTTACATCATCCCTCCCCTCCCAGGAAATCCCAAAGACCCTTTCAACCACCCCCCCCCCAGGAAATCAGAAAGACCCCTTCATCACCCTCCCCCACAGGAAATCCCAAAGACCCATTCATCACCCTCCCCCCCACAAGAAATGCCAAAGACATATTCATCACCCTCCCCACCCCAGGAAATCCCAAAAACCCTTTCATCACCCTCCCCCCTCAGGAAATCCCAAAGACCCCTTCATCACCCTCCCCCCAAGAAATTCCAAAGACCCTTTCATCACCCTCCCCGACCCCAGGATATCCCAAAGACCCTTTCATCACTCTCCCCTCCAGGAAATCCCAAAGACCCTTTCATCACCCTCCCCCTCAGGAAATCCCAAAGACCATTTCATCACCCAACCCCCGAGGAAATCCCAAACACCCCTTCATCATCCTCCCCCCAGGAAATCCCAAAGACCCTTTTTAGACCCTCCCTCCCCGTCCGGGAAATCCCAAAGACCCTTTAATCACCCTTCCTCTCAGGAAATCTCAAAGACCCTTTCATCACCCTCCCCCCCAGGAAATCCCAAAGACCCTTTCATCACCCTCCCCCCACAGGAAATCCCAAAGACCCTTTCATCACCCTCCCCCTTCTCCCAGGAAATCCCAAAGACACTTTCATCACACTCACCACCCCAGGAAATCCCAAAGACCCTTTCATCACCCTCCACGCCCAGGAAATCCCAAATACCCTTTCATCACCCTCCCCCCCCAGGAAATCCGAAATACCCCTTCATCACACACCCCCCAGGAAATCCCAAAGACCCTTTCATCACCCTCCCCTCAGGAAATCCCAAAGACCCTTTCACCATCCCCCTCCCAGGAAATCCCAAAGACCCTTTCATCACTCTCCCCCTTTGGAAATCCCAAAGACCCTTTCATCAATCTCCCCTCCCAGGAAATCCCATAGACCGTTTCAACACCCTCCCCCCACAGGAAATCCAAAAGACCCCTTCATCACACACCCCCCAGGAAATCCCAAAGACCCTTTCATCACCCTCCCCCCAGGAAATCCCAAAGACCCTTTCATCACCCTCCAACCCAGGAAATCCCAAAGACCCTTACATCACACACCCCACAGGAAAGCCCAAAGACCCTTTCATCACACTCCCACCAGAAAATCCCAAGGACCCTTTCATCACCCTCACCCCCAGGAAATCCCAAAGATCCTTGATTCACACTCTCCTCCCAGGAAATCCCAAATACCATTTCATCACCCTCCCCCCCCAGGAAATCCCAAAGACCCTTTCATCACCCTCCCCTCCCCAGTAAATCCCAAAGACCCTTTATCACCCTCATCTAAGGAAATCCAAAAGAGCCTTTCATCACCCTCCACCCCCACTCCCAGGAAATCCCAAAGACCCTTTCATCACCCTCCACCCCCACTCCCAGGAAATCCCAAAGACCCTTTCATCACCCTCCCCCCCAGGTAATCCCAAAGATCCTTTCATCACCCTCCCCTCCCAGGAAATCCCAAAGACCCTTCATCACCCTCGCCCCCAGGAAATCCCAAAGACCCTTTCATCACCCCACCCCCAGGAAATTCCAAAGACCCATTCATCACCCTCCCCCAGGAAATCCCAAAGACCCTTTCATCACCCTCACCCCAGGAAATCCCAAAGCCACTTTCATCACCCCCCCAGGAAATCCCAAAGACCCTTTCATCACCCTCCCTCCCAGGAACTCCCAAAGATCCTTTCTTCACCCTCGCCACCCCAGGAAAATTCAAAGACCCTTTCATCACCCACCCCCCCCCAGGAAATCCCAAAGACCCTTTCATCACCCTCCCACCCAGGAAATCCCAAAGAACCTTTCATCACCCTCCCCAACAGGAAATCCCAAAGACCCTTTCATCACCCTCCCCCTCCAGGAAATCCCAAAGACACTTTCATCAACCTCCACCCACAGGAAATCCCAAAGAGCATTTCATCACCCTCCCCCCACAGCAAATCCCAAAGACCCTTTCATCACCCTCCACCCCCACTCCCAGGAAATCCCTAAGACCCTTTCATCACCCTCCCCCCCAGCAAATACCAAAGACCCTTTCATCACCCTCTCCCCCCCGGAAATCCCAAGGACCCTTTCATCACCCTCACCGCCAGGAACTCCCAAAGATCCTTTCTTCACCCTCCCCTCCACGGAAAGTTCAAAGACCCTTTCATCACCCTCCCCCCCCCCCAGGAAATCCCAAAGACCCTATCATGACCCTCCCCCACCCCAGGAAATCCCAAAGACCCTTTCATCACCCTCCACCCCAGGAAATCCCAAAGAACCTTTCATCACCCTCCACAACAGGAAATCCCAAAGACCCTCATATCACCATCTCCCCCCCCCCAGGAAATACCAAAGTCCCTTTCATCACCCTCCCCCCCAGGAAATCCCAAAGACCCTTACATCACACTTCCCCTCAGGAAATCCCAAACACCCTTTCATCACTCTCCCCCCCTGGAAATCCCAAAGACCCTTTCATCACACCTCCCCCCAAGAAATTTCAAAAACCCTTTCATCACCCTCCCCCACCCCAGGAAATCCCAAAGACCCTTTCATCACTCTCCCCTCCAGGAAATCCCAGAGACCCTTTCATCACCCTCCCCCTCAGGAAATCCCAAAGACCCTTTCATCACCCAACCCCCGAGGAAATCCCAAACACCCCTTCATCATCCTCCCCCCAGGAAATCCCTCAGACCCTTTTTAGACCCTCCCTCGTCGCCCAGGAAATCACAAACACCCTTTAATCACCCTCCCTCTCAGGAAATCTCAAAGACCCTTTAATCACCCACCCCCTCAGGAATTCCCAAAGACCCTTTCATCACCATCCCACCCAGGAAATCCCAAAGACCCTTACATCACCCACCCCCTCAGGAAATCCCAAAGACCCTTTCATCACCCTCCCTTCCCAGGTAATCCCAAAGACCCTATCATCACCCTACCCTCCCACGGAATCCCAAAGCCCCTTACATCACCCTCCCCTCCCAGGAAATCCCAAAGACCCTTTCAACCACCCCCCCCCCGCACCCCAGGAAATCAGAAAGACCCCTTCATCATCCTCCCCCACAGGAAATTCCAAAGACCCATTCATCACCCTCCCCCCCACAAGAAATGCCAAAGACATATTCATCACCCTCCCCACCCCAGGAAATCCCAAAAACCCTTTCATCACCCTCCCCCCTCAGGAAATCCCAAAGACCCCTTCATCACCCTCCCCCCAAGAAATTCCAAAGACCCTTTCATCACCCTCCCCGACCCCAGGATATCCCAAAGACCCTTTCATCACTCTCCCCTCCAGGAAATCCCAAAGACACTTTCATCACCCTCCCCCTCAGGAAATCCCAAAGACCATTTCATCACCCAACCCCCAAGGAAATCCCAAACACCCCTTCATCATCCTCCCCCCAGGAAATCCCAAAGACCCTTTTTAGACCCTCCCTCCCCGTCCGGGAAATCCCAAAGACCCTTTAATCACCCTTCCTCTCAGGAAATCTCAAAGACCCTTTCATCACCCTGCCTCTCAGGAAATCCCAAAGACCCTTTCATCATCCTCCCCCCAGGAAATCCCACAGACCCTTTTTAGACCCTCCCTCCTCGCCCAGGAAATCCCAAAGACCCTTTAATCACCCTCCCTCTCAGGAAATCTCAAAGACCCTTTCATCACCCTCCTCCCACAAGAAATCCCAAAGACCCTTTCATCACTGTCCCCCTCAGGAAATCCCAAAGACCCTTTCATCACCATCCCCCTCAGGAATTCCCAAAGACCCTTTCATCACCCTCACCTCCCAGGAAATCCAAAGACCCTATCATCACCCTACCCTCCCATGGAATCCCAAAGCCCCTTACATCACCATCCCCTCCCAGGAAATCCCAAAGACCCTTACATCACACACCCCCCAGGAAATCCCAAAGACCCTTTCATCACACTCCCACCAGAAAATCCCAAAGACCCTTTCATCACCCTCCACCCCCAGGAAATCCCAAAGCCCCTTCATCACCCTCCCCCCCCTGCCCCAGGGAATCCCAAAGACCTTTTCATCACCCTGCCTCTCAGGAAATCCCAAAGACCATTTCATCACCCTCCCTTCCCAGGTAATCCCAAAGACCCTACCATCACCCTACCCTCCCACGGAATCCCAAAGCCACTTACATCACCCTCCCCTCCCAGGAAATCCCTAAGACCCTTTCAACCACCCCCCCCCCGCACCCCAGGAAATCAGAAAGACCCCTTCATCACCCTCCCCCACAGGAAATCCTAAAGACCCATTCATCACCCTCCCCCCAACAAGAAATGCCAAAGACATATTCATCACCCTCCCCACCCCAGGAAATCCCAAAAACCCTTTCATCACCCTCCCCCCTCAGGAAATCCCAAAGACCCCTTCATCACCCTCCCCCCAAGAAATTCCAAAGACCCTTTCATCACCCTCCCCGCCCCAGGATATCCCAAAGACCCTTTCATCACTCTCCCCTCCAGGAAATCCCAAAGACCCATTCATCACCCTCCCCCCCGGGATATCCCAAAGACCCTTTCATCATCCTCCCCCCATCAAATCCCAAAAACTCTTTCATCACACTCACCACCCCAGGAAATCCCAAAGACCCTTTCATCACCCTCCACGCCCAGGAAATCCCAAATACCCTTTCATCACCCTCCCCCCCCAGGAAATCCGAAATACCCCTTCATCACACACCCCCCAGGAAATCCCAAAGACCCTTTCATCACCCTCCCCCCAGGAAATCCCAAAGACCCTTTCATCATCCTCCTCCCAGGAAATCCCAAAGACCCTTTCATCACTCTCCCCCTTTGGAAATCCCAAAGACCCTTTCATCAATCTCCCCTCCCAGGAAATCCCATAGACCGTTTCAACACCCTCCCCCCACAGGAAATCCAAAAGACCCCTTCATCACACACCCCCCAGGAAATCCCAAAGACCCTTTCATCACCCTCCCCCCAGGAAATCCCAAAGACCCTTTCATCACCCTCCCACCCAGGAAATCCCAAAGACCCTTACATCACACACCCCCCAGGAACGCCCAAAGACCCTTTCATCACACTCCCACCAGAAAATCCCAAAGACCCTTTCATCACCCTCCACCCCCAGGAAATCCCAAAGCCCCTTCATCACCCTCCCCCCCCCAGGGAATCCCAAAGACCCTTTCATCACCCTCACCTCCCAGGAAATCCCAAAGACCCTATCATCACCCTACCCTCCCATGGAATCCCAAAGCCCCTGACATCACCATCCCCTCCCAGCAAATCCCAAAGACCCTTACATCACACACCCCCCAGGAAAGCCCAAAGACCCTTTCATCACACTCCCACCAGAAAATCCCAAAGACCCTTTCATCACCCTCCACCCCCAGGAAATCCCAAAGCCCCTTCATCACCCTCCCCCCCCAGGGAATCCCAAAGACCTTTTCATCACCCTGCCTCTCAGGAAATCCCAAAGACCATTTCATCACCCTCCCTTCCCAGGTAATCCCAAAGACCCTACCATCACCCTACCCTCCCACGGAATCCCAAAGCCACTTACATCACCCTCCCCTCCCAGGAAATCCCAAAGACCCTTTCATCATCCTCCTCCCAGGAAATCCCAAAGACCCTTTCATCACTCTCCCCCTTTGGAAATCCCAAAGACCCTTTCATCAATCTCCCCTCCCAGGAAATCCCATAGACCGTTTCAACACCCTCCCCCCACAGGAAATCCAAAAGACCCCTTCATCACACACCCCCCAGGAAATCCCAAAGACCCTTTCATCACCCTCCCCCCAGGAAATCCCAAAGACCCTTTCATCACCCTCCCACCCAGGAAATCCCAAAGACCTCTTCATCACCCTCCCCACTCAGGAAATCCCAAAGACCCTTTCATCACCCTCCCCCCCAATAAATTCCTAAGACCCTTTCATCACCCTCCCCCCCAGGAAATCCCAAAGTCCCTTTCATCACTCTCTCCTCCAGGAAATCCAAAAGACCCCTTTATCACACACTCCCCAGGAAATCCCAAAGACCCTTTCATCACCCTCCCCCCAGGAAATCCCAAAGACCCTTTCATCATCCTCCTCCCAGGAAATACCAAAGACCCTTTCCTCACTCTCCCCCTTTGGAAATCCCAAAGACCCTTTCATCACCCTCCCCTCCCAGGAAATCCCAAAGACCCTTTCAACACCCTCCCCCCCAGGAAATCCGAAAGACCCCTTCATCACACACCCCCCCCGGAAATCCCAAAGACCCTTTCATCACTCTCCCCCTTCGGAAATCCCAAAGACCCTTTCATCACCCTCCCCGACCCCAGGATATCCCAAAGACCCTTTCATCACTCTCCCCTCCAGGAAATCCCAAAGACCCTTTCATCACCCTCCCCCTCAGGAAATCCCAAAGACCATTTCATCACCCAACCCCCGAGGAAATCCCAAACACCCCTTCATCATCCTCCCCCCAGGAAATCCCAAAGACCCTTTTTAGACCCTCCCTCCCCGTCCGGGAAATCCCAAAGACCCTTTAATCACCCTTCCTCTCAGGAAATCTCAAAGACCCTTTCATCACCCTCCCCCCCAGGAAATCCCAAAGACCCTTTCATCACCCTCCCCCCACAGGAAATCCCAAAGACCCTTTCATCACCCTCCCCCTTCTCCCAGGAAATCCCAAAGACACTTTCATCACACTCACCACCCCAGGAAATCCCAAAGACCCTTTCATCACCCTCCACGCCCAGGAAATCCCAAATACCCTTTCATCACCCTCCCCCCCCAGGAAATCCGAAATACCCCTTCATCACACACCCCCCAGGAAATCCCAAAGACCCTTTCATCACCCTCCCCTCAGGAAATCCCAAAGACCCTTTCACCATCCCCCTCCCAGGAAATCCCAAAGACCCTTTCATCACTCTCCCCCTTTGGAAATCCCAAAGACCCTTTCATCAATCTCCCCTCCCAGGAAATCCCATAGACCGTTTCAACACCCTCCCCCCACAGGAAATCCAAAAGACCCCTTCATCACACACCCCCCAGGAAATCCCAAAGACCCTTTCATCACCCTCCCCCCAGGAAATCCCAAAGACCCTTTCATCACCCTCCAACCCAGGAAATCCCAAAGACCCTTACATCACACACCCCACAGGAAAGCCCAAAGACCCTTTCATCACACTCCCACCAGAAAATCCCAAGGACCCTTTCATCACCCTCACCCCCAGGAAATCCCAAAGATCCTTGATTCACACTCTCCTCCCAGGAAATCCCAAATACCATTTCATCACCCTCCCCCCCCAGGAAATCCCAAAGACCCTTTCATCACCCTCCCCTCCCCAGTAAATCCCAAAGACCCTTTATCACCCTCATCTAAGGAAATCCAAAAGAGCCTTTCATCACCCTCCACCCCCACTCCCAGGAAATCCCAAAGACCCTTTCATCACCCTCCACCCCCACTCCCAGGAAATCCCAAAGACCCTTTCATCACCCTCCCCCCCAGGTAATCCCAAAGATCCTTTCATCACCCTCCCCTCCCAGGAAATCCCAAAGACCCTTCATCACCCTCGCCCCCAGGAAATCCCAAAGACCCTTTCATCACCCCACCCCCAGGAAATTCCAAAGACCCATTCATCACCCTCCCCCAGGAAATCCCAAAGACCCTTTCATCACCCTCACCCCAGGAAATCCCAAAGCCACTTTCATCACCCCCCCAGGAAATCCCAAAGACCCTTTCATCACCCTCCCTCCCAGGAACTCCCAAAGATCCTTTCTTCACCCTCGCCACCCCAGGAAAATTCAAAGACCCTTTCATCACCCACCCCCCCCCAGGAAATCCCAAAGACCCTTTCATCACCCTCCCACCCAGGAAATCCCAAAGAACCTTTCATCACCCTCCCCAACAGGAAATCCCAAAGACCCTTTCATCACCCTCCCCCTCCAGGAAATCCCAAAGACACTTTCATCAACCTCCACCCACAGGAAATCCCAAAGAGCATTTCATCACCCTCCCCCCACAGCAAATCCCAAAGACCCTTTCATCACCCTCCACCCCCACTCCCAGGAAATCCCTAAGACCCTTTCATCACCCTCCCCCCCAGCAAATACCAAAGACCCTTTCATCACCCTCTCCCCCCCGGAAATCCCAAGGACCCTTTCATCACCCTCACCGCCAGGAACTCCCAAAGATCCTTTCTTCACCCTCCCCTCCACGGAAAGTTCAAAGACCCTTTCATCACCCTCCGCCCCCCCCAGGAAATCCCAAAGACCCTATCATGACCCTCCCCCACCCCAGGAAATCCCAAAGACCCTTTCATCACCCTCCACCCCAGGAAATCCCAAAGAACCTTTCATCACCCTCCACAACAGGAAATCCCAAAGACCCTCATATCACCATCTCCCCCCCCCCAGGAAATACCAAAGTCCCTTTCATCACCCTCCCCCCCAGGAAATCCCAAAGACCCTTACATCACACTTCCCCTCAGGAAATCCCAAACACCCTTTCATCACTCTCCCCCCCTGGAAATCCCAAAGACCCTTTCATCACACCTCCCCCCAAGAAATTTCAAAAACCCTTTCATCACCCTCCCCCACCCCAGGAAATCCCAAAGACCCTTTCATCACTCTCCCCTCCAGGAAATCCCAGAGACCCTTTCATCACCCTCCCCCTCAGGAAATCCCAAAGACCCTTTCATCACCCAACCCCCGAGGAAATCCCAAACACCCCTTCATCATCCTCCCCCCAGGAAATCCCTCAGACCCTTTTTAGACCCTCCCTCGTCGCCCAGGAAATCACAAACACCCTTTAATCACCCTCCCTCTCAGGAAATCTCAAAGACCCTTTAATCACCCACCCCCTCAGGAATTCCCAAAGACCCTTTCATCACCATCCCACCCAGGAAATCCCAAAGACCCTTACATCACCCACCCCCTCAGGAAATCCCAAAGACCCTTTCATCACCCTCCCTTCCCAGGTAATCCCAAAGACCCTATCATCACCCTACCCTCCCACGGAATCCCAAAGCCCCTTACATCACCCTCCCCTCCCAGGAAATCCCAAAGACCCTTTCAACCACCCCCCCCCCCGCACCCCAGGAAATCAGAAAGACCCCTTCATCATCCTCCCCCACAGGAAATTCCAAAGACCCATTCATCACCCTCCCCCCCACAAGAAATGCCAAAGACATATTCATCACCCTCCCCACCCCAGGAAATCCCAAAAACCCTTTCATCACCCTCCCCCCTCAGGAAATCCCAAAGACCCCTTCATCACCCTCCCCCCAAGAAATTCCAAAGACCCTTTCATCACCCTCCCCGACCCCAGGATATCCCAAAGACCCTTTCATCACTCTCCCCTCCAGGAAATCCCAAAGACACTTTCATCACCCTCCCCCTCAGGAAATCCCAAAGACCATTTCATCACCCAACCCCCCAGGAAATCCCAAAGACCCTTTTTAGACCCTCCCTCCCCGTCCGGGAAATCCCAAAGACCCTTTAATCACCCTTCCTCTCAGGAAATCTCAAAGACCCTTTCATCACCCTGCCTCTCAGGAAATCCCAAAGACCCTTTCATCATCCTCCCCCCAGGAAATCCCACAGACCCTTTTTAGACCCTCCCTCCTCGCCCAGGAAATCCCAAAGACCCTTTAATCACCCTCCCTCTCAGGAAATCTCAAAGACCCTTTCATCACCCTCCTCCCACAAGAAATCCCAAAGACCCTTTCATCACTGTCCCCCTCAGGAAATCCCAAAGACCCTTTCATCACCATCCCCCTCAGGAATTCCCAAAGACCCTTTCATCACCCTCACCTCCCAGGAAATCCAAAGACCCTATCATCACCCTACCCTCCCATGGAATCCCAAAGCCCCTTACATCACCATCCCCTCCCAGGAAATCCCAAAGACCCTTACATCACACACCCCCCAGGAAATCCCAAAGACCCTTTCATCACACTCCCACCAGAAAATCCCAAAGACCCTTTCATCACCCTCCACCCCCAGGAAATCCCAAAGCCCCTTCATCACCCTCCCCCCCCCCCCAGGGAATCCCAAAGACCTTTTCATCACCCTGCCTCTCAGGAAATCCCAAAGACCATTTCATCACCCTCCCTTCCCAGGTAATCCCAAAGACCCTACCATCACCCTACCCTCCCACGGAATCCCAAAGCCACTTACATCACCCTCCCCTCCCAGGAAATCCCTAAGACCCTTTCAACCACCCCCCCCCCCGCACCCCAGGAAATCAGAAAGACCCCTTCATCACCCTCCCCCACAGGAAATCCTAAAGACCCATTCATCACCCTCCCCCCAACAAGAAATGCCAAAGACATATTCATCACCCTCCCCACCCCAGGAAATCCCAAAAACCCTTTCATCACCCTCCCCCCTCAGGAAATCCCAAAGACCCCTTCATCACCCTCCCCCCAAGAAATTCCAAAGACCCTTTCATCACCCTCCCCGCCCCAGGATATCCCAAAGACCCTTTCATCACTCTCCCCTCCAGGAAATCCCAAAGACACTTTCATCACCCTCCCCCTCAGGAAATCCCAAAGACCATTTCATCACCCAACCCCCGAGGAAATCCCAAACACCCCTTCATCATCCTCCCCCCAGGAAATCCCAAAGACCCTTTTTAGACCCTCCCTCCCCGTCCGGGAAATCCCAAAGACCCTTTAATCACCCTTCCTCTCAGGAAATCTCAAAGACCCTTTCATCACCCTCCCCCCCAGGAAATCCCAAAGACCCTTTCATCACCCTCCCCCCACAGGAAATCCCAAAGACCCTTTCATCACCCTCCCCCTTCTCCCAGGAAATCCCAAAGACACTTTCATCACACTCACCACCCCAGGAAATCCCAAAGACCCTTTCATCACCCTCCACGCCCAGAAAATCCCAAATACCCTTTCATCACCCTCCCCCCCCAGGAAATCCGAAATACCCCTTCATCACACACCCCCCAGGAAATCCCAAAGACCCTTTCATCACCCTCCCCGCAGGAAATCCCAAAGACCCTTTCATCATCCTCCTCCCAGGAAATCCCAAAGACCCTTTCATCACTCTCCCCCTTTGGAAATCCCAAAGACCCTTTCATCAATCTCCCCTCCCAGGAAATCCCATAGACCGTTTCAACACCCTCCCCCCACAGGAAATCCAAAAGACCCCTTCATCACACACCCCCCAGGAAATCCCAAAGACCCTTTCATCACCCTCCCCCCAGGAAATCCCAAAGACCCTTTCATCACCCTCCCACCCAGGAAATCCCAAAGACCCTTACATCACACACCCCCCAGGAAAGCCCAAAGACCCTTTCATCACACTCCCACCAGAAAATCCCAAAGACCCTTTCATCACCCTCCACCCCCAGGAAATCCCAAAGCCCCTTCATCACCCTACCCCCCCCCCCAGGGAATCCCAAAGACCCTTTCATCACCCTCACCTCCCAGGAAATCCCAAAGACCCTATCATCACCCTACCCTCCCATGGAATCCCAAAGCCCCTGACATCACCATCCCCTCCCAGCAAATCCCAAAGACCCTTACATCACACACCCCCCAGGAAAGCCCAAAGACCCTTTCATCACACTCCCACCAGAAAATCCCAAAGACCCTTTCATCACCCTCCAC
Organism: Heterodontus francisci; assembly: GCF_036365525.1. Lineage (NCBI taxonomy): Eukaryota > Metazoa > Chordata > Chondrichthyes > Heterodontiformes > Heterodontidae > Heterodontus > Heterodontus francisci. The sequence goes on along the minus strand of NC_090411.1, from coordinate 6,209,233 downwards.
CCCCAGGAAATCCCAAAGCCCCTTCATCACCCTCCCCCCCCAGGGAATCCCAAAGACCTTTTCATCACCCTGCCTCTCAGGAAATCCCAAAGACCATTTCATCACCCTCCCTTCCCAGGTAATCCCAAAGACCCTACCATCACCCTACCCTCCCACGGAATCCCAAAGCCACTTACATCACCCTCCCCTCCCAGGAAATCCCAAAGACCCTTTCATCATCCTCCTCCCAGGAAATCCCAAAGACCCTTTCATCACTCTCCCCCTTTGGAAATCCCAAAGACCCTTTCATCAATCTCCCCTCCCAGGAAATCCCATAGACCGTTTCAACACCCTCCCCCCACAGGAAATCCAAAAGACCCCTTCATCACACACCCCCCAGGAAATCCCAAAGACCCTTTCATCACCCTCCCCCTAGGAAATCCCAAAGACCCTTTCATCACCCTCCCCCCCAATAAATTCCTAAGACCCTTTCATCACCCTCCCCCGCAGGAAATCCCAAAGTCCCTTTCATCACTCTCTCCTCCAGGAAATCCAAAAGACCCCTTTATCACACACTCCCCAGGAAATCCCAAAGACCCTTTCATCACCCTCCCCCCAGGAAATCCCAAAGACCCTTTCATCATCCTCCTCCCAGGAAATACCAAAGACCCTTTCCTCACTCTCCCCCTTTGGAAATCCCAAAGACCCTTTCATCACCCTCCCCTCCCAGGAAATCCCAAAGACCCTTTCAACACCCTCCCCCCCAGGAAATCCGAAAGACCCCTTCATCACACACCCCCCCCGGAAATCCCAAAGACCCTTTCATCACTCTCCCCCTTCGGAAATCCCAAAGACCCTTTCATCATCCTCCTCCCAGGAAATCCCAAAGACCCTTTCATCACCCTCCCTTCCCAGGTAATCCCAAAGACCCTTTCATCACCCTCCCCTCCCAGGAAATCCCAAAGCCCCTTACATCATCCCTCCCCTCCCAGGAAATCCCAAAGACCCTTTCAACCACCCCCCCCCCAGGAAATCAGAAAGACCCCTTCATCACCCTCCCCCACAGGAAATCCCAAAGACCCATTCATCACCCTCCCCCCCACAAGAAATGCCAAAGCCATATTCATCACCCTCCCCACCCCAGGAAATCCCAAAAACCCTTTCATCACCCTCCCCCCTCAGGAAATCCCAAAGACCCCTTCATCACCCTCCCCCCAAGAAATTCCAAAGACCCTTTCATCACCCTCCCCGACCCCAGGATATCCCAAAGACCCTTTCATCACTTTCCCCTCCAGGAAATCCCAAAGACCCTTTCATCACCCTCCCCCTCAGGAAATCCCAAAGACCATTTCATCACCCAACCCCCGAGGAAATCCCAAACACCCCTTCATCATCCTCCCCCCAGGAAATCCCAAAGACCCTTTTTAGACCCACCCTCCCCGTCCGGGAAATCCCAAAGACCCTTTAATCACCCTTCCTCTCAGGAAATCTCAAAGACCCTTTCATCACCCTCCCCCCCAGGAAATCCCAAAGACCCTTTCATCACCCTCCCCCCACAGGAAATCCCAAAGACCCTTTCATCACCCTCCCCCTTCTCCCAGGAAATCCCAAAGACACTTTCATCACACTCACCACCCCAGGAAATCCCAAAGACCCTTTCATCACCCTCCACGCCCAGGAAATCCCAAATACCCTTTCATCACCCTCCCCCCCCAGGAAATCCGAAATACCCCTTCATCACACACCCCCCAGGAAATCCCAAAGACCCTTTCATCACCCTCCCCTCAGGAAATCCCAAAGACCCGTTCATCATCCTCCTCCCAGGAAATCCCAAAGACCCTTTCATCACTCTCCCCCTTTGGAAATCCCAAAGACCCTTTCATCAATCTCCCCTCCCAGGAAATCCCATAGACCGTTTCAACACCCTCCCCCCACAGGAAATCCAAAAGACCCCTTCATCACACACCCCCCAGGAAATCCCAAAGACCCTTTCATCACCCTCCCCCTAGGAAATCCCAAAGACCCTTTCATCACCCTCCCACCCAGGAAATCCCAAAGACCTCTTCATCACCCTCCCCACTCAGGAAATCCCAAAGACCCTTTCATCACCCTCCCCCCCAATAAATTCCTAAGACCCTTTCATCACCCTCCCCCGCAGGAAATCCCAAAGTCCCTTTCATCACTCTCTCCTCCAGGAAATCCAAAAGACCCCTTTATCACACACTCCCCAGGAAATCCCAAAGACCCTTTCATCACCCTCCCCCCAGGAAATCCCAAAGACCCTTTCATCACCCTCCAACCCAGGAAATCCCAAAGACCCTTACATCACACACCCCCCAGGAAAGCCCAAAGAGCCTTTCATCACACTCCCACCAGAAAATCCCAAAGACCCTTTCATCACCCTCCACCCCCAGGAAATCCCAAAGCCCCTTCATCACCCTCCCCCCCTCCAGGGAATCCCAAAGACCTTTTCATCACCCTGCCTCTCAGGAAATCCCAAAGACCCTTTCATCACCCTCCCTTCCCAGGTAATCCCAAAGACCCTATCATCACCCTACCCTCCCACGGAATCCAAAAGAACCTTACATCACCCTCCCCTCCCAGGAAATCCCAAAGACCCTTTCAACCACCGCCCCCCCCTGCACCCCAGGAAATCAGAAAGACCCCTTCATCACCCTCCCCCACAGGAAATCCCAGAGACCCATTCATCACCCTCCCCCCCACAAGAAATGCCAAAGACATATTCATCACCCTCCCCACCCCAGGAAATCCCAAAAACCCTTTCATCACCCTCCCCCCTCAGGAAATCCCAAAGACCCCTTCATCACCCTCCCCCCAAGAAATTCCAAAGACCCTTTCATCACCCTCCCCGACCCCAGGATATCCCAAAGACCCTTTCATCACTCTCCCCTCCAGGAAATCCCAAAGACACTTTCAGCACCCTCCCCCTCAGGAAATCCCAAAGACCATTTCATCACCCAACCCCCGAGGAAATCCCAAACACCCCTTCATCATCCTCCCCCCAGGAAATCCCAAAGACCCTTTTTAGACCCTCCCTCCCCGTCCGGGAAATCCCAAAGACCCTTTAATCACCCTTCCTCTCAGGAAATCTCAAAGACCCTTTCATCACCCTCCACCCCCAGGAAATCCCAAAGCCCCTTCATCGCCCTCCCCCCCAGGGAATCCCAAAGACCCTTTCATCACCCTGCCTCTCAGGAAATCCCAAAGACCCTTTCATCATCCTCCCCGCAGGAAATCCCACAGACCCTTTTTAGACCCTCCCTCCTCGCCCAGGAAATCCCAAAGACCCTTTAATCACCCTCCCTCTCAGGAAATCTCAAAGACCCTTTCATCACCCTCCCCCCACAAGAAATCCCAAAGACCCTTTCATCACTGTCCCCCTCAGGAAATCCCAAAGACCCTTTCATCACCATCCCCCTCAGGAATTCCCAAAGACCCTTTCATCACCCTCACCTCCCAGGAAATCCCAAAGACCCTATCATCACCCTACCCTCCCATGGAATCCCAAAGCCCCTTACATCACCATCCCCTCCCAGGAAATCCCAAAGACCCTTACATCACACACCCCCCAGGAAAGCCCAAAGACCCTTTCATCACACTCCCACCAGAAAATCCCAAAGACCCTTTCATCACCCTCCACCCCCAGGAAATCCCAAAGCCCCTTCATCACCCTCCCCCCCCAGGGAATCCCAAAGACCTTTTCATCACCCTGCCTCTCAGGAAATCCCAAAGACCATTTCATCACCCTCCCTTCCCAGGTAATCCCAAAGACCCTATCATCACCCTACCCTCCCACGGAATCCCAAAGCCCCTTACATCACCCTCCCCTCCCAGGAAATCCCAAAGACCCTTTCAACCACCACCCCCCCCCGCACCCCAGGAAATCAGAAAGACCCCTTCATCATCCTCCCCCAAAGGAAATCCCAAAGACCCATTCATCACCCTCCCCCCCACAAGAAATGCCAAAGACATATTCATCACCCTCCCCACCCCAGGAAATCCCAAAAACCCTTTCATCACCCTCCCCCCTCAGGAAATCCCAAAGACCCCTTCATCACCCTCCCCCCAAGAAATTCCAAAGACCCTTTCATCACCCTCCCCGACCCCAGGATATCCCAAAGACCCTTTCATCACTCTCCCCTCCAGGAAATCCCAAAGACACTTTCATCACCCTCCCCCTCAGGAAATCCCAAAGACCATTTCATCACCCAACCCCCGAGGAAATCCCAAACACCCCTTCATCACCCTCCCCCTCAGGAAATCCCAAAGACCATTTCATCACCCAACCCCCGAGGAAATCCCAAACACCCCTTCATCATCCTCCCCCCAGGAAATCCCAAAGACCCTTTTTAGACCCTCCCTGCCCGTCCGGGAAATCCCAAAGACCCTTTAATCACCCTTCCTCTCTGGAAATCTCAAAGACCCTTTCATCACCCTCCCCCCCAGGAAATCCCAAAGACCCTTTCATCACCCTCCCCCCACAGGAAATCCCAAAGACCCTTTCATCACCCTCCCCCTTCTCCCAGGAAATCCCAAAGACACTTTCATCACACTCACCACCCCAGGAAATCCCAAAGACCCTTTCATCACCCTCCACGCCCAGGAAATCCCAAATACCCTTTCATCACCCTCCCCCCCCAGCAAATCCGAAATACCCCTTCATCACACACCCCCCAGGAAATCCCAAAGACCCTTTCATCACCCTCCCCCCAGGAAATCCCAAAGACCCTTTCATCACCCTCCCACCCAGGAAATCCCAAAGACCTCTTCATCACCCTCCCCACTCAGGAAATCCCAAAGACCCTTTCATCACCCTCCCCCCCAATAAATTCCAAGGACCCTTTCATCACCCTCCCCCCCAGGAAATCCCAAAGTCCCTTTCATCACTCTCCCCTCCAGGAAATCCAAAAGACCCCTTCATCACACACTCCCCAGGAAATCCCAAAGACCCTTTCATCACCCTCCCCCCAGGAAATCCCAAAGACCCTTTCATCATCCTCCTCCCAGGAAATCCCAAAGATCCTTTCCTCACTCTCCCCCTTTGGAAATCCCAAAGACCCTTTCATCAATCTACCCTCCCAGGAAATCCCAAAGACCCTTTCATCTCCCTCCCACCCAGGAAATCCCAAAGACCTCTTCATCTCCCTCCCACCCAGGAAATCCCAAAGACCCTTTCATCACCCTCCCCCCCAATAAATTCCAAAGACCCTTTCATCACCCTCCCCCCCAGGAAATCCCAAAGTCCCTTTCATCACTCTCCCCTCCAGGAAATCCAAAAGACCCCTTCATCACACACCCCCCAGGAAATCCCAAAGACCCTTTCATCACCCTCCCCCCAAGAAATCCCGAAGACCCTTTCATCATCCTCCTCCTAGGAAATCCCAAAGACCCTTTAATCACTCTCCCCCTTTGGAAATCCCAAAGACCCTTTCATCACACTCCCACCAGAAAATCCCAAAGACCCTTTCATCACCCTCCACCCCCAGGAAATCCCAAAGCCCCTTCATCACCCTCCCCCCCCAGGGAATCCCAAAGACCTTTTCATCACCCTGCCTCTCAGGAAATCCCAAAGACCATTTCATCACCCTCCCTTCCCAGGTAATCCCAAAGACCCTACCATCACCCTACCCTCCCACGGAATCCCAAAGCCACTTACATCACCCTCCCCTCCCAGGAAATCCCAAAGACCCTTTCATCATCCTCCTCCCAGGAAATCCCAAAGACCCTTTCATCACTCTCCCCCTTTGGAAATCCCAAAGACCCTTTCATCAATCTCCCCTCCCAGGAAATCCCATAGACCGTTTCAACACCCTCCCCCCACAGGAAATCCAAAAGACCCCTTCATCACACACCCCCCAGGAAATCCCAAAGACCCTTTCATCACCCTCCCCCTAGGAAATCCCAAAGACCCTTTCATCACCCTCCCCCCCAATAAATTCCTAAGACCCTTTCATCACCCTCCCCCGCAGGAAATCCCAAAGTCCCTTTCATCACTCTCTCCTCCAGGAAATCCAAAAGACCCCTTTATCACACACTCCCCAGGAAATCCCAAAGACCCTTTCATCACCCTCCCCCCAGGAAATCCCAAAGACCCTTTCATCATCCTCCTCCCAGGAAATACCAAAGACCCTTTCCTCACTCTCCCCCTTTGGAAATCCCAAAGACCCTTTCATCACCCTCCCCTCCCAGGAAATCCCAAAGACCCTTTCAACACCCTCCCCCCCAGGAAATCCGAAAGACCCCTTCATCACACACCCCCCCCGGAAATCCCAAAGACCCTTTCATCACTCTCCCCCTTCGGAAATCCCAAAGACCCTTTCATCATCCTCCTCCCAGGAAATCCCAAAGACCCTTTCATCACCCTCCCTTCCCAGGTAATCCCAAAGACCCTTTCATCACCCTCCCCTCCCAGGAAATCCCAAAGCCCCTTACATCATCCCTCCCCTCCCAGGAAATCCCAAAGACCCTTTCAACCACCCCCCCCCCAGGAAATCAGAAAGACCCCTTCATCACCCTCCCCCACAGGAAATCCCAAAGACCCATTCATCACCCTCCCCCCCACAAGAAATGCCAAAGCCATATTCATCACCCTCCCCACCCCAGGAAATCCCAAAAACCCTTTCATCACCCTCCCCCCTCAGGAAATCCCAAAGACCCCTTCATCACCCTCCCCCCAAGAAATTCCAAAGACCCTTTCATCACCCTCCCCGACCCCAGGATATCCCAAAGACCCTTTCATCACTCTCCCCTCCAGGAAATCCCAAAGACCCTTTCATCACCCTCCCCCTCAGGAAATCCCAAAGACCATTTCATCACCCAACCCCCGAGGAAATCCCAAACACCCCTTCATCATCCTCCCCCCAGGAAATCCCAAAGACCCTTTTTAGACCCACCCTCCCCGTCCGGGAAATCCCAAAGACCCTTTAATCACCCTTCCTCTCAGTAAATCTCAAAGACCCTTTCATCACCCTCCCCCCCAGGAAATCCCAAAGACCCTTTCATCACCCTCCCCCCACAGGAAATCCCAAAGACCCTTTCATCACCCTCCCCCCCAGGAAATCCCAAAGACCCTTTCATCACCCTCCCCCCACAGGAAATCCCAAAGACCCTTTCATCACCCTCCCCCTTCTCCCAGGAAATCCCAAAGACACTTTCATCACACTCACCACCCCAGGAAATCCCAAAGACCCTTTCATCACCCTCCACGCCCAGGAAATCCCAAATACCCTTTCATCACCCTCCCCCCCCAGGAAATCCGAAATACCCCTTCATCACACACCCCCCAGGAAATCCCAAAGACCCTTTCATCACCCTCCCCTCAGGAAATCCCAAAGACCCGTTCATCATCCTCCTCCCAGGAAATCCCAAAGACCCTTTCATCACTCTCCCCCTTTGGAAATCCCAAAGACCCTTTCATCAATCTCCCCTCCCAGGAAATCCCATAGACCGTTTCAACACCCTCCCCCCACAGGAAATCCAAAAGACCCCTTCATCACACACCCCCCAGGAAATCCCAAAGACCCTTTCATCACCCTCCCCCTAGGAAATCCCAAAGACCCTTTCATCACCCTCCCACCCAGGAAATCCCAAAGACCTCTTCATCACCCTCCCCACTCAGGAAATCCCAAAGACCCTTTCATCACCCTCCCCCCCAATAAATTCCTAAGACCCTTTCATCACCCTCCCCCGCAGGAAATCCCAAAGTCCCTTTCATCACTCTCTCCTCCAGGAAATCCAAAAGACCCCTTTATCACACACTCCCCAGGAAATCCCAAAGACCCTTTCATCACCCTCCCCCCAGGAAATCCCAAAGACCCTTTCATCACCCTCCAACCCAGGAAATCCCAAAGACCCTTACATCACACACCCCCCAGGAAAGCCCAAAGAGCCTTTCATCACACTCCCACCAGAAAATCCCAAAGACCCTTTCATCACCCTCCACCCCCAGGAAATCCCAAAGCCCCTTCATCACCCTCCCCCCCTCCAGGGAATCCCAAAGACCTTTTCATCACCCTGCCTCTCAGGAAATCCCAAAGACCCTTTCATCACCCTCCCTTCCCAGGTAATCCCAAAGACCCTATCATCACCCTACCCTCCCACGGAATCCCAAAGCACCTTACATCACCCTCCCCTCCCAGGAAATCCCAAAGACCCTTTCAACCACCGCCCCCCCCCTGCACCCCAGGAAATCAGAAAGACCCCTTCATCACCCTCCCCCACAGGAAATCCCAGAGACCCATTCATCACCCTCCCCCCCACAAGAAATGCCAAAGACATATTCATCACCCTCCCCACCCCAGGAAATCCCAAAAACCCTTTCATCACCCTCCCCCCTCAGGAAATCCCAAAGACCCCTTCATCACCCTCCCCCCAAGAAATTCCAAAGACCCTTTCATCACCCTCCCCGACCCCAGGATATCCCAAAGACCCTTTCATCACTCTCCCCTCCAGGAAATCCCAAAGACACTTTCAGCACCCTCCCCCTCAGGAAATCCCAAAGACCATTTCATCACCCAACCCCCGAGGAAATCCCAAACACCCCTTCATCATCCTCCCCCCAGGAAATCCCAAAGACCCTTTTTAGACCCTCCCTCCCCGTCCGGGAAATCCCAAAGACCCTTTAATCACCCTTCCTCTCAGGAAATCTCAAAGACCCTTTCATCACCCTCCACCCCCAGGAAATCCCAAAGCCCCTTCATCGCCCTCCCCCCCAGGGAATCCCAAAGACCCTTTCATCACCCTGCCTCTCAGGAAATCCCAAAGACCCTTTCATCATCCTCCCCGCAGGAAATCCCACAGACCCTTTTTAGACCCTCCCTCCTCGCCCAGGAAATCCCAAAGACCCTTTAATCACCCTCCCTCTCAGGAAATCTCAAAGACCCTTTCATCACCCTCCCCCCACAAGAAATCCCAAAGACCCTTTCATCACTGTCCCCCTCAGGAAATCCCAAAGACCCTTTCATTACCATCCCCCTCAGGAATTCCCAAAGACCCTTTCATCACACTCACCTCCCAGGAAATCCCAAAGACCCTATCATCACCCTACCCTCCCATGGAATCCCAAAGCCCCTTACATCACCATCCCCTCCCAGGAAATCCCAAAGACCCTTACATCACACACCCCCCAGGAAAGCCCAAAGACCCTTTCATCACACTCCCACCAGAAAATCCCAAAGACCCTTTCATCACCCTCCACCCCCAGGAAATCCCAAAGCCCCTTCATCACCCTCCCCCCCCAGGGAATCCCAAAGACCTTTTCATCACCCTGCCTCTCAGGAAATCCCAAAGACCATTTCATCACCCTCCCTTCCCAGGTAATCCCAAAGACCCTATCATCACCCTACCCTCCCACGGAATCCCAAAGCCCCTTACATCACCCTCCCCTCCCAGGAAATCCCAAAGACCCTTTCAACCACCCCCCCCCCCCCCCGCACCCCAGGAAATCAGAAAGACCCCTTCATCATCCTCCCCCAAAGGAAATCCCAAAGACCCATTCATCACCCTCCCCCCTACAAGAAATGCCAAAGACATATTCATCACCCTCCCCACCCCAGGAAATCCCAAAAACCCTTTCATCACCCTCCCCCCTCAGGAAATCCCAAAGACCCCTTCATCACCCTCCCCCCAAGAAATTCCAAAGACCCTTTCATCACCCTCCCCGACCCCAGGATATCCCAAAGACCCTTTCATCACTCTCCCCTCCAGGAAATCCCAAAGACACTTTCATCACCCTCCCCCTCAGGAAATCCCAAAGACCATTTCATCACCCAACCCCCGAGGAAATCCCAAACACCCCTTCATCACCCTCCCCCTCAGGAAATCCCAAAGACCATTTCATCACCCAACCCCCGAGGAAATCCCAAACACCCCTTCATCATCCTCCCCCCAGGAAATCCCAAAGACCCTTTTTAGACCCTCCCTGCCCGTCCGGGAAATCCCAAAGACCCTTTAATCACCCTTCCTCTCTGGAAATCTCAAAGACCCTTTCATCACCCTCCCCCCCAGGAAATCCCAAAGACCCTTTCATCACCCTCCCCCCACAGGAAATCCCAAAGACCCTTTCATCACCCTCCCCCTTCTCCCAGGAAATCCCAAAGACACTTTCATCACACTCACCACCCCAGGAAATCCCAAAGACCCTTTCATCACCCTCCACGCCCAGGAAATCCCAAATACCCTTTCATCACCCTCCCCCCCCAGCAAATCCGAAATACCCCTTCATCACACACCCCCCAGGAAATCCCAAAGACCCTTTCATCACCCTCCCCCCAGGAAATCCCAAAGACCCTTTCATCACCCTCCCACCCAGGAAATCCCAAAGACCTCTTCATCACCCTCCCCACTCAGGAAATCCCAAAGACCCTTTCATCACCCTCCCCCCCAATAAATTCCAAGGACCCTTTCATCACCCTCCCCCCCAGGAAATCCCAAAGTCCCTTTCATCACTCTCCCCTCCAGGAAATCCAAAAGACCCCTTCATCACACACTCCCCAGGAAATCCCAAAGACCCTTTCATCACCCTCCCCCCAGGAAATCCCAAAGACCCTTTCATCATCCTCCTCCCAGGAAATCCCAAAGATCCTTTCCTCACTCTCCCCCTTTGGAAATCCCAAAGACCCTTTCATCAATCTACCCTCCCAGGAAATCCCAAAGACCCTTTCATCTCCCTCCCACCCAGGAAATCCCAAAGACCTCTTCATCTCCCTCCCACCCAGGAAATCCCAAAGACCCTTTCATCAACCTCCCCCCCAATAAATTCCAAAGACCCTTTCATCACCCTCCCCCCCAGGAAATCCCAAAGTCCCTTTCATCACTCTCCCCTCCAGGAAATCCAAAAGACCCCTTCATCACACACCCCCCAGGAAATCCCAAAGACCCTTTCATCACCCTCCCCCCAAGAAATCCCGAAGACCCTTTCATCATCCTCCTCCTAGGAAATCCCAAAGACCCTTTAATCACTCTCCCCCTTTGGAAATCCCAAAGACCCTTTCATCATTCTCCCCTCCCAGGAAATCCCAAAGACCATTTCAACACCCTCCCCCCCCAGGAAATCCGAAAGACCCCTTCATCACACACCACACAGGAAATCCCAAAGATCTTTCAACACCCTCCGCCCAGGCAATCCCAAAGACCCTTTCATCATCCTCCCCCCATCAAATCCCAAAAACCCTTTCATCACTCTCCCCCTTAGGAAATCCCAAAGACCCTTTCATCACCCTCCCCTCCCAGGAAATCCCAAAGACCCTTTCAACACCCTCCCCCCCAGGAAATCCGAAAGACCCCTTCATCACACACCCCACCCCGGAAATCCCAAAGACCCTTTCATCACTCTCCCCCTTAGGAAATCCCAAAGACCCTTTCATCACCCTCCCCTCCCAGGAAATCCCAAAGACCGTTTCAACACCCTCCCCCCCCAGGACATCCAAAAGACCCCTTCATCACACACCCCCCAGGAAATCGCAAAGACCATTTCATCACCCTCCCCGCAGGAAATCCCAAAGACCCTTTCATCTCCCTCCCACCCAGGAAATCCCAAAGACCCTTTCATCTCCCTCCCACCCAGGAAATCCCAAAGACCTCTTCATCACCCTCCCCCCTCAGGAAATCCCAAAGACCCTTTCATCACCCTCCCCCCCAATAAATTCCAAAGACCCTTTCATCACCCTCCCCCCCAGGAAATCCCAAAGTCCCTTTCATCACTCTCCCCTCCAGGAAATCCAAAAGACCCCTTCATCACACACCCCCCAGGAAATCCCAAAGACCCTTTCATCACCCTCCCCCCAGGAAATCCCGAAGACCCTTTCATCATCCTCCTCCCAGGAAATCCCAAAGACCCTTTCATCACTCTCCCCCTTTGGAAATCCCAAAGACCCTTTCATCATTCTCCCCTCCCAGGAAATCCCAAAGACCGTTTCAACACCCTCCCCCCCAGGAAATCCAAAAGACCTCTTCATCACACACCACACAGGAAATCCCAAAGATCTTTCAACACCCTCCGCCCAGGCAATCCCAAAGACCCTTTCATCATCCTCCCCCCATCAAATCCCAAAAACTCTTTCATCACACTCACCACCCCAGGAAATCCCAAAGACCCTTTCATCACCCTCCACGCCCAGGAAATCCCAAATACCCTTTCATCACCCTCCCCCCCCAGGAAATCCGAAATACCCCTTCATCACACACCCCCCAGGAAATCCCAAAGACCCTTTCATCACCCTCCCCCCAGGAAATCCAAAAGACCCTTTCATCATCCTCCTCCCAGGAAATCCCAAAGACCCTTTCATCACTCTCCCCCTTTGGAAATCCCAAAGACCCTTTCATCAATCTCCCCTCCCAGGAAATCCCATAGACCGTTTCAACACCCTCCCCCCACAGGAAATCCAAAAGACCCCTTCATCACAAACCCCCCAGGAAATCCCAAAGACCCTTTCATCACCCTCCCCCCAGGAAATCCCAAAGACCCTTTCATCACCCTCCCACCCAGGAAATCCCAAAGACCTCTTCATCACCCTCCCCACTCAGGAAATCCCAAAGACCCTTTCATCACCCTCCCCCCCAATAAATTCCAAAGACCCTTTCATCACCCTCCCACCCAGGAAATCCCAAAGACCTCTTCATCACCCTCCCCACTCAGGAAATCCCAAAGACCCTTTCATCACCCTCCCCCCCAATAAATTCCAAAGACCCTTTCATCACCCTCCCCCCCAGGAAATCCCAAAGTCCCTTTCATCACTCTCCCCTCCAGGAAATCCAAAAGACCCCTTCATCACACACTCCCCAGGAAATCCCAAAGACCCTTTCATCACCCTCCCCCCAGGAAATCCCAAAGACCCTTTCATCATCCTCCTCCCAGGGAATCCCAAAGACCCTTTCCTCACTCTCCCCCTTTGGAAATCCCAAAGACCCTTTCATCACCCTCCCCTCCCAGGAAATCCCAAAGACCCTTTCAACACCCTCCCCCCCAAGGAAATCCGAAAGACCCCTTCATCACACACCCCCCCCCCGGAAATCCCAAAGACCCTTTCATCACTCTCCCCCTTAGGAAATCCCAAAGACCCTTTCATCATCCTCCTCCCAGGAAATCCCAAAGACCCTTTCATCACCCTCCCTTCCCAGGTAATCCCAAAGACCCTTTCATCACCCTCCCCTCCCAGGAAATCCCAAAGCCCCTTACATCATCCCTCCCCTCCCAGGAAATCCCAAAGACCCTTTCAACCACCACCCCCCTCAGGAAATCAGAAAGACCCCTTCATCACCCTCCCCCACAGGAAATCCCAAAGACCCATTCATCACCCTCCCCCCCACAAGAAATGCCAAAGACATATTCATCACCCTCCCCACCCCAGGAAATCCCAAAAACCCTTTCATCACCCTCCCCCCTCAGGAAATCCCAAAGACCCCTTCATCACCCTCCCCCCAAGAAATTCCAAAGACCCTTTCATCACCCTCCCCGACCCCAGGAAATCCCAAAGACCCTTTCATCACTCTCCCCTCCAGGAAATCCCAAAGACCCTTTCATCACCCTCCCCCTCAGGAAATCCCAAAGACCCTTTCATCACCCAACCCCCGAAAAAATCCCAAACACCCCTTCATCATCCTCCCCCCAGGAAATCCCAAAGACCCTTTTTAGACCCTCCCTCCCCGTCCGGGAAATCCCAAAGACCCTTTAATCACCCTTCCTCTCAGGAAATCTCAAAGACCCTTTCATCATTCTCCCCTCCCAGGAAATCCCAAAGACCGTTTCAACACCCTCCCCCCCAGGAAATCCGAAAGACCTCTTCATCACACACCACACAGGAAATCCCAAAGATCTTTCAACACCCTCCGCCCAGGCAATCCCAAAGACCCTTTCATCATCCTCCCCCCATCAAATCCCAAAAACTCTTTCATCACACTCACCACCCCAGGAAATCCCAAAGACCCTTTCATCACCCTCCACGCCCAGGAAATCCCAAATACCCTTTCATCACCCTCCCCCCCCAGGAAATCCGAAATACCCCTTCATCACACACCCCCCAGGAAATCCCAAAGACCCTTTCATCACCCTCCCCCCAGGAAATCCAAAAGACCCTTTCATCATCCTCCTCCCAGGAAATCCCAAAGACCCTTTCATCACTCTCCCCTTTTGGAAATCCCAAAGACCCTTTCATCAATCTCCCCTCCCAGGAAATCCCATAGACCGTTTCAACACCCTCCCCCCACAGGAAATCGAAAAGACCCCTTCATCACACACCCCCCAGGAAATCCCAAAGACCCTTTCATCACCCTCCCCCCAGGAAATCCCAAAGACCCTTTCATCACCCTCCCACCCAGGAAATCCCAAAGACCTCTTCATCACCCTCCCCACTCAGGAAATCCCAAAGACCCTTTCATCACCCTCCCCCCCAATAAATTCCAAAGACCCTTTCATCACCCTCCCACCCAGGAAATCCCAAAGACCCTTTCATCACTCTCCCCTCCAGGAAATCCAAAAGACCCCTTCATCACACACTCCCCAGGAAATCCCAAAGACCCTTTCATCACCCTCCCCCCAGGAAATCCCAAAGACCCTTTCATCATCCTCCTCCCAGGAAATCCCAAAGACCCTTTCCTCACTCTCCCCCTTTGGAAATCCCAAAGACCCTTTCATCACCCTCCCCTCCCAGGAAATCCCAAAGACCCTTTCAACACCCTCCCCCCCAAGGAAATCCGAAAGACCCCTTCATCACACACCCCCCCCCCGGAAATCCCAAAGACCCTTTCATCACTCTCCCCCTTAGGAAATCCCAAAGACCCTTTCATCATCCTCCTCCCAGGAAATCCCAAAGACCCTTTCATCACCCTCCCTTCCCAGGTAATCCCAAAGACCCTTTCATCACCCTCCCCTCCCAGGAAATCCCAAAGCCCCTTACATCATCCCTCCCCTCCCAGGAAATCCCAAAGACCCTTTCAACCACCACCCCCCCCCAGGAAATCAGAAAGACCCCTTCATCACCCTCCCCCACAGGAAATCCCAAAGACCCATTCATCACCCTCCCCCCCACAAGAAATGCCAAAGACATATTCATCACCCTCCCCACCCCAGGAAATCCCAAAAACCCTTTCATCACCCTCCCCCCTCAGAAAATCCCAAAGACCCCTTCATCACCCTCCCCCCAAGAAATTCCAAAGACCCTTTCATCACCCTCCCCGACCCCAGGAAATCCCAAAGACCCTTTCATCACTCTCCCCTCCAGGAAATCCCAAAGACCCTTTCATCACCCTCCCCCTCAGGAAATCCCAAAGACCCTTTCATCACCCAACCCCCGAAAAAATCCCAAACACCCCTTCATCATCCTCCCCCCAGGAAATCCCAAAGACCCTTTTTAGACCCTCCCTCCCCGTCCGGGAAATCCCAAAGACCCTTTAATCACCCTTCCTCTCAGGAAATCTCAAAGACCCTTTCATCACCCTCCCCCCCAGGAAATCCCAAAGACCCTTTCATCACCCTCCCCCCACAGGAAATCCAAAAGACCATTTCATCACTCTCCCCCTCAGGAAGTCCCAAAGACCCTTTCATCACCCTCCCACCCCCGCAGGAAATCCCAAAGACCCCTTCATCTCCCTCCCCCCCCACGGAAATCCCAAATTCCCCATCATCACCCTCCCCCCCAGGAAATCCCAAGGACCCTTTCATCACCCTCCCCCCCTCCCAGGAAATCCCAAAGACACTTTCATCACACTCACCACCCCAGGAAATCCCAAAGACCCTTTCATCACCCTCCCCCCCAGGAAATCCGAAAGACCCCTACATCACACACCCCCCAGGAAATCCCAAAGAACCTTTCATCACCCTCCCCCCAGGAAATCCCAAAGACCCTTTCATCATCCTCCTCCCAGGAAATCCCAAAGACCCTTTCATCACTCTCCCCCTTTGGAAATCCCAAAGACCCTTTCATCACCCTCCCACCCAGGAAATCCCAAAGACCTCTTCATCACCCTCCCCACTCAGGAAATCCCAAAGACCCTTTCATCACCCTCCCCCCCAATAAATTCCAAAGACCCTTTCATCACCCTCCCCCCCAGGAAATCCCAAAGTCCCTTTCATCACTCTCCCCTCCAGGAAATCCAAAAGACCCCTTCATCACACACTCCCCAGGAAATCCCAAAGACCCTTTCATCACCCTCCCCCCAGGAAATCCCAAAGATCCTTTCCTCACTCACCCCCTTTGGAAATCCCAAAGACCCTTTCATCAATCTACCCTCCCAGGAAATCCCAAAGACCGTTTCAACACCCTCCCCCCCCCAGGAAATCCGAAAGACCCCTTCATCACACACCCCCCCGGAAATCCCAAAGATCTTTCAACACCCTCCACCCAGGAAATCCCAAAGACCCTTTCATCATCCTCCCCCCATCAAATCCCAAAGACCCTTTCATCACTCTCCCCCTTAGGAAATCCCAAAGACCCTTTCATCACCCTCCCCTCCCAGGAAATCCCAAAGACCCTTTCAACACCCTCCCCCCCAGGAAATCCGAAAGACCCCTTCATCACACACCCCCCAGGAAAGCCCAAAGACCCTTTCATCACACTCTCACCAGAAAATCCCAAAGACCCTTTCATCACACTCCACCCCCAGGAAATCCCAAAGCCCCTTCATCACCCTCCCCCCCAGGGAATCCCAAAGACCCTTTCATCACCCTGCCTCTCAGGAAATCCCAAAGACCCTTTCATCACCCTCCCTTCCCAGGTCATCCCAAAGACCCTATCATCACCCTACCCTCCCACAGAATCCCAAAGCCCCTTACATCACCCTCCCCTCCCAGGAAATCCCAAAGACCCTTTCAACCACCCCACTCCGCACCCCAGGAAATCAGAAAGACCCCTTCATCACCCTCCCCTCCAGGAAATCCCAAAGACACTTTCATCACCCTCCCCCTCAGGAAATCCCAAAGACCATTTCATCACCCAACCCCCGAGGAAATCCCAAACACCCCTTCATCATCCTCCCCCCAGGAAATCCCAAAGACCCTTTTTAGACCCTCCCTCCCCATCCGGGAAATCCCAAAGACCCTTTAATCACCCTTCCTCTCAGGAAATCTCAAAGACCCTTTCATCACCCTCCCCCCCAGGAAATCCCAAAGACCCTTTCATCACCCTCCCCCCACAGGAAATCCCAAAGACCCTTTCATCACCCTCCCCCTTCTCCCAGGAAATCCCAAAGACACTTTCATCACCCTCCCCACAGGAAATCCCGAAGACCCTTTCATCATCCTCCTCCCAGGAAATCCCAAAGACCCTTTCATCACTCTCCCCCTTTGGAAATCCCAAAGACCCTTTCATCATTCTCCCCTCCCAGGAAATCCCAAAGACCGTTTCAACACCCTCCCCCCCAGGAAATCCGAAAGACCTCTTCATCACACACCACACAGGAAATCCCAAAGATCTTTCAACACCCTCCGCCCAGGCAATCCCAAAGACCCTTTCATCATCCTCCCCCCATCAAATCCCAAAAACTCTTTCATCACACTCACCACCCCAGGAAATCCCAAAGACCCTTTCATCACCCTCCACGCCCAGGAAATCCCAAATACCCTTTCATCACCCTCCCCCCCCAGGAAATCCGAAATACCCCTTCATCACACACCCCCCAGGAAATCCCAAAGACCCTTTCATCACCCTCCCCCCAGGAAATCCCAAAGACCCTTTCATCACCCTCCCACCCAGGAAATCCCAAAGACCTCTTCATCACCCTCCCCACTCAGGAAATCCCAAAGACCCTTTCATCACCCTCCCCCTCAATAAATTCCAAAGACCCTTTCATCACCCTCCCACCCAGGAAATCCCAAAGACCTCTTCATCACCCTCCCCACTCAGGAAATCCCAAAGACCCTTTCATCACCCTCCCCCCCAATAAATTCCAAAGACCCTTTCATCACCCTCCCCCCCAGGAAATCCCAAAGTCCCTTTCATCACTCTCCCCTCCAGGAAATCCAAAAGACCCCTTCATCACACACTCCCCAGGAAATCCCAAAGACCCTTTCATCACCCTCCCCCCAGGAAATCCCAAAGACCCTTTCCTCACTCTCCCCCTTTGGAAATCCCAAAGACCCTTTCATCACCCTCCCCTCCCAGGAAATCCCAAAGACCCTTTCAACACCCTCCCCCCCAAGGAAATCCGAAAGACCCCTTCATCACACACCCCCCCCCCCCCCGGAAATCCCAAAGACCCTTTCATCACTCTCCCCCTTAGGAAATCCCAAAGACCCTTTCATCATCCTCCTCCCAGGAAATCCCAAAGACCCTTTCATCACCCTCCCTTCCCAGGTAATCCCAAAGACCCTTTCATCACCCTCCCCTCCCAGGAAATCCCAAAGCCCCTTACATCATCCCTCCCCTCCCAGGAAATCCCAAAGACCCTTTCAACCACCACCCCCCCCAGGAAATCAGAAAGACCCCTTCATCACCCTCCCCCACAGGAAATCCCAAAGACCCATTCATCACCCTCCCCCCCACAAGAAATGCCAAAGACATATTCATCACCCTCCCCACCCCAGGAAATCCCAAAAACCCTTTCATCACCCTCCCCCCTCAGGAAATCCCAAAGACCCCTTCATCACCCTCCCCCCAAGAAATTCCAAAGACCCTTTCATCACCCTTCCCGACCCCAGGAAATCCCAAAGACCCTTTCATCACTCTCCCCTCCAGGAAATCCCAAAGACCCTTTCATCACCCTCCCCCTCAGGAAATCCCAAAGACCCTTTCATCACCCAACCCCCGAAAAAATCCCAAACACCCCTTCATCATCCTCCCCCCAGGAAATCCCAAAGACCCTTTTTAGACCCTCCCTCCCCGTCCGGGAAATCCCAAAGACCCTTTAATCACCCTTCCTCTCAGGAAATCTCAAAGACCCTTTCATCACCCTCCCCCCCAGGAAATCCCAAAGACCCTTTCATCACCCTCCCCCCACAGGAAATCCAAAAGACCATTTCATCACTCTCCCCCTCAGGAAGTCCCAAAGACCCTTTCATCACCCTCCCACCCCCGCAGGAAATCCCAAAGACCCCTTCATCTCCCTCCCCCCCCACGGAAAT
Source organism: Heterodontus francisci (assembly GCF_036365525.1). Classification (NCBI taxonomy): domain Eukaryota; kingdom Metazoa; phylum Chordata; class Chondrichthyes; order Heterodontiformes; family Heterodontidae; genus Heterodontus; species Heterodontus francisci. The sequence goes on along the minus strand of NC_090411.1, from coordinate 6,190,182 downwards.
CCCAAATTGCCCATCATCACCCTCCCCCCCAGGAAATCCCAAGGACCCTTTCATCACCCTCCCCCCCTCCCAGGAAATCCCAAAGACACTTTCATCACACTCACCACCCCAGGAAATCCCAAAGACCCTTTCATCACCCTCCCCCCCCAGGAAATCCGAAAGACCCCTTCATCACACACCCCCCAGGAAATCCCAAAGAACCTTTCATCACCCTCCCCCCAGGAAATCCCAAAGACCCTTTCATCATCCTCCTTCCAGGAAATCCCAAAGACCCTTTCATCACTCTCCCCCTTTGGAAATCCCAAAGACCCTTTCATCACCCTCCCACCCAGGAAATCCCAAAGACCTCTTCATCACCCTCCCCACTCAGGAAATCCCAAAGACCCTTTCATCACCCTCCCCCCCAATAACTTCCAAAGACCCTTTCATCACCCTCCCCCCCAGGAAATCCCAAAGTCCCTTTCATCACTCTCCCCTCCAGGAAATCCAAAAGACCCCTTCATCACACACTCCCCAGGAAATCCCAAAGACCCTTTCATCACCCTCCCCCCAGGAAATCCCAAAGATCCTTTCCTCACTCACCCCCTTTGGAAATCCCAAAGACCCTTTCATCAATCTACCCTCCCAGGAAATCCCAAAGACCGTTTCAACACCCTCCCCCCCCCAGGAAATCCGAAAGACCCCTTCATCACACACCCCCCAGGAAATCCCAAAGATCTTTCAACACCCTCCACCCAGGAAATCCCAAAGACCCTTTCATCATCCTCCCCCCATCAAATCCCAAAGACCCTTTCATCACTCTCCCCCTTAGGAAATCCCAAAGACCCTTTCATCACCCTCCCCTCCCAGGAAATCCCAAAGACCCTTTCAACACCCTCCCCCCCAGGAAATCCGAAAGACCCCTTCATCACACACCCCCCAGGAAAGCCCAAAGACCCTTTCATCACACTCTCACCAGAAAATCCCAAAGACCCTTTCATCACACTCCACCCCCAGGAAATCCCAAAGCCCCTTCATCACCCTCCCCCCCAGGGAATCCCAAAGACCCTTTCATCACCCTGCCTCTCAGGAAATCCCAAAGACCCTTTCATCACCCTCCCTTCCCAGGTCATCCCAAAGACCCTATCATCACCCTACCCTCCCACAGAATCCCAAAGCCCCTTACATCACCCTCCCCTCCCAGGAAATCCCAAAGACCCTTTCAACCACCCCACTCCGCACCCCAGGAAATCAGAAAGACCCCTTCATCACCCTCCCCCACAGGAAATCCCACAGACCCATTCATCACCCTCCCCCCCACAAGAAATGCCAAAGACATATTCATCACCCTCCCCACCCCAGGAAATCCCAAAAACCCTTTCATCACCCTCCCCCCTCAGGAAATCCCAAAGACCCCTTCATCACCCTCCCCCCAAGAAATTCCAAAGACCCTTTCATCACCCTCCCCGACCCCAGGATATCCCAAAGACCCTTTCATCACTCTCCCCTCCAGGAAATCCCAAAGACACTTTCATCACCCTCCCCCTCAGGAAATCCCAAAGACCATTTCATCACCCAACCCCCGAGGAAATCCCAAACACCCCTTCATCATCCTCCCCCCAGGAAATCCCAAAGACCCTTTTTAGACCCTCCCTCCCCGTCCGGGAAATCCCAAAGACCCTTTAATCACCCTTCCTCTCAGGAAACCTCAAAGACCCTTTCATCACCCTCCACGCCCAGGAAATCCCAAATACCCTTTCATCACCCTCCCCCCCCAGGAAATCCGAAATACCCCTTCATCACACACCCCCCAGGAAATCCCAAAGACCCTTTCATCACCCTCCCCCCAGGAAATCCCAAAGACCCTTTCATCACCCTCCCACCCAGGAAATCCCAAAGACCTCTTCATCACCCTCCCCACTCAGGAAATCCCAAAGACCCTTTCATCACCCTCCCCCCCAAATAAATTCCAAAGACCCTTTCATCACCCTCCCACCCAGGAAATCCCAAAGACCTCTTCATCACCCTCCCCACTCAGGAAATCCCAAAGACCCTTTCATCACCCTCCCCCCCAATAAATTCCAAAGACCCTTTCATCACCCTCCCCCCCAGGAAATCCCAAAGTCCCTTTCATCACTCTCCCCTCCAGGAAATCCAAAAGACCCCTTCATCACACACTCCCCAGGAAATCCCAAAGACCCTTTCATCACCCTCCCCCCAGGAAATCCCAAAGACCCTTTCCTCACTCTCCCCCTTTGGAAATCCCAAAGACCCTTTCATCACCCTCCCCTCCCAGGAAATCCCAAAGACCCTTTCAACACCCTCCCCCCCAAGGAAATCCGAAAGACCCCTTCATCACACACCCCCCCCCCCCGGAAATCCCAAAGACCCTTTCATCACTCTCCCCCTTAGGAAATCCCAAAGACCCTTTCATCATCCTCCTCCCAGGAAATCCCAAAGACCCTTTCATCACCCTCCCTTCCCAGGTAATCCCAAAGACCCTTTCATCACCCTCCCCTCCCAGGAAATCCCAAAGCCCCTTACATCATCCCTCCCCTCCCAGGAAATCCCAAAGACCCTTTCAACCACCACCCCCCCCCAGGAAATCAGAAAGACCCCTTCATCACCCTCCCCCACAGGAAATCCCAAAGACCCATTCATCACCCTCCCCCCCACAAGAAATGCCAAAGACATATTCATCACCCTCCCCACCCCAGGAAATCCCAAAAACCCTTTCATCACCCTCCCCCCTCAGGAAATCCCAAAGACCCCTTCATCACCCTCCCCCCAAGAAATTCCAAAGACCCTTTCATCACCCTTCCCGACCCCAGGAAATCCCAAAGACCCTTTCATCACTCTCCCCTCCAGGAAATCCCAAAGACCCTTTCATCACCCTCCCCCTCAGGAAATCCCAAAGACCCTTTCATCACCCAACCCCCAAAAAAATCCCAAACACCCCTTCATCATCCTCCCCCCAGGAAATCCCAAAGACCCTTTTTAGACCCTCCCTCCCCGTCCGGGAAATCCCAAAGACCCTTTAATCACCCTTCCTCTCAGGAAATCTCAAAGACCCTTTCATCACCCTCCCCCCCAGGAAATCCCAAAGACCCTTTCATCACCCTCCCCCCACAGGAAATCCAAAAGACCATTTCATCACTCTCCCCCTCAGGAAGTCCCAAAGACCCTTTCATCACCCTCCCACCCCCGCAGGAAATCCCAAAGACCCCTTCATCTCCCTCCCCCCCCCACGGAAATCCCAAATTCCCCATCATCACCCTCCCCCCCAGGAAATCCCAAGGACCCTTTCATCACCCTCCCCCCCTCCCAGGAAATCCCAAAGACACTTTCATCACACTCACCACCCCAGGAAATCCCAAAGACCCTTTCATCACCCTCCCCCTCCAGGAAATCCGAAAGACCCCTTCATCACACACCCCCCAGGAAATCCCAAAGAACCTTTCATCACCCTCCCCCCAGGAAATCCCAAAGACCCTTTCATCATCCTCCTCCCAGGAAATCCCAAAGACCCTTTCATCACTCTCCCCCTTTGGAAATCCCAAAGACCCTTTCATCACCCTCCCACCCAGGAAATCCCAAAGACCTCTTCATCACCCTCCCCACTCAGGAAATCCCAAAGACCCTTTCATCACCCTCCCCCCCAATAAATTCCAAAGACCCTTTCATCACCCTCCCCCCCAGGAAATCCCAAAGTCCCTTTCATCACTCTCCCCTCCAGGAAATCCAAAAGACCCCTTCATCACACACTCCCCAGGAAATCCCAAAGACCCTTTCATCACCCTCCCCCCAGGAAATCCCAAAGATCCTTTCCTCACTCACCCCCTTTGGAAATCCCAAAGACCCTTTCATCAATCTACCCTCCCAGGAAATCCCAAAGACCGTTTCAACACCCTCCCCCACCCAGGAAATCCGAAAGACCCCTTCATCACACACCCCCCAGGAAATCCCAAAGATCTTTCAACACCCTCCACCCAGGAAATCCCAAAGACCCTTTCATCATCCTCCCCCCATCAAATCCCAAAGACCCTTTCATCACTCTCCCCCTTAGGAAATCCCAAAGACCCTTTCATCACCCTCCCCTCCCAGGAAATCCCAAAGACCCTTTCAACACCCTCCCCCCCAGGAAATCCGAAAGACCCCTTCATCACACACCCCCCAGGAAAAGCCCAAAGACCCTTTCATCACACTCTCACCAGAAAATCCCAAAGACCCTTTCATCACACTCCACCCCCAGGAAATCCCAAAGCCCCTTCATCACCCTCCCCCCCAGGGAATCCCAAAGACCCTTTCATCACCCTGCCTCTCAGGAAATCCCAAAGACCCTTTCATCACCCTCCCTTCCCAGGTCATCCCAAAGACCCTATCATCACCCTACCCTCCCACAGAATCCCAAAGCCCCTTACATCACCCTCCCCTCCCAGGAAATCCCAAAGACCCTTTCAACCACCCCACTCCGCACCCCAGGAAATCAGAAAGACCCCTTCATCACCCTCCCCCACAGGAAATCCCACAGACCCATTCATCACCCTCCCCCCCACAAGAAATGCCAAAGACATATTCATCACCCTCCCCACCCCAGGAAATCCCAAAAACCCTTTCATCACCCTCCCCCCTCAGGAAATCCCAAAGACCCCTTCATCACCCTCCCCCCAAGAAATTCCAAAGACCCTTTCATCACCCTCCCCGACCCCAGGATATCCCAAAGACCCTTTCATCACTCTCCCCTCCAGGAAATCCCAAAGACACTTTCATCACCCTCCCCCTCAGGAAATCCCAAAGACCATTTCATCACCCAACCCCCGAGGAAATCCCAAACACCCCTTCATCATCCTCCCCCCAGGAAATCCCAAAGACCCTTTTTAGACCCTCCCTCCCCGTCCGGGAAATCCCAAAGACCCTTTAATCACCCTTCCTCTCAGGAAATCTCAAAGACCCTTTCATCACCCTCCCCCCCAGGAAATCCCAAAGACCCTTTCATCACCCTCCCCCCACAGGAAATCCCAAAGACCCTTTCATCACCCTCCCCCTTCTCCCAGGAAATCCCAAAGACACTTTCATCACACTCACCACCCCAGGAAATCCCAAAGACCCTTTCATCACCCTCCACGCCCAGGAAATCCCAAATACCCTTTCAACACCCTCCCCCCCCAGGAAATCCGAAATACCCCTTCATCACACACCCCCCAGGAAATCCCAAAGACCCTTTCATCACCCTCCCCACAGGAAATCCCAAAGACCCTTTCATCATCCTCCTCCCAGGAAATCCCAAAGACCCTTTCATCACTCTCCCCCTTTGGAAATCCCAAAGACCCTTTCATCAATCTCCCCTCCCAGGAAATCCCATAGACCGTTTCAACATCCTCCCCCCACAGGAAATCCAAAAGACCCCTTCATCACACACCCCACCCCGGAAATCCCAAAGACCCTTTCATCACTCTCCCCCTTAGGAAATCCCAAAGACCCTTTCATCACCCTCCCCTCCCAGGAAATCCCAAAGACCGTTTCAACACCCTCCCCCCCAGGACATCCAAAAGACCCCTTCATCACACACCCCCCAGGAAATCGCAAAGACCCTTTCATCACCCTCCCCGCAGGAAATCCCAAAGACCCTTTCATCTCCCTCCCACCCAGGAAATCCCAAAGACCCTTTCATCTCCCTCCCACCCAGGAAATCCCAAAGACCTCTTCATCACCCTCCCCCCTCAGGAAATCCCAAAGACCCTTTCATCACCCTCCCCCCCAATAAATTCCAAAGACCCTTTCATCACCCTCCCCCCCAGGAAATCCCAAAGTCCCTTTCATCACTCTCCCCTCCAGGAAATCCAAAAGACCCCTTCATCACACACCCCCCAGGAAATCCCAAAGACCCTTTCATCACCCTCCCCCCAGGAAATCCCGAAGACCCTTTCATCATCCTCCTCCCAGGAAATCCCAAAGACCCTTTCATCACTCTCCCCCTTTGGAAATCCCAAAGACCCTTTCATCATTCTCCCCTCCCAGGAAATCCCAAAGACCGTTTCAACACCCTCCCCCCCAGGAAATCCGAAAGACCTCTTCATCACACACCACACAGGAAATCCCAAAGATCTTTCAACACCCTCCGCCCAGGCAATCCCAAAGACCCTTTCATCATCCTCCCCCCATCAAATCCCAAAAACTCTTTCATCACACTCACCACCCCAGGAAATCCCAAAGACCCTTTCATCACCCTCCACGCCCAGGAAATCCCAAATACCCTTTCATCACCCTCCCCCCCCAGGAAATCCGAAATACCCCTTCATCACACACCCCCCAGGAAATCCCAAAGACCCTTTCATCACCCTCCCCCCAGGAAATCCCAAAGACCCTTTCATCATCCTCCTCCCAGGAAATCCCAAAGACCCTTTCATCACTCTCCCCCTTTGGAAATCCCAAAGACCCTTTCATCAATCTCCCCTCCCAGGAAATCCCATAGACCGTTTCAACACCCTCCCCCCACAGGAAACCCAAAAGACCCCTTCATCACACACCCCCCAGGAAATCCCAAAGACCCTTTCATCACCCTCCCCCCAGGAAATCCCAAAGACCCTTTCATCACCCTCCCACCCAGGAAATCCCAAAGACCTCTTCATCACCCTCCCCACTCAGGAAATCCCAAAGACCCTTTCATCACCCTCCCCCCCCAATAAATTCCAAAGACCCTTTCATCACCCTCCCACCCAGGAAATCCCAAAGACCTCTTCATCACCCTCCCCACTCAGGAAATCCCAAAGACCCTTTCATCACCCTCCCCCCCAATAAATTCCAAAGACCCTTTCATCACCCTCCCCCCCAGGAAATCCCAAAGTCCCTTTCATCACTCTCCCCTCCAGGAAATCCAAAAGACCCCTTCATCACACACTCCCCAGGAAATCCCAAAGACCCTTTCATCACCCTACCCCCAGGAAATCCCAAAGACCCTTTCATCATCCTCCCCCGCAATAAATTCCAAAGACCCTTACATCACTCTCCCCCTCAGGAAATCCCAAAGACCCTTTCATCACCCTCCCCACTCAGGAAATCCCAAAGACCCTTTCATCACCCTCCCCCCCAATAAATTCCAAAGACCCTTTCAACACCCTCCCCCCCAAGGAAATCCGAAAGACCCCTTCATCACACACCCCCCCCCCCCGGAAATCCCAAAGACCCTTTCATCACTCTCCCCCTTAGGAAATCCCAAAGACCCTTTCATCATCCTCCTCCCAGGAAATCCCAAAGACCCTTTCATCACCCTCCCTTCCCAGGTAATCCCAAAGACCCTTTCATCACCCTCCCCTCCCAGGAAATCCCAAAGCCCCTTACATCATCCCTCCCCTCCCAGGAAATCCCAAAGACCCTTTCAACCACCACCCCCCCCAGGAAATCAGAAAGACCCCTTCATCACCCACCCCCACAGGAAATCCCAAAGACCCATTCATCACCCTCCCCCCCACAAGAAATGCCAAAGACATATTCATCACCCTCCCCACCCCAGGAAATCCCAAAAACCCTTTCATCACCCTCCCCCCTCAGGAAATCCCAAAGACCCCTTCATCACCCTCCCCCCAAGAAATTCCAAAGACCCTTTCATCACCCTCCCCGACCCCAGGAAATCCCAAAGACCCTTTCATCACTCTCCCCTCCAGGAAATCCCAAAGACCCTTTCATCACCCTCCCCCTCAGGAAATCCCAAAGACCCTTTCATCACCCAACCCCCGAAAAAATCCCAAACACCCCTTCATCATCCTCCCCCCAGGAAATCCCAAAGACCCTTTTTAGACCCTCCCTCCCCGTCCGGGAAATCCCAAAGACCCTTTAATCACCCTTCCTCTCAGGAAATCTCAAAGACCCTTTCATCACCCTCCCCCCCAGGAAATCCCAAAGACCCTTTCATCATCCTCCTCCCAGGAAATCCCAAAGACCCTTTCATCACCCTCCCACCCAGGAAATCCCAAAGACCTCTTCATTACCCTCCCCACTCAGGAAATCCCAAAGACCCTTTCATCACCCTCCCCCCCAATAAATTCCAAAGTCCCTTTCATCACTCTCCCCTCCAGGAAATCCAAAAGACCCCTTCATCACACACTCCCCAGGAAATCCCAAAGACCCTTTCATCACCCTCCCCCCAGGAAATCCCAAAGACCCTTTCATCATCCTCCTCCCAGGAAATCCCAAAGATCCTTTCCTCACTCACCCCCTTTCGAAATCCCAAAGACCCTTTCATCAATCTACCCTCCCAGGAAATCCCAAAGACCGTTTCAACACCCTCCCTCCCCCAGGAAATCCGAAAGACCCCTTCATCACACACCCCCCAGGAAATCCCAAAGATCTTTCAACACCCTCCACCCAGGAAATCCCAAAGACCCTTTCATCATCCTCCCCCCATCAAATCCCAAAGACCCTTTCATCACTCTCCCCCTTAGGAAATCCCAAAGACCCTTTCATCACCCTCCCCTCCCAGGAAATTCCCAAGACCCTTTCAACACCCTCCCCCCCAGGAAATCCGAAAGACCCCTTCATCACACACCCCCCAGGAAAGCCCAAAGACCCTTTCATCACACTCCCACCAGAAAATCCCAAAGACCCTTTCATCACACTCCACCCCCAGGAAATCCCAAAGCCCCTTCATCACCCTCCCCCCCAGGGAATCCCAAAGACCCTTTCATCACCCTGCCTCTCAGGAAATCCCAAAGATCCTTTCATCACCCTCCCTTCCCAGGTCATCCCAAAGACCCTATCATCACCCTACCCTCCCACAGAATCCCAAAGCCCCTTACATCACCCTCCCCTCCCAGGAAATCCCAAAGACCCTTTCAACCACCCCACTCCGCACCCCAGGAAATCAGAAAGACCCCTTCATCACCCTCCCCCACAGGAAATCCCAAAGACCCATTCATCACCCTCCCCCCCACAAGAAATGCCAAAGACATATTCATCACCCTCCCCACCCCAGGAAATCCCAAAAACCCTTTCATCACCCTCCCCCCTCAGGAAATCCCAAAGACCCCTTCATCACCCTCCCCCCAAGAAATTCCAAAGACCCTTTCATCACCCTCCCCGACCCCAGGATATCCCAAAGACCCTTTCATCACTCTCCCCTCCAGGAAATCCCAAAGACACTTTCATCACCCTCCCCCTCAGGAAATCCCAAAGACCATTTCATCACCCAACCCCCGAGGAAATCCCAAACACCCCTTCATCATCCTCCCCCCAGGAAATCCCAAAGACCCTTTTTAGACCCTCCCTCCCCGTCCGGGAAATCCCAAAGACCCTTTAATCACCCTTCCTCTCAGGAAATCTCAAAGACCCTTTCATCACCCTCCCCCCCAGGAAATCCCAAAGACCCTTTCATCACCCTCCCCCCACAGGAAATCCCAAAGACCCTTTCATCACCCTCCCCCTTCTCCCAGGAAATCCCAAAGACACTTTCATCACACTCACCACCCCAGGAAATCCCAAAGACCCTTTCATCACCCTCCACGCCCAGGAAATCCCAAATACCCTTTCAACACCCTCCCCCCCCAGGAAATCCGAAATACCCCTTCATCACACACCCCCCAGGAAATCCCAAAGACCCTTTCATCACCCTCCCCACAGGAAATCCCAAAGACCCTTTCATCATCCTCCTCCCAGGAAATCCCAAAGACCCTTTCATCAATCTCCCCTCCCAGGAAATCCCATACACCGTTTCAACACCCTCCCCCCACAGGAAATCCAAAAGACCCCTTCATCACACACCCCACCCCGGAAATCCCAAAGACCCTTTCATCACTCTCCCCCTTAGGAAATCCCAAAGACCCTTTCATCACCCTCCCCTCCCAGGAAATCCCAAAGACCGTTTCAACACCCTCCCCCCCCAGGACATCCAAAAGACCCCTTCATCACACACCCCCCAGGAAATCGCAAAGACCCTTTCATCACCCTCCCCGCAGGAAATCCCAAAGACCCTTTCATCTCCCTCCCACCCAGGAAATCCCAAAGACCCTTTCATCTCCCTCCCACCCAGGAAATCCCAAAGACCTCTTCATCACCCTCCCCCCTCAGGAAATCCCAAAGACCCTTTCATCACCCTCCCCCCCAATAAATTCCAAAGACCCTTTCATCACCCTCACCCCCAGGAAATCCCAAAGTCCCTTTCATCACTCTCCCCTCCAGGAAATCCAAAAGACCCCTTCATCACACACCCCCCAGGAAATCCCAAAGACCCTTTCATCACCCTCCCCCCAGGAAATCCCGAAGACCCTTTCATCATCCTCCTCCCAGGAAATCCCAAAGACCCTTTCATCACTCTCCCCCTTTGGAAATCCCAAAGACCCTTTCATCATTCTCCCCTCCCAGGAAATCCCAAAGACCGTTTCAACACCCTCCCCCCCAGGAAATCCGAAAGACCTCTTCATCACACACCACACAGGAAATCCCAAAGATCTTTCAACACCCTCCGCCCAGGCAATCCCAAAGACCCTTTCATCATCCTCCCCCCATCAAATCCCAAAAACTCTTTCATCACACTCACCACCCCAGGAAATCCCAAAGACCCTTTCATCACCCTCCCACCCAGGAAATCCCAAAGACCTCTTCATCACCCTCCCCACTCAGGAAATCCCAAAGACCCTTTCATCACCCTCCCCCCCAATAAATTCCTAAGACCCTTTCATCACCCTCCCCGCCAGGAAATCCCAAAGTCCCTTTCATCACTCTCTCCTCCAGGAAATCCAAAACACCCCTTCATCACACACTCCCCAGGAAATCCCAAAGACCCTTTCATCACCCTCCCCCCAGGAAATCCCAAAGACCCTTTCATCATCCTCCTCCCAGGAAATCCCAAAGACCCTTTCCTCACTCTCCCCCTTTGGAAATCCCAAAGACCCTTTCATCACCCTCCCCTCCCAGGAAATCCCAAAGACCCTTTCAACACCCTCCCCCCCAGGAAATCCGAAAGACCCCTTCATCACACACCCCCCCCCCCCGGAAATCCCAAAGACCCTTTCATCACTCTCCCCCTTCGGAAATCCCAAAGACCCTTTCATCATCCTCCTCCCAGGAAATCCCAAAGACCCTTTCATCACCCTCCCTTCCCAGGTAATCCCAAAGACCCTTTCATCACCCTCCCCTCCCAGGAAATCCCAAAGCCCCTTACATCATCCCTCCCCTCCCAGGAAATCCCAAAGACCCTTTCAACCACCCCCCCCCCAGGAAATCAGAAAGACCCCTTCATCACCCTCCCCCACAGGAAATCCCAAAGACCCATTCATCACCCTCCCCCCCCACAAGAAATGCCAAAGACATATTCATCACCCTCCCCACCCCAGGAAATCCCAAAAACCCTTTCATCACCCTCCCCCCTCAGGAAATCCCAAAGACCCCTTCATCACCCTCCCCCCAAGAAATTCCAAAGACCCTTTCATCACCCTCCCCGACCCCAGGAAATCCCAAAGACCCTTTCATCACTCTCCCCTCCAGGAAATCCCAAAGACCCTTTCATCACCCTCCCCCTCAGGAAATCCCAAAGACCCTTTCATCACCCAACCCCCGAAAAAATCCCAAACACCCCTTCATCATCCTCCCCCCAGGAAATCCCAAAGACCCTTTTTAGACCCTCTCTCCCCGTCCGGGAAATCCCAAAGACCCTTTAATCACCCTTCCTCTCAGGAAATCTCAAAGACCCTTTCATCACCCTCCCCCCCAGGAAATCCCAAAGACCCTTTCATCACCCTCCCCCCACAGGAAATCCAAAAGACCATTTCATCACTCTCCCCCTCAGGAAGTCCCAAAGACCCTTTCATCACCCTCCCACCCCCGCAGGAAATCCCAAAGACCCCTTCATCTCCCTCCCCCCCCACGGAAATCCCAAATTCCCCATCATCACCCTCCCCCCCAGGAAATCCCAAGGACCCTTTCATCACCCTCCCCCCCTTTGGAAATCCCAAAGACACTTTCATCACACTCACCACCCCAGGAAATCCCAAAGACCCTTTTATCACCCTGCCCCCCCAGGAAATCCGAAAGACCCCTTCATCACACACCCCCCAGGAAATCCCAAAGATCTTTCAACACCCTCCACCCAGGACATCCCAAAGACCCTTTCATCATCCTCCCCCCATCAAATCCCAAAGACCCTTTCATCACTCTCCCCCTTAGGAAATCCCAAAGACCCTTTCATCACCCTCCCCTCCCAGGAAATCCCAAAGACCCTTTCAACACCCTCCCCCCCAGGAAATCCGAAAGACCCCTTCATCACACACCCCCCAGGAAAGCCCAAAGACCCTTTCATCACACTCCCACCAGAAAATCCCAAAGACCCTTTCATCACACTCCACCCCCAGGAAATCCCAAAGCCCCTTCATCACCCTCCCCCCCAGGGAATCCCAAAGACCCTTTCATCACCCTGCCTCTCAGGAAATCCCAAAGACCCTTTCATCACCCTCCCTTCCCAGGTCATCCCAAAGACCCTATCATCACCCTACCCTCCCACAGAATCCCAAAGCCCCTTACATCACCCTCCCCTCCCAGGAAATCCCAAAGACCCTTTCAACCACCCCACTCCGCACCCCAGGAAATCAGAAAGACCCCTTCATCACCCTCCCCCACAGGAAATCCCAAAGACCCATTCATCACCCTCCCCCCCACAAGAAATGCCAAAGACATATTCATCACCCTCCCCACCCCAGGAAATCCCAAAAACCCTTTCATCACCCTCCCCCCTCAGGAAATCCCAAAGACCCCTTCATCACCCTCCCCCCAAGAAATTCCAAAGACCCTTTCATCACCCTCCCCGACCCCAGGATATCCCAAAGACCCTTTCATCACTCTCCCCTCCAGGAAATCCCAAAGACACTTTCATCACCCTCCCCCTCAGGAAATCCCAAAGACCATTTCATCACCCAACCCCCGAGGAAATCCCAAACACCCCTTCATCATCCTCCCCCCAGGAAATCCCAAAGACCCTTTTTAGACCCTCCCTCCCCGTCCGGGAAATCCCAAAGACCCTTTAATCACCCTCCCCCCACAGGAAATCCCAAAGACCCTTTCATCACCCTCCCCCTTCTCCCAGGAAATCCCAAAGACACTTTCATCACACTCACCACCCCAGGAAATCCCAAAGACCCTTTCATCACCCTCCACGCCCAGGAAATCCCAAATACCCTTTCAACACCCTCCCCCCCCAGGAAATCCGAAATACCCCTTCATCACACACCCCCCAGGAAATCCCAAAGACCATTTCATCACCCTCCCCACAGGAAATCCCAAAGACCCTTTCATCATCCTCCTCCCAGGAAATCCCAAAGACCCTTTCATCACTCTCCCCCTTTGGAAATCCCAAAGACCCTTTCATCAATCTCCCCTCCCAGGAAATCCCATAGACCGTTTCAACACCCTCCCCCCACAGGAAATCCAAAAGACCCCTTCATCACACACCCCCCAGGAAATCCCAAAGACCCTTTCATCACCCTCCCCCCAGGAAATCCCAAAGACCCTTTCATCACCCTCCCACCCAGGAAATCCCAAAGACCTCTTCATCACCCTCCCCACTCAGGAAATCCCAAAGACCCTTTCATCACCCTCCCCCCCAATAAATTCCAAAGACCCTTTCATCACCCTCCCCCCCAGGAAATCCCAAAGTCCCTTTCATCACTCTCCCCTCCAGGAAATCCAAAAGACCCCTTCTTCACACACTCCCCAGGAAATCCCAAAGACCCTTTCATCACCCTCCCCCCAGGAAATCCCAAAGACCCTTTCCTCACTCTCCCCCTTTGGAAATCCCAAAGACCCTTTCATCACCCTCCCCTCCCAGGAAATCCCAAAGACCCTTTCAACACCCTCCCCCCCAGGAAATCCGAAAGACCCCTTCATCACACACCCCCCCCGGAAATCCCAAAGACCCTTTCATCACTCTCCCCCTTAGGAAATCCCAAAGACCCTTTCATCATCCTCCTCCCAGGAAATCCCAAAGACCCTTTCATCACCCTCCCTTCCCAGGTAATCCCAAAGACCCTTTCATCACCCTCCCCTCCCAGGAAATCCCAAAGCCCCTTACATCATCCCTCCCCTCCCAGGAAATCCCAAAGACCCTTTCAACCACCACCCCCCCCAGGAAATCAGAAAGACCCCTTCATCACCCTCCCCCACAGGAAATCCCAAAGACCCATTCATCACCCTCCCCCCCACAAGAAATGCCAAAGACATATTCATCACCCTCCCCACCCCAGGAAATCCCAAAAACCCTTTCATCACCCTCCCCCCTCAGGAAATCCCAAAGACCCCTTCATCACCCTCCCCCCAAGAAATTCCAAAGACCCTTTCATCACCCTCCCCGACCCCAGGATATCCCAAAGACCCTTTCATCACTCTCCCCTCCAGGAAATCCCAAAGACACTTTCATCACCCTCCCCCTCAGGAAATCCCAAAGACCATTTCATCACCCAACCCCCGAGGAAATCCCAAACACCCCTTCATCATCCTCCCCCCAGGAAATCCCAAAGACCCTTTTTAGACCCTCCCTCCCCGTCCGGGAAATCCCAAAGACCCTTTAATCACCCTTCCTCTCAGGATATCTCAAAGACCCTTTCATCACACCCCCCCCAGGAAATCCCAAAGACCCTTTCATCACCCTCCCCACAGGAAATCCCAAAGACCCTTTCATCATCCTCCTCCCAGGAAATCCCAAAGACCATTTCAACACCCTCCCCCCACAGGAAATCCAAAAGACCCCTTCATCACACACCCCCCAGGAAATCCCAAAGACCCTTTCATCACCCTCCCCCCAGGAAGTCCCAAAGACCCTTTCATCACCCTCCCACCCAGGAAATCCCAAAGACCTCTTCATCACCCTCCCCACTCAGGAAATCCCAAAGACCCTTTCATCACCCTCCCCCACAATAAATTCCAAAGACCCTTTCATCACCCTCCCCCCCAGGAAATCCCAAAGTCCCTTTCATCACTCTCCCCTCCAGGAAATCCAAAAGACCCCTTCATCACACACTCCCCAGGAAATCCCAAAGACCCTTTCATCACCCTCCCCCCAGGAAATCCCAAAGACCCTTTCATCATCCTCCTCCCAGGAAATCCCAAAGACCCTTTCCTCACTCTCCCCCTTTGGAAATCCCAAAGACCCTTTCATCACTCTCCCCTCCCAGGAAATCCCAAAGACCCTTTCAACACCCTCCCCCCCAGGAAATCCGAAAGACCCCTTCATCACACACCCCCCCCGGAAATCCCAAAGACCCTTTCATCACTCTCCCCCTTAGGAAATCCCAAAGACCCTTTCATCATCCTCCTCCCAGGAAATCCCAAAGACCCTTTCATCACCCTCCCCTCCCAGGAAATCCCAAAGCCCCTTACATCATCCCTCCCCTCCCAGGAAATCCCAAAGACCCTTTCAACCACCCCCCCCCAGGAAATCAGAAAGACCCCTTCATCACCCTCCCCCACAGGAAATCCCAAAGACCCATTCATCACCCTCCCCCCCCACAAGAAATGCCAAAGACATATTCATCACCCTCCCCACCCCAGGAAATCCCAAAAACCCTTTCATCACCCTCCCCCCTCAGGAAATCCCAAAGACCCTTTCGTCACCCTCCCCCTCAGGAAATCCCAAAGACCCTTTCATCACCCAACCCCCGAAAAAATCCCAAACACCCCTTCATCATCCTCCCCCCAGGAAATCCCAAAGACCCTTTTTAGACCCTCCCTCCCCGTCCGGGAAATCCCAAAGACCCTTTAATCACCCTTCCTCTCAGGAAATCTCAAAGACCCTTTCATCACCCTCCCCCCCAGGAAATCCCAAAGACCCTTTCATCACCCTCCCCCCACAGGAAATCCAAAAGACCATTTCATCACTCTCCCCCTCAGGAAGTCCCAAAGACCCTTTCATCACCCTCCCACCCCCGCAGGAAATCCCAAAGACCCCTTCATCTCCCTCCCCCCCCATGGAAATCCCAAATTCCCCATCATCACCCTCCCCCCCAGGAAATCCCAAGGACCCTTTCATCACCCTCCCCCCCTTTGGAAATCCCAAAGACACTTTCATCACACTCACCACTCCAGGAAATCCCAAAGACCCTTTCATCACCCTCCCCCCCCAGGAAATCCGAAAGACCCCTTCATCACACGCCCCCCAGGAAATCCCAAAGAACCTTTCATCACCCTCCCCAAAGGAAATCCCAAAGACCCTTTCATCATCCTCCTCCCAGGAAATCCCAAAGACCCTTTCATCACTCTCCCCCTTTGGAAATCCCAAAGACCCTTTCATCACCCTCCCACCCAGGAAATCCCAAAGACCTCTTCATCACCCTCCCCACTCAGGAAATCCCAAAGACCCTTTCATCACCCTCCCCCCCAATAAATTCCAAAGACCCTTTCATCACCCTCCCCCCCAATAAATTCCAAAGACCCTTTCATCACCCTCCCCCCCAGGAAATCCCAAAGTCCCTTTCATCACTCTCCCCTCCAGGAAATCCAAAAGACCCCTTCATCACACACCCCCCAGGAAATCCCAAAGACCCTTTCATCACCCTCCCCCCAGGAAATCCCGAAGACCCTTTCATCATCCTCCTCCCAGGAAATCCCAAAGAACCTTTCATCACCCTCCCCCTCCAGGAAATCCCAAAGCCCCTTCATCACCCTCCCCCCCAGGAAATCCCAAAGACCCTTTCATCACCATCCCCCTCAGGAAATCCCAAAGACCCTTTCATCACCCTCCCCTCCAAGGTAATCCCAAAGACCCTTTCATCACCTTACCCTCCAGCATAATCCCAAAGAACCTTTCATCACCCTCCCCTCCCAGGAAATCCCAAAGACCCTTTCAACACCCTCCCCCCCCAGGAAATCCCAAAGACCCCTTCATCAAAATCGCCCCCGGTGAATCCCAAAGTCCCCTTCATCACCCTCCCCCCCAGGAAATCCCAAAGTCCCTTTCATCACTCTCCCACCCAGGAAATCCAAAAGACCCCTTCATCACACACTCCCCAGGAAATCCCAAAGACCCTTTCATCACCCTCCCCCCAGGAAATCCCAAAGACCCTTTCATCATCCTCCTCCCAGGAAATCCCAAAGACCCTTTCCTCACTCTCCCCCTTTGGAAATCCCAAAGACCCTTTCATCACTCTCCCCTCCCAGGAAATCCCAAAGACCCTTTCAACACCCTCCCCCCGAGGAAATCCGAAAGACCCCTTCATCACACACCCCCCCCGGAAATCCCAAAGACCCTTTCATCACTCTCCCCCTTAGGAAATCCCAAAGACCCTTTCATCATCCTCCTCCCAGGAAATCCCAAAGACCCTTTCATCACCCTCCCTTCCCAGGTAATCCCAAAGACCCTTTCATCACCCTCCCCTCCCAGGAAATCCCAAAGCCCCTTACATCATCCCTCCCCTCCCAGGAAATCCCAAAGACCCTTTCAACCACCCCCCCCCCAGGAAATCAGAAAGACCCCTTCATCACCCTCCCCCACAGGAAATCCCAAAGACCCATTCATCACCCTCCCCCCCCACAAGAAATGCCAAAGACATATTCATCACCCTCCCCACCCCAGGAAATCCCAAAAACCCTTTCATCACCCTCCCCCCTCAGGAAATCCCAAAGACCCCTTCATCACCCTCCCCCCAAGAAATTCCAAAGACCCTTTCATCACCCTCCCCGACCCCAGGAAATCCCAAAGACCCTTTCATCACTCTCCCCTCCAGGAAATCCCAAAGACCCTTTCGTCACCCTCCCCCTCAGGAAATCCCAAAGACCCTTTCATCACCCAACCCCCGAAAAAATCCCAAACACCCCTTCATCATCCTCCCCCCAGGAAATCCCAAAGACCCTTTTTAGACCCTCCCTCCCCGTCCGGGAAATCCCAAAGACCCTTTAATCACCCTTCCTCTCAGGAAATCTCAAAGACCCTTTCATCACCCTCCCCCCCAGGAAATCCCAAAGACCCTTTCATCACCCTCCCCCCACAGGAAATCCAAAAGACCATTTCATCACTCTCCCCCTCAGGAAGTCCCAAAGACCCTTTCATCACCCTCCCACCCCCGCAGGAAATCCCAAAGACCCCTTCATCTCCCTCCCCCCCCATGGAAATCCCAAATTCCCCATCATCACCCTCCCCCCCAGGAAATCCCAAGGACCCTTTCATCACCCTCCCCACCTCCCAGGAAATCCCAAAGACACTTTCATCACACTCACCACCCCAGGAAATCCCAAAGACCCTTTCATCACCCTCCCCCCACAGGAAATCCGAAAGACCCCTTCATCACACGCCCCCCAGGAAATCCCAAAGAACCTTTCATCACCCTCCCCAAAGGAAATCCCAAAGACCCTTTCATCATCCTCCTCCCAGGAAATCCCAAAGACCCTTTCATCACTCTCCCCCTTTGGAAATCCCAAAGACCCTTTCATCACCCTCCCACCCAGGAAATCCCAAAGACCTCTTCATCACCCTCCCCACTCAGGAAATCCCAAAGACCCTTTCATCACCCTCCCCCCCAATAAATTCCAAAGACCCTTTCATCACCCTCCCCCCCAGGAAATCCCAAAGTCCCTTTCATCACTCTCCCCTCCAGGAAATCCAAAAGACCCCTTCATCACACACCCCCCAGGAAATCCCAAAGACCCTTTCATCACCCTCCCCCCAGGAAATCCCAAAGACCCTTTCATCATCCTCCCCCGCAATAAATTCCAAAGACCCTTACATCACTCTCCCCCTCAGGAAATCCCAAAGACCCTTTCATCACCCTCCCACCCAGGAAATCCCAAAGACCCTATCATCGCCCTCCCCCTCAGGAAATCCGAAAGACCCCTTCATCACACACCCCCCAGGAAATCCCAAACACCCTTTCATCACCCTCCTCCCAGGAAATCCCAAAGACCCTTTCATCACCCTGCCCCCAGAAAATCCCAAAGACCCTTTCATCACCCTCCCACCCAGGAAATCCCAAAGACCCCTTCATCAATCCCTCTCCCCCCCCCCCACGGAAATCCCAAATTGCCCTTCATCACCCTCCCCACCAGGATATCCCAAAGACCCTTTCATCACCCGCCCCCCTCCCAGGAAATCCCAAAGACACTTTCATCACACTCCCCACCCCAGGAAATCCCAAACACCCCTTCATCACCCTCCACCACCCCCCCAGGAAATCCCAAAGACCCCTTCATCACCCTGCCCCCCAGGAAATCCGAAAGACCCCTTCATCACACACCCCCCAGGAAATCCCAAAGACCTTTTCATCATCCTCCCCCCAGGAAATCCCAAAGACCCTTTCATCACTCTCCCCCTAAGGAAATCCCAAAGACCCTTTCATCACCCTCCACACCCAGGAAATCCCAAAGACCCTTTCATCACCCTCCCACCCAGGAAATCCCAAAGACCCTTTCATCACCCTACCCCCACAGGAAATCCCAAAGACCCTTTCATCACTGTCCGCCTCAGGAAATCCCAAAGACCCTTTCATCACCCTCCCCTCCCAGGAAATCCCAAAGACCCTTTCAACACCTTCCCCCCCCAGGAAATCCGAAAGACCCCTTCATCACCCACCACCCCAGAAAATCCCAAAGAACCTTTCATCACCCTCCCCCTCCAGGAAATCCCAAAGCCCCTTCATCACCCTCCCCCCCAGGAAATCCCAAAGACCCTTTCATCACCCTCCCCCTCAGGAAATCCCAAAGACCCTTTCATCACCCTCCCCTCCAAGGTAATCCCAAAGACCCTTTCATCACCTTACCCTCCAGCATAATCCCAAAGAACCTTTCATCACCCTCCCCTCCCAGGAAATCCCAAAGACCCTTTCAACACCCTCCCCCCCCCAGGAAATCCCAAAGACCCCTTCATCAAAATCGCCCCCGGTGAATCCCAAAGTCCCCTTCATCACCCTCCCGCCCCCAGGAAATCCCAAAGACACATTCATCACACTCCCCACCCCAGGAAATTCCAAAGACCCTTTCATCACCCTCCCCCCTCAGGAAATCCCAAAGACCATTTCATCAACCTCCTCCCAGGAAATTCCAAAGACCCTTTCATCACCCTCCCCCACTCCAGGAAATCCCAAAGACCCTTACATCACTCTCCCCTCCAGGAAATCCCAAATACCCTTTCATCACCCGCCCCCTGAGGAAATCCCAAAGACCCTTTCATCGCCCAACCCCCGAGGAAATCCCAAAGACTCCTTCATCATCCTCCCCCCAGGAAATCCCAAAGACCCTTTTTAGACCCTGTCGCCCCCACCCAAGAAATCCCAAAGACCCTTTCATCAACCTCCCCCACCGGAAATCCCAAAGACCCTTTCATCACCCTCCGCCCACAGGAAATCCCAAAGACCCTTTCATCACTGTCCCCCTCAAGAAATCCCAAAGACCCTTTCATCACCATCCCACCCAGGAAATCCCAAAGACCCTTTCATCACCCACCCCCTCAGGAAATCCCAAAGACCATTTCATCAACCTCCTCCCAGGAAATTCCAAAGACCCTTTCATCACCCTCCCCCACTCCAGGAAATCCCAAAGACCCTTTCATCACTCTCCCCTCCAGGAAATCCCAAATACCCTTTCATCACCCGCCCCCTGAGGAAATCCCAAAGACCCTTTCATCACCCTCCGCCCACAGGAAATCCCAAAGACCCTTTCATCACTGACCCCCTCAAGAAATCCCAAAGACCCTTTCATCACCATCCCTCCCAGGAAATCCCAAAGACCTTTTCATCACCCACCCCCTCAGGAATTCCCAAAGACCCTTTCATCACCCTCCCCTCCCAGGAAATCCCAAATACCCTTTCATCACCACCCCCTCCAGGAAATCCCAAAGACCCATTAATCACCCTCCCTCTCAGGAAATCCCAAAGACCTTTTCATCACCCTACCCCCACTGGTAATCCCAAAGACCCATTCATCACTGTCCGCCTCAGCAAATCCCAAAGACCCTTTCATCACCCTACCACGCAGGAAATCCCAAAGACCCTTTCATCACCCTACCCCCACTGGAAATCCCAAAGACCCTTTCATCACTGTCCGCCTCAGGAAATCCCAAAGACCCTTTCATCACCCTCCCCTCCCAGGAAATCCCAAAGACCCTTTCAACACCCTCCGCCCCCAGGAAATCCGAAAGACCCCTTCATCACCCACCACCCCAAGAAATCCCAAAGAACCTTTCATCACCCTCCCCCCCAGGAAATCCCAAAGCCCCTTCATCACCCTCCCCCCCAGGAAATCCCAAAGACCCTTTCATCACCCTCCCCCTCAGGAAATCCCAAAGACCCTTTCATCACCCTCCCCTCCCAGGTAATCCCAAATACCCTTTCATCACCTTACCCTCCAACAGAATCCCAAAGAACCTTTCATCACCCTCCCCTCCCAGGAAATCCCAAAGACCGTTTCAACACCCTCCCCCCCCCAGGAAATCCGAAAGACCCCTTCATCACACACCCCCCAGGAAATCCCGAAGACCCTTTCATCACCGTGCCCCCAGAAAATCCCAAAGACCCTTTCATCACCCTCCCACCCAGGAAATCCCAAAGACCCCTTCATCAACCCCTCCCACCCCCCACGGAAATCCCAAATTGCCCTTCATCACCCTCCCCACCAGGATATCCCAAAGACCCTTTCATCACCCGCCCCCCCCCTCCCAGGAAATCCCAAAGACACTTTCATCACACTCCCCACCCCAGGAAATCCCAAACACCCCTTCATCACCCTTCACCACCCCCCCAGGAAATCCCAAAGACCCCTTCATCACACACCCCCCAGGAAATCCCAAAGACCATTTCATCACCCTCCCTCCAGAAAATCCCAAAGACCCTTTCATCACCCTCCACACCCAGGAAATCCCAAAGACCCTTTCATCACCCTTGCACCCAGGAAATCCCAAAGACCCTTTCATCACCCTACCCCCACAGGAAATCCCAAAGACCCTTTCATCACTGTCCGCCTCAGGAAATCACAAAGACCCTTTCATCACCCTCCCCTCCCAGGAAATCCCAAAGACCCTTTCAACACCCTCCCCCCCCCAGGAAATCCGAAAGACCCCTTCATCACCCACCACCCCAGAAAATCCCAAAGAACCTTTCATCACCCTCCCCCTCCAGGAAATCCCAAAGCCCCTTCATCACCCTCCCCCCCAGGAAATCCCAAAGACCCTTTCATCACCCTCCCCCTCAGGAAATCCCAAAGACCCTTTCATCACCCTCCCCTCCAAGGTAATCCCAAAGACCCTTTCATCACCTTACCCTCCAGAAGAATCCCAAAGAACCTTTCATCACCCTCCCCTCCCAGGAAATCCCAAAGACCCTTTCAACACCCTCCCCCCCACAGGAAATCAGAAAGACCCCTTCATCACCCACCGCCCCCGAGGAAATCCCAAAGACCCTTTCAACACCCTCTCCCCGCAGGAAATCCAAAAGACCCCTTCATCAACCTCGCCCCCCGGGAATCCCAAAGTCCCCTTCATCACCCTCCCCCCCCAGGAAATCCCAAAGACACATTCATCACACTCCCCACCCCAGGAAATCCCAAAGACCCTTTCATCACCCTCCCCCCTCAGGAAATCCCAAAGACCCTTTCATCACCCTCCCCCCAGAAAATTCCAAAGACCCTTTCATCACCCTCCCCCACTCCAGGAAATCCCAAAGACCCTTTCATCACTCTCCCCTCCAGGAAATCCCAAAGACCCTTTCATCACCCTCCCCCTCAGGAAATCCCAAAGACCCTTTCATCACCCAAACACCGAGGAAATCCCAAATACCCCTTCATCATCCTCCCCCCAGGAAATCCCAAAGTCCCCTTCATCACCCTCCCCCCCCAGGAAATCCCAAAGACACATTCATCACACTCCCCACCCCAGGAAATCCCAAAGACCCTTTCATCACCCTCCCCCCTCAGGAAATCCCAAAGACCCTTTCATCACCCTCCCCCCAGGAAATTCCAAAGACCCTTTCATCTCCCTCCCCCACTCCAGGAAATCCCAAAGACCCTTTCATCACTCTCCCCTCCAGGAAATCCCAAAGACCCTTTCATCACCCTCCCCCCAGGAAATTCCAAAGACCCTTTCATCACCCTCCCCCACTCCAGGAAATCCCAAAGACCCTTTCATCACTCTCCCCTCCAGGAAATCCCAAAGACCCTTTCATCACCCTCCCCTTCAGGAAATCCCAAAGACCCTTTCATCACCCAAACACCGAGGAAATCCCAAATACCCCTTCACCATACTCCCCCCAGGAAATCCCAAAGACCCTTTCATCACCCTCCGCCCACAGGAAATCCCAAAGACCCTTTCATCACTGTCCCCCCCAGGAAATCCCAAAGAACCTTTCATCACCCTGCCCCCAGAAAATCCCAAAGACCCCTTCATCACCCTCCCACCCAGGAAATCCCAAAGACCCCTTCATCACCCTCCCCCCTCACGGAAATCCCAAATTCCCCTTCATCACCCTCCCCCCCAGGAAAACCCAAAGTCCCTTTCATCACTCTCCCCTGCAGGAAATCCCAAAGACCCTTTGATCACCCTCCCACTCAGGAAATCCCAAAGACTCTTACATCACCCAACGCCGAAGGAAATCCCTAAGATCCCTTCATCATTCTCCCCCCAGGAAATCCCAAAGATCCTTTTTTCACCCTCCCCCCCAAGGAAATCCCAAAGCGCCTTTCATCACCCTTGCCGCCCAGGAAATTCCAAAGACCCTTCAATCACCCTCCCTCTCAGGAAATCCCAAAGACCCTTTCATTACCCTCCCCCCCAGGAAATCCCAACGACCCTTTCATCACCCTCCCCCCACAGGAAATCCAAAAGACCCTTTCATCACTCTCCCCCTCAGGAAATCCCAAAGACACTTTCATCGCCCTCCCACCCAGGAAATCCCAAAGACCCTTTCATCACGCATCCCTCCTCAGGAAATCCCAAAGACCCTTTCATCACCCTCCCCCCCAATAAATCCCAAAGACCCTTTCATCACCCTCCCCCCTCAGGAAATCCCAAACACCCTTTCATCACCCTCCCCCCCAATAAATTCCAAAGTCCCTTTCATCACTCTCCCCTCCAGGAAATCCCAAAGACCCTTTCATCACTCTCCCCCTCAGGAAATCCCAAAGACCCCTTCGTCACCCTCCCCCCCAGGAAATCCCATGGACCCTTTCATCACATTCCCCGCCCCAGGAAATCCCAAAGACCCTTTCAACACCCTCCCCCCCAATAAATTCCAAAGTCCCTTTCATCACTCTCCCCTCCAGGAAATCCCAAAGACCCTTTCATCACTCTCCCCCTCAGGAAATCCCAAAGACCCCTTCGTCACCCTCCCCCCCAGGAAATCCCATGGACCCTTTCATCACACTCCCCGCCCCAGGAAATCCCAAAGACCCTTTCAACACCCTCCCCCCAGGAAATCCCAAACACCCCTTCATCACCCTCCACCCCTCCACACCAGGAAATCCCAAAGACCCCTTCATCACCCTGCCCCCCAGGAAATCCCAAAGACCCCTTCATCACACACCCCCCAGGAAATCCCAAAGACCCTTTCATCACCCTCCCCCCAGGAAATCCCAAGGACCCTTTCATCATCCTACCCCCAAGAAATCCCAAAGACCCTTTCATCACTCTCCCCCTTAGGAAATCCCAAAGACCCTTTCGTCACCCTCCCCACCCAGGAAATCCCAAAGACTCTTTCAACAACCTCCCCCCCCCCCCGGAAATCCGAAAGACCCCTTCATCACACACCCCCCAGGAAATCCCAAAGACCCTTTCATCACCCTCCCCCCAGGAAATCCCAAAGACCCTTTCATCACTCTCCCCCTTAGGAAATCCCAAAGAACCTTTGATCACCCTCCCACCCAGGAAATCCCAAAGACCTCTTCATCACCCTCCACCCCCACGGAAATCCCAAATTCCCCTTCATCACCCTTCCCCCCAGGAAATCCCAAAGACCCTTTCATCACCCTCCCCCCGCCCCAGGAAATCCCAAAGACACTTTCATCACACTCCCCATCCCAGGAAATCCCAAAGACCCTTGCATCACCCTCCCCCCTCAGGATATCCCAAAGACCCTTTCATCACCCTCCCCCCCAATAAATTCCAAAGTCCCTTTCATCACCCTCCCCCCCAGGAAATCCCAAAGTCCCTTTAATCACTCTCCCCTCCAGGAAATCCCAAAGACCCCTTCATCACCCTCCCCCTCAGGAAATCCCAAAGACTATTTCATCACCCAACGCCAAAGGAAATCCCTAAGATCCCTTCATCATTCTCCCCCCAGGAAATCCCAAAGACCCTTTTTTCACCCTCCCCACCAAGGAAATCCCAAAGCGCCTTTCATCACCCTCCAGGCCTAGGGAATACCAAAGACCCTTCAAACACCCTCCCTCTCAGGAAATCCCAAAGACCCTTTCAACAGCCTCCCCCCAGGAAATCCCAAACACCCCTTCATCACCCTCCACCCCTCCCCCCCAGGAAATCCCAAAGACCCCTTCATCACCCTGCCCCCCAGGAAATCCCAAAGACCCCTTCATCACACACCCCCCAGGAAATCCCAAAGACCCTTTCATCACCCTCCCCCCAGGAAATCCCAAAGACCCTTTCATCATCCTACCCCCAAGAAATCCCAAAGACCCTTTCATCACTCTCCCCCTTAGGAGATCCCAAAGACCCTTTCATCACCCTCCCCACCCAGGAAATCCGAAAGACCCCTTCATCACACACCCCCCAGGAAATCCCAAAGACCTTTTCATCACCCTCCCCCCAGGAAATCCCAAAGACCCTTTCATCATTCTACCCCCAAGAAATCCCAAAGACCCTTTCAACACTCTCCCCCTTAGGAAATCCCAAAGACCCCTTCATCACACACCCCCCAGGAAATCCCAAAGACCCTTACATCACCCTCCCCCCAGGAAATCCAAAAGACCCTTTCATCACTCTCCCCCTTAGGAAATTGCAAAGACCCTTTCATCACCCTCCCCTCCCAGGAAATTCCCAAAACCGTTTCAACACCCTCCCCCCCCAGGAAATCCGAAAGACCCCTTCATCACACACCCCCCAGGAAATCCCAAAGACCCTTTCATCACCCTGCCACCAGAAAATCCCAAAGAACCTTTGATCACCCTCCCACCCAGGAAATCCCAAAGACCTCTTCATCACCCTCCACCCCCACGGAAATCCCAAATTCCCCTTCATCACCCTTCCCCCCAGGAAATCCCAAAGACCCTTTCATCACCCTCCCCCCGCCCCAGGAAATCCCAAAGACACTTTCATCACACTCCCCATCCCAGGAAATCCCAAAGACCCTTGCATCACCCTCCCCCCTCAGGATATCCCAAAGACCCTTTCATCACCCTCCCCGCCAATAAATTCCAAGGACCCTTTCATCATCCTACCCCCAAGAAATCCCAAAGACCCTTTCATCACTCTCCCCCTTAGGAAATCCCAAAGACCCTTTCATCACCCTCCCCACCCAGGAAATCCCAAAGACTCTTTCAACAACCTCCCCCCCCCCCGGAAATCCGAAAGACCCCTTCATCACACACCCCCCAGGAAATCCCAAAGACCCTTTCATCACCCTCCCCCCAGGAAATCCCAAAGACCCTTTCATCACTCTCCCCCTTAGGAAATCCCAAAGACCCTTTCATCACCCTCCCCTCCCAGGAAATCCCAAAAACCGTTTCAACACCCTCCCCCCCAGGAAATCCGAAAGACCCCTTCATCACACACCCCCCAGGAAATCCCAAAGACCCTTTCATCACCCTGCCACCAGAAAATCCCAAAGAACCTTTGATCACCCTCCCACCCAGGAAATCCCAAAGACCTCTTCATCACCCTCCACCCCCACGGAAATCCCAAATTCCCCTTCATCACCCTTCCCCCCAGGAAATCCCAAAGACCCTTTCATCACCCTCCCCATCCCAGGAAATCCCAAAGACCCTTGCATCACCCTCCCCCCTCAGGATATCCCAAAGACCCTTTCATCACCCTCCCCCCCAATAAATTCCAAAGTCCCTTTCATCACCCTCCCCCCCAGGAAATCCCAAAGTCCCTTTAATCACTCTCCCCTCCAGGAAATCCCAAAGACCCCTTCATCACCCTCCCCCTCAGGAAATCCCAAAGACTATTTCATCACCCAACGCCGAAGGAAATCCCTAAGATCCCTTCATCATTCTCCCCCCAGGAAATCCCAAAGACCCTTTTTTCACCCTCCCCACCAAGGAAATCCCAAAGCGCCTTTCATCACCCTCCAGGCCCAGGGAATACCAAAGACCCTTCAAACACCCTCCCTCTCAGGAAATCCCAAAGACCCTTTCAACAGCCTCCCCCCAGGAAATCCCAAACACCCCTTCATCACCCTCCACCCCTCCCCCCCAGGAAATCCCAAAGACCCCTTCATCACCCTGCCCCCCAGGAAATCCCAAAGACCCCTTCATCACACACCCCCCAGGAAATCCCAAAGACCCTTTCATCACCCTCCCCCCAGGAAATCCCAAAGACCCTTTCATCATCCTACCCCCAAGAAATCCCAAAGACCCTTTCATCACTCTCCCCCTCTGGAAATCCCAAAGACCCTTTCATCACCCTCCCCACCCAGGAAATCCGAAAGACCCCTTCATCACACACCCCCGAGGAAATCCCAAAGACCTTTTCATCACCCTCCCCCCAGGAAATCCCAAAGACCCTTTCATCATCCTACCCCCAAGAAATCCCAAAGACCCTTTCAACACTCTCCCCCTTAGGAAATCCCAAAGACCCTTTCATCACCCTCCCCACCCAGGAAATCCCAAAGACACTTTCAACAACCTCCACCCCCGCAGGAAATCCGAAAGACCCCTTCATCACACACCCCCCAGGAAATCCCAAAGACCCTTTCATCACCCTCCCCCCAGGAAATCCAAAAGACCCTTTCATCACTCTCCCCCTTAGGAAATTGCAAAGACCCTTTCATCACCCTCCCCTCCCAGGAAATCCCAAAAACCGTTTCAACACCCTCCCCCCCAAGGAAATCCGAAAGACCCCTTATTCACACACCCCCCAGGAAATCCCAAAGACCCTTTCATCACCCTGCCACCAGAAAATCCCAAAGAACCTTTGATCACCCTCCCACCCAGGAAATCCCAAAGACCTCTTCATCACCCTCCACCCCAACGGAAATCCTAAATTCCCCTTCATCACCCTTCCCCCCAGGAAATCCCAAAGACCCTATCATCACCCTCCCCCCGCCCCAGGAAATCCCAAAGACACTTTCATCACACTCCCCATCCCAGGAAATCCCAAAGACCCTTGCATCACCCTCCCCCCTCAGGATATCCCAAAGACCCTTTCATCACCCTCCCCGCCAATAAATTCCAAAGTCCCTTTCATCACCCTCCCCCTCTGAAATCCCAAAGTCCCTTTAATCACTCTCTCCTCCAGGAAATCCCAAAGACCCTTTCATCACCCTCCCCCTCAGGAAATCCCAAAGACTCTTTCATCACCCAACGCCGAAGGAAATCCCTAAGATCCCTTCATCATTCTCCCCCCAGGAAATCCCAAAGACCCTTTTTTCACCCTCCCCACCAAGGAAATCCCAAAGCGCCTTTCATCACCCTCCAGGCCCAGGGAATCCCAAAGACCCTTCAAACACCCTCCCTCTCAGAAAATCCCAAAGACCCTTTCATCACCCTCCCACCCAGGAAATCTCAAAGACCATTTCATCACCCTCCCACCCAGGAAATCCCAAAGACCTCTTCATCACCCTCCCCCCCCCCAACAGAAATCCAAAATTCCCCTTCATCACCCTCCCCCCCCAGGAAATCCCAAAGACACTTTCATCGCCCTCCCACCCAGGAAATCCCAAAGACCCTTTCATCACGCATCCCTCCTCAGGAAATCCCAAAGACCCTTTCATCACCCTCCCCACCAATAAATCCCAAAGACCCTTTCATCACCCTCCCCCCTCAGGAAATCCCAAACACCCTTTCATCACCCTCCCCCCCAATAAATTCCAAAGTCCCTTTCATCACTCTCCCCTCCAGGAAATCCCAAAGACCCTTTCATCACTCTCCCCCTCAGGAAATCCCAAAGACCCCTTCGTCACCCTCCCCCCCAGGAAATCCCATGGACCCTTTCATCACACTCCCCGCCCCAGGAAATCCCAAAGACCCTTTCAACACCCTCCCCCCCAATAAATTCCAAAGTCCCTTTCATCACTCTCCCCTCCAGGAAATCCCAAAGACCCTTTCATCACTCTCCCCCTCAGGAAATCCCAAAGACCCCTTCGTCACCCTCCCCCCCAGGAAATCCCATGGACCCTTTCATCACACTCCCCGCCCCAGGAAATCCCAAAGACCCTTTCAACACCCTCCCCCCAGGAAATCCCAAACACCCCTTCATCACCCTCCACCCCTCCCCCCCAGGAAATCCCAAAGACCCCTTCATCACCCTGCCCCCCAGGAAATCCCAAAGACCCCTTCATCACACACCCCCCAGGAAATCCCAAAGACCCTTTCATCACCTTCCCCCCAG
Source organism: Heterodontus francisci (assembly GCF_036365525.1). Lineage (NCBI taxonomy): Eukaryota > Metazoa > Chordata > Chondrichthyes > Heterodontiformes > Heterodontidae > Heterodontus > Heterodontus francisci. Next base: position 6,160,748 of record NC_090411.1, on the reverse strand, counting down.
GAAATCCCAAGGACCCTTTCATCATCCTACCCCCAAGAAATCCCAAAGACCCTTTCATCACTCTCCCCCTTAGGAAATCCCAAAGACCCTTTCGTCACCCTCCCCACCCAGGAAATCCCAAAGACTCTTTCAACAACCTCCCCACCCCCCGGAAATCCGAAAGATCCCTTCATCACACACCCCCCAGGAAATCCCAAAGACCCTTTCATCACCCTCCCCCCAGGAAATCCCAAAGACCCTTTCATCACTCTCCCCCTTAGGAAATCCCAAAGACCCTTTCATCACCCTCCCCTCCCAGGAAATCCCAAAAACCGTTTCAACACCCTCCCCCCCAGGAAATCCGAAAGACCCCTTCATCACACACCCCCCAGGAAATCCCAAAGACCCTTTCATCACCCTGCCACCAGAAAATCCCAAAGAACCTTTGATCACCCTCCCACCCAGGAAATCCCAAAGACCTCTTCATCACCCTCCACCCCCACGGAAATCCCAAATTCCCCTTCATCACCCTTCCCCCCAGGAAATCCCAAAGACCCTTTCATCACCCTCCCCCCGCCCCAGGAAATCCCAAAGACACTTTCATCACACTCCCCATCCCAGGAAATCCCAAAGACCCTTGCATCACCCTCCCCCCTCAGGATATCCCAAAGACCCTTTCATCACCCTCCCCCCCAATAAATTCCAAAGTCCCTTTCATCACCCTCCCCCCCAGGAAATCCCAAAGTCCCTTTAATCACTCTCCCCTCCAGGAAATCCCAAAGACCCCTTCATCACCCTCCCCCTCAGGAAATCCCAAAGACTATTTCATCACCCAACGCCAAAGGAAATCCCTAAGATCCCTTCATCATTCTCCCCCCAGGAAATCCCAAAGACCCTTTTTTCACCCTCCCCACCAAGGAAATCCCAAAGCGCCTTTCATCACCCTCCAGGCCCAGGGAATACCAAAGACCCTTCAAACACCCTCCCTCTCAGGAAATCCCAAAGACCCTTTCAACAGCCTCCCCCCAGGAAATCCCAAACACCCCTTCATCACCCTCCACCCCTCCCCCCCAGGAAATCCCAAAGACCCCTTCATCACCCTGCCCCCCAGGAAATCCCAAAGACCCCTTCATCACACACCCCCCAGGAAATCCCAAAGACCCTTTCATCACCCTCCCCCCAGGAAATCCCAAAGACCCTTTCATCATCCTACCCCCAAGAAATCCCAAAGACCCTTTCATCACTCTCCCCCTTAGGAAATCCCAAAGACCCTTTCATCACCCTCCCCACCCAGGAAATCCGAAAGACCCCTTCATCACACACCCCCCAGGAAATCCCAAAGACCTTTTCATCACCCTCCCCCCAGGAAATCCCAAAGACCCTTTCATCATTCTACCCCCAAGAAATCCCAAAGACCCTTTCAACACTCTCCCCCTTAGGAAATCCCAAAGACCCCTTCATCACACACCCCCCAGGAAATCCCAAAGACCCTTACATCACCCTCCCCCCAGGAAATCCAAAAGACCCTTTCATCACTCTCCCCCTTAGGAAATTGCAAAGACCCTTTCATCACCCTCCGCTCCCAGGAAATCCCAAAAACCGTTTCAACACCCTCCCCCCCCAGGAAATCCGAAAGACCCCTTCATCACACACCCCCCAGGAAATCCCAAAGACCCTTTCATCACCCTGCCACCAGAAAATCCCAAAGAACCTTTGATCACCCTCCCACCCAGGAAATCCCAAAGACCTCTTCATCACCCTCCACCCCCACGGAAATCCCAAATTCCCCTTCATCACCCTTCCCCCCAGGAAATCCCAAAGACCCTTTCATCACCCTCCCCCCGCCCCAGGAAATCCCAAAGACACTTTCATCACACTCCCCATCCCAGGAAATCCCAAAGACCCTTGCATCACCCTCCCCCCTCAGGATATCCCAAAGACCCTTTCATCACCCTCCCCGCCAATAAATTCCAAGGACCCTTTCATCATCTTACCCCCAAGAAATCCCAAAGACCCTTTCATCACTCTCCCCCTTAGGAAATCCCAAAGACCCTTTCATCACCCTCCCCACCCAGGAAATCCCAAAGACTCTTTCAACAACCTCCCCCCCCCCCGGAAATCCGAAAGACCCCTTCATCACACACCCCCCAGGAAATCCCAAAGACCCTTTCATCACCCTCCCCCCAGGAAATCCCAAAGACCCTTTCATCACTCTCCCCCTTAGGAAATCCCAAAGACCCTTTCATCACCCTCCCCTCCCAGGAAATCCCAAAAACCGTTTCAACACCCTCCCCCCCAGGAAATCCGAAAGACCCCTTCATCACACACCCCCCAGGAAATCCCAAAGACCCTTTCATCACCCTGCCACCAGAAAATCCCAAAGAACCTTTGATCACCCTCCCACCCAGGAAATCCCAAAGACCTCTTCATCACCCTCCACCCCCACGGAAATCCCAAATTCCCCTTCATCACCCTTCCCCCCAGGAAATCCCAAAGACCCTTTCATCACCCTCCCCATCCCAGGAAATCCCAAAGACCCTTGCATCACCCTCCCCCCTCAGGATATCCCAAAGACCCTTTCATCACCCTCCCCCCCAATAAATTCCAAAGTCCCTTTCATCACCCTCCCCCCCAGGAAATCCCAAAGTCCCTTTAATCACTCTCCCCTCCAGGAAATCCCAAAGACCCCTTCATCACCCTCCCCCTCAGGAAATCCCAAAGACTATTTCATCACCCAACGCCGAAGGAAATCCCTAAGATCCCTTCATCATTCTCCCCCCAGGAAATCCCAAAGACCCTTTTTTCACCCTCCCCACCAAGGAAATCCCAAAGCGCCTTTCATCACCCTCCAGGCCCAGGGAATACCAAAGACCCTTCAAACACCCTCCCTCTCAGGAAATCCCAAAGACCCTTTCAACAGCCTCCCCCCAGGAAATCCCAAACACCCCTTCATCACCCTCCACCCCTCCCCCCCAGGAAATCCCAAAGACCCCTTCATCACCCTGCCCCCCAGGAAATCCCAAAGACCCCTTCATCACACACCCCCCAGGAAATCCCAAGGACCCTTTCATCACCCTCCCCCCAGGAAATCCCAAAGACCCTTTCATCATCCTACCCCCAAGAAATCCCAAAGACCCTTTCATCACTCTCCCCCTTAGGAAATCCCAAAGACCCTTTCATCACCCTCCCCACCCAGGAAATCCGAAAGACCCCTTCATCACACACCCCCCAGGAAATCCCAAAGACCTTTTCATCACCCTCCCCCCAGGAAATCCCAAAGACCCTTTCATCATCCTACCCCCAAGAAATCCCAAAGACCCTTTCAACACTCTCCCCCTTAGGAAATCCCAAAGACCCTTTCATCACCCTCCCCACCCAGGAAATCCCAAAGACACTTTCAACAACCTCCACCCCCGCAGGAAATCCGAAAGACCCCTTCATCACACACCCCCCAGGAAATCCCAAAGACCCTTTCATCACCCTCCCCCCAGGAAATCCAAAAGACCCTTTCATCACTCTCCCCCTTAGGAAATTGCAAAGACCCTTTCATCACCCTCCCCTCCCAGGAAATCCCAAAAACCGTTTCAACACCCTCCCCCCCCAGGAAATCCGAAAGACCCCTTATTCACACACCCCCCAGGAAATCCCAAAGACCCTTTCATCACCCTGCCACCAGAAAATCCCAAAGAACCTTTGATCACCCTCCCACCCAGGAAATCCCAAAGACCTCTTCATCACCCTCCACCCCAACGGAAATCCCAAATTCCCCTTCATCACCCTTCCCCCCAGGAAATCCCAAAGACCCTTTCATCACCCTCCCCCCGCCCCAGGAAATCCCAAAGACACTTTCATCACACTCCCCATCCCAGGAAATCCCAAAGACCCTTGCATCACCCTCCCCCCTCAGGATATCCCAAAGACCCTTTCATCACCCTCCCCGCCAATAAATTCCAAAGTCCCTTTCATCACCCTCCCCCTCTGAAATCCCAAAGTCCCTTTAATCACTCTCTCCTCCAGGAAATCCCAAAGACCCTTTCATCACCCTCCCCCTCAGGAAATCCCAAAGACTCTTTCATCATCCAACGCCGAAGGAAATCCCTAAGATCCCTTCATCATTCTCGCCCCAGGAAATCCCAAAGACCCTTTTTTCACCCTCCCCACCAAGGAAATCCCAAAGCGCCTTTCATCACCCTCCAGGCCCAGGGAATCCCAAAGACCCTTCAAACACCCTCCCTCTCAGAAAATCCCAAAGACCCTTTCATCACCCTCCCACCCAGGAAATCTCAAAGACCATTTCATCACCCTCCCACCCAGGAAATCCCAAAGACCTCTTCATCACCCTCCCCCCCCCCCACAGAAATCCAAAATTCCCCTTCATCACCCTCCCCCCCCAGGAAATCCCAAAGACCCTTTCATCACCCTCCCCCCGCCCCATGAAATCCCAAAGACACTTTCCTCACACGCTCCACACCAGGAAATCCCAAAGACCTTTCATCACCCTCCCCCCCTCAGGAAATCCCAAAGACCCTTTCATCACCCTCCCCCCCAATAAATTCCAAAGACCCTTTCATCGCCCTCCCCCCCAGGAAATCCCAAAGTCCCTTTCATCACTCTCACCTCCAGGAAATCCCAAAGACCCTTCAATCACCCTCCCTCTCAGGAAATTCCGAAGACCCTTTCATCACCCTCCCCCCCGGGAAATCCCAAAGACCCTTTCATCACCCTCCCCCCACAGGAAATCCAAAAGACCCTTTCATCACTTTCCCCCTCAGGAAATCCCAAACACCCTTTCATCACCCTCCCACCCAGGAAATCCCAAAGACCCTTTCATCACCCACCCCTCCCACGGAATCCCAAAGACCCTTTCATCACTCTCCCCCTCAGGAAATCCCAAAGACGCTTTCATGACCCTCCAACCCAGGAAATCCCAAAGACCCATTCATCACCCACCCCTCTCACGGAATCCCAAAGACCCTTTCATCACACTCCCCACCCCAGGAAATCCCAAAGACCCTTTCATCACCCTCCCCCCTCAGGAAATCCCAAAGACCCTTTCATCACCCTCCCCCCCAATAAATTCCAAAGTCCCTTTCATCTCCTTCCCCCCCAGGAAATCCCAAAGTCCCTTTCATCACTCTCCCCTCCAGGAAATCCCAAAGACCCTTTCATCACCCTCCCCCTCAGGAAATCCCAAAGACTCTTTCATCACCCAACGCCGAAGGAAATCCCTAAGATCTCTTCATCATTCTCCCCCCAGGAAATCCCAAAGACCCTTTTTCACCCTCCCCACCAAGGAAATCCCAAAGCGCCTTTCATCACCCACCAGGCCCAGGGAATCCCAAAGACCCTTCAAACACCCTCCCTCTCAGGAAATCCCAAAGACCCTTTCATCACCCTCCCACCCAGGAAATCCCAAAGACCATTTCATCACCCTCCCACCCAGGAAATCCCAAAGACCTCTTCATCACCATCTCCCCCCACGGAAATCCCAAATTCCCCTTCATCACCCTCCCTCCCAGGAAATCCCAAAGACCCTTTCATCACCCGCCCCCCGCCCCAGGAAATCCCAAAGACACTTTCATCACACGCCCCACACCAGGAAATCCCAAAGACCCTTTCATCACCCTCCCCCCCCTCAGGAAATCCCAAAGACCCTTTCATCACCCTCCCCCCCAATAAATTCCAAAGACCCTTTCATCACCCTCCCCCCCAGGAAATCCCAAAGTCCCTTTCATCACTCTCACCTCCAGGAAATCCCAAAGACCCTTCAATCACCATCCCTCTCAGGAAATCCCAAAGACCCTTTCATCACCCACCCCTCCCACGGAATCCCAAAGACCCTTTCATCAGTCTCCCCCTCAGGAAATCCCAAAGACGCTTTCATGACCCTCCCACCCAGGAAATCCCAAAGACCCTTTCATCACCCACCCCTCCCACGGAATCCCAAAGACCCTTTCATCACCCTCCCACCCAGGAAATCCCAAAGACCTCTTCATCACCCTCCCCCCCCCACGGAAATCCCAAATTCCCCTTCATCACCCTCCCCCCCAGGAAATCCCAAAGACCCTTTCATCACTCTCCCCTCCAGGAAATCCCAGAGACCCTTTCATCACCCTCCCCCCTCAGGAAATCCCAGAGACCCTTTCATCACCCTACCCCCCAGGAAATCCCAAAGACCCTTTCATCACTCTCCCCTCCAGGAAATCCCAGAGACCCTTTCATCACCCTCCCCCTCAGGAAATCCCAAAGACTCTTTCATCACCCAACGCCGAAGGAAATCCCGAAGATCCCTTCATCATTCTCCCCCCAGGAAATCCCAAAGACCATTTCATCACCCTCCCCCGACAGGAAATCCAAAAGACACTTTCATCACTCTCCCCCTCAGGAAATCCCAAAGACCCCTTCATCACCCTCCCACCCAGGAAATCCCAAAGACCCCTTCATCACCCTCCCCCCCCCACGGAAATCCCAAATTCCCCTTCATCACCCTCCCCCCCAGGAAATCCCAAAGAGCCTTTCATCACCCTCCGCCCCCCCCCCAGGAAATCCCAAAGACACTTTCATCACACTACCCACCCCAGGAAATCCCAAAGACCATTTCATCACCCTCCCCCCCAATAAATTCCAAAGACCCTTTCATCACCCTCCCCCCCAGGAAATCCCAAAGTCCCTTTCATCACTCTCACCTCCAGGAAATCCCAAAGACCCTTTCATCACCCTCCCCCTCAGGAAATCCCAAAGACTCTTTCATCACCCAACGCCGAAGGAAATCCCTAAGATCCCTTCATCATTCTCCCCCCAGGAAATCCCAAAGATCCTTTTTTCACCCTCCCCCCCAAGGAAATCCCAAAGCGCCTTTCATCACCCTCCCCGCCAAAAAAATCCCAAAGACCCTTCAATCACCCTCCCTCTCAGGAAATCCCAAAGACCCTTTCATTACCCTCCCCCCCAGGAAATCCCAAAGACCATTTCATCACTCTCCCCCCACAGGAAATCCAAAAGACCCTTTCATCACTCTCCCCCTCAGGAAATCCCAAAGACCCTTTCATCGCCCTCCCACCCAGGAAATCCCAAAGACCCTTTCATCACGCACCCCTCCTCAGGAAATCCCAAAGACCCTTTCATCACCCTCCCCCCCAATAAATCCCAAAGACCCTTTCATCACCCTCCCCCCTCAGGAAATCCCAAACACCCTTTCATCACCCTCCCACCCAATAAATTCCAAAGTCCCTTTCATCACTCTCCCCTCCAGGAAATCCCAAAGACCCTTTCATCACTCTCCCCCTCAGGAAATCCCAAAGACCCCTTCGTCACCCTCCCCCCCAGGAAATCCCATGGACTCTTTCATCACACTCCCCGCCCCAGGAAATCCCAAAGACCCTTTCAACACCCTCCCCCCAGGAAATCCCAAACACCCCTTCATCACCCTCCACCCCTCCCCCCCAGGAAATCCCAAAGACCCCTTCATCACCCTGCCCCCCAGGAAATCCCAAAGACCCCTTCATCACACACCCCCCAGGAAATCCCAAAGACCCTTTCATCACCCTCCCCCCAGGAAATCCCAAGGACCCTTTCATCATCCTACCCCCAAGAAATCCCAAAGACCCTTTCATCACTCTCCCCCTGAGGAAATCCCAAAGACCCTTTCATCACCCTCCCCTCCCAGGAAATCCCAAAGACTCTTTCAACAACCTCCCCCCCCCCAGGAAATCCGAAAGACCCCTTCATCACACACCCCCCAGGAAATCCCAAAGACCCTTTCATCACCCTCCCCCCAGGAAATCCCAAAGACCCTTTCATCACTCTCCCCCTTAGGAAATCCCAAAGACCCTTTCATCACCCTCCCCTCCCAGGAAATCCCAAAAACCGTTTCAACACCCTCCCCCCCAGGAAATCCGAAAGACCCCTTCATCACACACCCCCCAGGAAATCCCAAAGACCCTTTCATCACCCTCCCCCCAGGAAATCCCAAGGACCCTTTCATCACCCTCCCCCCCAATAAATTCCAAAGTCCCTTTCATCACCCTCCCCCCCAGGAAATCCCAAAGTCCCTTTAATCACTCTCCCCTCTAGGAAATCCCAAAGACCCCTTCATCACCCTCCCCCTCAGGAAATCCCAAAGACTATTTCATCACCCAACGCCGAAGGAAATCCCTAAGATCCCTTCATCATTCTCCCCCCAGGAAATCCCAAAGACCCTTTTTTCACCCTCCCCACCAAGGAAATCCCAAAGCGCCTTTCATCACCCTCCAGGCCCAGGGAATACCAAAGACCCTTCAAACACCCTCCCTCTCAGGAAATCCCAAACACCCCTTCATCACCCTCCACCCCTCCCCCCCAGGAAATCCCAAAGACCCCTTCATCACCCTGCCCCCCAGGAAATCCCAAAGACCCCTTCATCACACACCCCCCAGGAAATCCCAAAGACCCTTTCATCACCCTCCCCCCAGGAAATCCCAAAGACCCTTTCATCATCCTACCCCCAAGAAATCCCAAAGACCCTTTCATCACTCTCCCCCTTAGGAAATCCCAAAGACCCTTTCATCACCCTCCCCACCCAGGAAATCCGAAAGACCCCTTCATCACACACCCCCCAGGAAATCCCAAAGACCTTTTCATCACCCTCCCCCCAGGAAATCCCAAAGACCCTTTCATCATCCTACCCCCAAGAAATCCCAAAGACCCTTTCAACACTCTCCCCCTTAGGAAATCCCAAAGACCCTTTCATTACCCTCCCCACCCAGGAAATCCCAAAGACACTTTCAACAACCTCCCCCCCCGCAGGAAATCCCAAAGACCCCTTCATCACACACCCCCCAGGAAATCCCAAAGACCCTTTCATCACCCTCCCCCCAGGAAATCCAAAAGACCCTTTCATCACTCTCCCCCTTAGGAAATTGCAAAGACCCTTTCATCACCCTCCCCTCCCAGGAAATCCCAAAAACCGTTTCAACACCCTCCCCCCCCAGGAAATCCGAAAGACCCCTTCATCACACACCCCCCAGGAAATCCCAAAGACCCTTTCATCACCCTGCCACCAGAAAATCCCAAAGAACCTTTGATCACCCTCCCACCCAGGAAATCCCAAAGACCTCTTCATCACCCTCCACCCCCACGGAAATCCCAAATTCCCCTTCATCACCCTTCCCCCCAGGAAATCCCAAAGACCCTTTCATCACCCTCCCCCCGCCCCAGGAAATCCCAAAGACACTTTCATCACACTCCCCATCCCAGGAAATCCCAAAGACCCTTGCATCACCCTCCCCCCTCAGGATATCCCAAAGACCCTTTCATCACCCTCCCCGCCAATAAATTCCAAAGTCCCTTTCATCACCCTCCCCCCCAGGAAATCCCAAAGTCCCTTTAATCACTCTCTCCTCCAGGAAATCCCAAAGACACTTTCATCACCCTCCCCCTCAGGAAATCCCAAAGACTATTTCATCACCCAACGCCGAAGGAAATCCCTAAGATCCCTTCATCATTCTCCCCCCAGGAAATCCCAAAGACCCTTTTTTCACCCTCCCCACCAAGGAAATCCCAAAGCGCCTTTCATCACCCTCCAGGCCCAGGGAATACCAAAGACCCTTCAAACACCCTCCCTCTCAGGAAATCCCAAAGACCCTTTCAACAGCCTCCCCCCAGGAAATCCCAAACACCCCTTCATCACCCTCCACCCCTCCCCCCCAGGAAATCCCAAAGACCCCTTCATCACCCTGCCCCCCAGGAAATCCCAAAGACCCCTTCATCACACACCCCCCAGGAAATCCCAAAGACCCTTTCATCACCCTCCCCCCAGGAAATCCCAAAGACCCTTTCATCATCCTACCCCCAAGAAATCCCAAAGACCCTTTCATCACTCTCCCCCTTAGGAAATCCCAAAGACCCTTTCATCACCCTCCCCACCCAGGAAATCCGAAAGACCCCTTCATCACACACCCCCCCGGAAATCCCAAAGACCTTTTCATCACCCTCCCCCCAGGAAATCCCAAAGACCCTTTCATCATCCTACCCCCAAGAAATCCCAAAGACCCTTTCAACACTCTCCCCCTTAGGAAATCCCAAAGACCCTTTCATTACCCTCCCCACCCAGGAAATCCCAAAGACACTTTCAACAACCTCCCCCCCCGCAGGAAATCCGAAAGACCCCTTCATCACACACCCCCCAGGAAATCCCAAAGACCCTTTCATCACCCTCCCCCCAGGAAATCCAAAAGACCCTTTCATCACTCTCCCCCTTAGGAAATTGCAAAGACCCTTTCATCACCCTCCCCTCCCAGGAAATCCCAAAAACCGTTTCAACACCCTCCCCCCCCAGGAAATCCGAAAGACCCCTTCATCACACACCCCCCAGGAAATCCCAAAGACCCTTTCATCACCCTGCCACCAGAAAATCCCAAAGAACCTTTGATCACCCTCCCACCCAGGAAATCCCAAAGACCTCTTCATCACCCTCCACCCCCACGGAAATCCCAAATTCCCCTTCATCACCCTTCCCCCCAGGAAATCCCAAAGACCCTTTCATCACCCTCCCCCCGCCCCAGGAAATCCCAAAGACACTTTCATCACACTCCCCATCCCAGGAAATCCCAAAGACCCTTGCATCACCCTCCCCCCTCAGGATATCCCAAAGACCCTTTCATCACCCTCCCCGCCAATAAATTCCAAAGTCCCTTTCATCACCCTCCCCCCCAGGAAATCCCAAAGTCCCTTTAATCACTCTCTCCTCCAGGAAATCCCAAAGACCCTTTCATCACCCTCCCCCTCAGGAAATCCCAAAGACTCTTTCATCACCCAACGCCGAAGGAAATCCCTAAGATCCCTTCATCATTCTCCCCCCAGGAAATCCCAAAGACCCTTTTTTCACCCTCCCCACCAAGGAAATCCCAAAGCGCCTTTCATCACCCTCCAGGCCCAGGGAATCCCAAAGACCCTTCAAACACCCTCCCTCTCAGAAAATCCCAAAGACCCTTTCATCACCCTCCCACCCAGGAAATCTCAAAGACCATTTCATCACCCTCCCACCCAGGAAATCCCAAAGACCTCTTCATCACCCTCCCCCCCCCACAGAAATCCAAAATTCCCCTTCATCACCCTCCCCCCCCAGGAAATCCCAAAGACCCTTTCATCACCCTCCCCCCGCCCCATGAAATCCCAAAGACACTTTCCTCACACGCTCCACACCAGGAAATCCCAAAGACCTTTCATCACCCTCCCCCCCTCAGGAAATCCCAAAGACCCTTTCATCACCCTCCCCCCCAATAAATTCCAAAGACCCTTTCATCACCCTCCCCCCCAATAAATCCCAAAGACCCCTTCATCACCCTGACCCCAGGAAATCCGAAAGACCCCTTCATCACACCCCCCCCCAGCAAATCCCAAAGACCCTTTCATCACCCACCCCCCAGGAAATCCCAAAGACCCTTTCATCATCCTCCCACCCAGGAAATCCCAAAGACCCTTTCATCAACCACTCCTCCTCAGGAAATCCCAAAGACCCTTTCATCACCCTCCCCCCCAATAAATTCCAAAGACCCATTCATCAGCCTCCCCCCAGGAAATCCAAAAGCCCCTTTCATCACCCTCCCGCCCTGGAAATCCCAAAGACCCTTTCATCACCCTCCCCCCACAGGAAATCCAAAAGACCCTTTCATCACTCTCCCCCTCAGGAAATCCCAAAGACCCTTTCATCACCCTCCCACCCAGGAAATCCCAAAGACCCTTTCATCACCCACCCATCCCACGGAATCCCAAAGACCCTTTCATCCCCCTCCCACCCAGGAAATCCCAAAGACCTCTTCATCACCCGACACCCCCATGGAAATCCCAAATTCCCCTTCATCACCCTCCCCCCCAGGAAATCCCAAAGACCCTTTCATCACCCTCCCCCCGCCCCAGGAAATCCCAAAGACAATTTCATCACTCTCCCCCTTAGGAAATGCCAAAGACCCTTTCATCACCCTCCCCTCCCAGGAAATCCCAAAGACCGTTTCAACACCCTCCCCCCCCCAGGAAATCCGAAAGACCCCTTCATGTCACACCCCCCAGGAAATCCCAAAGACCATTTCATCACACTGCCACCAGAAAATCCCAAAGACACTTTCATCACCCTCCCACCCAGGAAATCCCAAAGACCTCTTCATCACCCTCCACCCCCACGGAAATCCCAAATTCCCCTTCATCACCCTCCCCCCCAATAAATCCCAAAGACCCATTCATCAGCCTCCCCCCAGGAAATCCCAAAGCCCCTTTCATCACCCTCCCCCCCAGGAAATCCCAAAGACCCTTTCATCACACTCCCCCCACAGGAAATCCAAAAGACCCTTTCATCACTCTCCCCCTCAGGAAATCCCAAAGACCCTTTCATCACCCTCCCACCCAGGAAATCTCAAAGACCCTTTAATCACCCACCCCTCCCACAGAATCCCAAAGACCCTTTCATCCCCCTCCCACCCAGGACATCCCAAAGACCTCTTCATCACCCTCCACCCCCACGGAAATCCCAAATTCCCCTTCATCACCCTCCCCCCCAGGAAATCCCAAAGACCCTTTCATCACCCTCCCCCCGCCCCTGGAAATCCCAAAGACACTTTCATCACACTCCCCACCCCAGGAAATCCCAAAGACCCTTTCATCACCCTCCCCCATCAGGAAATCCCAAAGACCATTTCATCACCCTCCCCCCCAATAAATTCCAAAGACCCTTTCATCACCCTCCCCCCCAGGAAATCCCAAAGTCCCTTTCATCACTCTCCCCTCCAGGAAATCCCAAAGACCCTTCAATCACCCTCCCTCTCAGGAAATCCCAAAGACCCTTTCATCACCCTCCCCCCCAGGAAATCCCAAAGACCATTTCATCACCCTCCCCCCGAGGAAATCCAAAAGACCCTTTCATCACTCTCCCCCTCAGGAAATCCCAAAGACCCTTTCATCACCCTCCCACCCAGGAAATCCCAAAGACCCTTTCATCACCCACCCCTCCCACGGAATCCCAAAGACCCTTTCATCACCCACCCCTCCCACGGAATCCCAAAGACCCTTTCATCACCCTCCCCCCCAGGAAATCCCAAAGACCATTTCATCACCCTCCCCCCGAGGAAATCCAAAAGACCCTTTCATCACTCTCCCCCTCAGGAAATCCCAAAGACCCTTTCATCACCCTCCCACCCAGGAAATCCCAAAGACCCTTTCATCACCCACCCCTCCCACGGAATCCCAAAGACCCTTTCATCACCCACCCCTCCCACGGAATCCCAAAGACCCTTTCATCACCCACCCCTCCCACGGAATCCCAAAGACCCTTTCATCACGCTCCCGCTCAGGAAATCCCAAAGATCCCTTCATCACCCTCCCCCCCAGGAAATCCAATGGACCCTTTCATCACCCTCCCTGCCCCAGGAAATCCCAAAGACCCCTTCATCACCCTGCCCCCCAGGAAATCCGAAAGACCCCTTCATCACACACCCCCCAGCAAATCCCAAACACCCTTTCATCACCCTCCCCCCAGGAAATCCCAAAGACCCTTTCATCATCCTCCCCCCAGGAAATCCCAAACACCCTTTCATCACTCTCCCCCTTAGGAAATCCCAAAGACCCTTTCATCACCCTCCCCTAACAGGAAATCCCAAAGACCGTTTCAACACCTTCGCCCCCAAGGAAATCCGAAAAACCCCTTCATCACCCTGCCCCCAGAAAATCCCAAAGACCCTTTCATCACCCTCCCCCCCAGGAAATCCCAATGACCCTTTCATCACCCACCCCTCCCACGGAATCCCAAAGACCCTTTCATCACCCTCCCCCTCAGGAAATCCCATGGACCCTTTCATCACCCTCCCCGCCCCAGGAAATCCCAAAGACCCTTTCAACAGCCTCCCCCCAGGAAATCCCAAAGACCCTTTCATCAACCTCCCCACGCAGGAAATCCCAAACACCCCTTCATCACCCTCCACCACCCCCCAGGAAATCCCAAAGACCCCTTCATTACCCTGCCCCCCAGGAAATCCCAAAGAACATTTTATCACCCTCCCCCCAGGAAATCCCAAAAACCCTTTCATCACCCTCCCCCCCACCAGGAAATCCCAAAGACCCTTTCATCACACTCACCCCCACCAGGAATTCCCAAATACCCTTTCATCACCCTCCCCAGCAGGAAATCCCAAAAGACCCTTTCATCACCCACCCCGCCACCAGGAAATCCCAAAGTCCCTTTCATCACTCTCCCCCCCACCCCAGGAAATCCCAAAGACCCTTTCATCACCCACCCCCCCTCATGAAATTCCAAAGACTCTTTCATCACCCTCCCCCTCACCAGGAAATCCCAAAGACCCATTCATCACCCTCCCACCCAGGAAATCCCAAAGACCCTTTCATCACCCACCCCTCCCACGGAATCCCAAAGACCCTTTCATCCCCCTCCCACCCAGGAAATCCCAAAGACCTCTTCATCACCCTCCACCCTAACGGAAATCCCAAATTCCCCTTCATCACCCTCCCCCCCCAGGAAATCCCAAAGACCCTTTCATCACCCTCCCCCCACCCCTGGAAATCCCAAAGACACTTTCATCACACTCCCCACCCCAGGAAATCCCAAAGACCCTTTCATCACCCTCCCCCCTCAGGAAATCCCAAAGACCATTTCATCACCCTCCCCCCCAATAAATTCCAAAGACCCTTTCATCACCCTCCCCCCCAGGAAATCCCAAAATCCCTTTCATCACTCACACCTCCAGGAAATCCCAAAGACCCTTCAATCACCCTCCCTCTCAGGAAATCCCAAAGACCCTTTCATCACCCTCCCCCCCAGGAAATCCCAAAGACCATTTCATCACCCTCCCCCCGAGGAAATCCAAAAGACCCTTTCATCACTCTCCCCCTCAGGAAATCCCAAAGACCCTTTCATCACCCTCCCACCCAGGAAATCCCAAAGACCCTTTCATCACCCACCCCTCCCACGGAATCCCAAAGACCCTTTCATCACCCTCCCCCCCCCACGGAAATCCCAAATTCCCCTTCATCACCCTCCCCCCCAGGAAATCCCAAAGACCCTTTCATCACTCTCCCCTCCAGGAAATCCCAGAGACCCTTTCATCACCCTCCCCCCTCAGGAAATCCCAAAGACCCTTTCATCACCCTCCCCCTCAGGAAATCCCAACGACTCTTTCATCACCCAACGCCGAAGGAAATCCCTAAGATCCCTTCATCATTCTCCCCCCAGGAAATCCCAAAGACCCTTTTTTCACCATCCCCCCCAAGGAAATCCCAAAGACCCTTCAATCACCCTCCCTCTCAGGAAATCCCAAAGACCCTTTCATCACCCTCCCCCCCAGGAAATCCCAAAGACCATTTCATCACCCTCCCCCGCAGGAAATCCTAAAGACCTCTTCATCACCCTCCACCCCCACGGAAATCCCAAATTCCCCTTCATCACCCTCCCCCCCAGGAAATCCCAAAGACCCTTTCATCACCCTCCCCCCGCCCCTGGAAATCCCAAAGACACTTTCATCACACTCCCCACCCCAGGAAATCCCAAAGACCCTTTCATCACCCTCCCCCCTCAGGAAATCCCAAAGACCATTTCATCACCCTCCCCCCCAATAAATTCCAAAGACCCTTTCATCACCCTCCCCCACAGGAAATCCCAAAGTCCCTTTCATCACTCTCCCCTCCAGGAAATCCCAAAGACCCTTTCATCACCCTCCCCCCCAGGAAATCCCAAAGACCATTTCATCACCCTCCCCCCGAGGAAATCCAAAAGACCCTTTCATCACTCTCCCCCTCAGGAAATCCCAAAGACCCTTTCATCACCCTCCCACCCAGGAAATCCCAAAGACCCTTTCATCACCCACCCCTCCCACGGAATCCCAAAGACCCTTTCATCACCCTCCCCCCCCACGGAAATCCCAAATTCCCCTTCATCACCCTCCCCTCCAGGAAATCCCAGAGACCCTTTCATCACCCTCCCCCGCAGGAAATCCCAAAGACCATTTCATCACCCTCCCCCCACAGGAAATCCAAAAGACACTTTCATCACTCTCCCCCTCAGGAAATCCCAAAGACCCTTTCATCACCCACCCCTCCCACGGAATCCCAAAGACCCTTTCATCACGCTCCCGCTCAGGAAATCCCAAAGATCCCTTCATCACCCTCCCCCCCAGGAAATCCCATGGACCCTTTCATCACCCTCCCTGCCCCAGGAAATCCCAAAGACCCCTTCATCACCCTGCCCCCCAGGAAATCCGAAAGACCCCTTCATCACACACCCCCCAGCAAATCCCAAACACCCTTTCATCACCCTCCCCCCAGGAAATCCCAAAGACCCTTTCATCATCCTCCCCCCAGGAAATCCCAAACACCCTTTCATCACTCTCCCCCTTAGGAAATCCCAAAGACCCTTTCTTCACCCTCCCCTAACAGGAAATCCCAAAGACCGTTTCAACACCTTCGCCCCCCAGGAAATCCGAAAGACCCCTTCATCACACACCCCCCAGGAAATCCCAAAGACCCTTTCATCACCCTGCCCCCAGAAAATCCCAAAGACCCTTTCATCAACCTCCCCCCCAGGAAATCCCAAAGACCCTTTCATCACCCACCCCTCCCACGGAATCCCAAAGACCCTTTCATCACCCTCCCCCCCAGGAAATCCCATGGACCCTTTCATCACCCTCCCCGCCCCAGGAAATCCCAAAGACCCTTTCAACAGCCTCCCCCCAGGAAATCCCAAAGACCCTTTCATCAACCTCCCCACGCAGGAAATCCCAAAGACCCCTTCATCACCCTCCACCACCCCCCAGGAAATCCCAAAGACCCCTTCATCACCCTCCCCCCAGGAAATCCCAAAAACCCTTTCATCACCCTCCCCCCCACCAGGAAATCCCAAAGACCCTTTCATCACACTCACCCCCACCAGGAATTCCCAAATACCCTTTCATCACCCTCCCCAGCAGGAAATCCCAAAAGACCCTTTCATCACCCACCCCGCCACCAGGAAATCCCAAGGTCCCTTTCATCACTCTCCCCCCCACCCCAGGAAATCCCAAAGACCCTTTCATCACCCACCCCCCCTCATGAAATTCCAAAGACTCTTTCATCACCCTCCCCTTCACCAGGAAATCCCAAAGACCCATTCATCATCCTCCCCCCCAGGAAATCGCAAAGACCCTTTCATCACACTCACCCCCACTAGGAATTCCCAAAGACCCTTTCATCACCCTCCCCACCACCAGCAAATCCCAAAGACCCTTTCATCGCACTCCCGTCCCCTAGAAAATCCCAAAGACCCTTTCATCAGCCCCCCCCCATGAAATTCCAAAGACTCTTTCATAACACTCCCCCAAGGAAATCCCAAAGACCCTTTCATCACCCTCCCCCCCAGGAATTCCCTAAGACCCTTTCATCACCCTCCCCCCCACCAGGAAATCCCAAAGACCCTTTCATCACCCACGCCCCCACCCCTCAGGAAAAATCCAAAGACTCTTTCATCACCCTCCCCTCCCAGGAAATCCAAAAGACGCTATCATCACTCTCCCCCCCACCCCAGGAAATCCCAAAGACCCATTCATCATCCTCCCCCCCAGGAAATCGCAAAGACCCTTTCATCACACTCACCCCCACTAGGAATTCCCAAAGACCCTCTCATCACTCTCCCCACCACCAGCAAATCCCAAAGACCCTTTCATCGCACTCCCGTCCCCTAGAAAATCCCAAAGACCCTTTCATCACCCTCCCCCCCCATGAAATTCCAAAGACTCCTTCATTGCACTCCCCCAAGGAAATCCCAAAGACCCTTTCATCACCCTCCCCCCCAGGAGATCCCAAAGACCCTGTCATCACCCTCCCCCTCCCAGGAATTCCCTAAGACCCTTTCATCACCCTCCCCCCCACCAGGAAATCCCAAAGACACTTTCATCACCCACACCCCCACCCCTCAGGAAAAATCCAAAGACTCTTTCATCACCCTCCCCTCCCAGGAAATCCAAAAGACGCTTTCATCACCCTCCCCTCCCAGGAAATCCGAACGCCCCCTTAATCACCCACCCCCCAGGAAATCCCAAAGACCCTTTCATCACCCTGCCCCCAGGAGATCCCAAAGAAACTTTTATCAAACTCCCCCCAACCTGGAAATCCCAAAGACCCTTTCATCCCCCAACCCCACCCAGGAAATCCAAAATATGCTTTCATCACCCACCCCCCAGGAAATCCCAAAGATCCTTTCATCATGCTCCCACCCAGGAAATCCGGAAGACCCCTTCATCACCCTCCCCCCCACAGAAATCCCAAAGTCCCCTTCATCACCCTCCCCCCCAGGAAATCCCAAAGACCCTTTCATCACCCTCCACACCCCAGGAAATCCCAAAGACCCTTTCATCACCCTCCCCCCTTCAGGAAATCCCATAGACCCTTTCATCACCCTCCCCCCCAGGAAATTCCAAAGACCCTTCCATCACCCGCCCCACCCCCCCACCCCAGGAAATCCAAAAGACCCTTTCATCACTCTCCCCTCCAGGAAATCCCAAAGACCCTTTCATCACTCTCCCACCAGGAAATTCCAAAGACCCTTCCATCACCCTCCCCACCCCCCGCCCCAGGAAATCCCAAAGACCCCTTCATCATTTTCCCCCCAGGAAATCCCAAATACCCTTTTTTCACCCTCCCCCCCAAGGAAATCCCAAAGACCCTTTCATCACTCTCCCCCTTAGGAAATCCCAAAGACCCTTTCATCACCCACCCCTCCCACGGAATCCCAAAGACCCTTTCATCACCCTCCCACCCAGGAAATCCCAAAGACCTCTTCATCACCCTCCCCTTCCAGGAAATCCCAAAGACCCTTTCATCACCCTCCACCCACAGGAAATCCAAAAGACACTTTCATCACTCTCCCCCTCAGGAAATCCCAAAGACCCTTTCATCACCCTCCCCTCCCACGGAATCCCAAAGACCCTTTCATCACGCTCCCGCTCAGGAAATCCCAAAGATCCCTTCGTCACCCTCCCCACCAGGAAATCCCATGGACCCTTTCATCACCCTCCCTGCCCCAGGAAATCCCAAAGACCCCTTCATCACCCTGCCCCCCAGGAAATCCGAAAGACCCCTTCATCACACACCCCCCAGCAAATCCCAAAGACCCTTTCATCACCCTCCCCCCAGGAAATCCCAAAGACCCTTTCATCATCCTCCCCGCAGGAAATCCCAAACACCCTTTCATCACTCTCCCCCTGAGGAAATTCCAAAGACCCTTTCATCACCCTCCCCTAACAGGAAATCCCAAAGACCGTTTCAACAACTTCGCCCCCCAGGAAATCCGAAACACCCCTTCATCACACACCCCCCAGGAAATCCCAAAGACCCTTTCATCACCCTGCCCCCAGAAAATCCCAAAGACCCTTTCATCACCCTCCCACACAGGAAATCCCAAAGACCCTTTCATCACCCACCCCTCCCACGGAATCCCAAAGACCCTTTCATCACTCTCCCCCTCAGGAAATCCCAAAACCCCTTCATCACCCTCCCCCCCAGGAAATCCCATGGACCCTTTCATCACCCTCCCCGCCCCAGGAAATCCCAAAGACCCTTTCAACAGCCTCCCCCCAGGAAATCCCAAAGACCCTTTCATCAACCTCCCCACCCAGGAAATCGCAAACACCCCTTCATCACCCTCCACCACCCCCCAGGAAATCCCAAAGACCCCTTCATCACCCTGCCCCCCAGGAAACCCCAAGGAACATTTTATCACCCTCCCCCCAGGAAATCCCAAAGACCCTTTCATCACCCTCCCCCCCACCAGGAAATCCCAAAGAACCTTTCATCACACTCACCCCCACCAGGAATTCCCAAATACCCTTTCATCACCCTCCCCAGCAGGAAATCCCAAAAGACCCTTTCATCACCCACCCCGCCACCAGGAAATCCCAAAGTCCCTTTCATCACTCTCCCCCCCACCCCAGGAAATCCCAAAGACCCTTTCATCACCCACCCCCCCTCATGAAATTCCAAAGACTCTTTCATCACCCTCCCCTTCACCAGGAAATCCCAAAGACCCATTCATCATCCTCCCCCCGAGGAAATCGCAAAGACCCTTTCATCACCCTCCCCACCACCAGTAAATCCCAAAGACCCTTTCATCGCACTCCCGTCCCCTAGAAAATCCCAAAGACCCTTTCATCACCCTCCCCCCCCATGAAATTCCAAAGACTCTTTCATTACACTCCCCCAAGGAAATCCCAAAGACCCTTTCATCACCCTCCCTGCCCCAGGAAATCCCAAAGACCCCTTCATCACCCTGCCCCCCAGGAAATCCGAAAGACCCCTTCATCACACAACCCCCAGCAAATCCCAAAGACCCTTTCATCACCCTCCCCCCAGGAAATCCCAAAGACCCTTTCATCATCCTCCCCCCAGGAAATCCCAAAGACCCTTTCATCAACCTCCCCTAACAGGAAATCCCAAAGACCGTTTCAACACCTTCGCCCCCCAGGAAATCCGAAACACCCCTTCATCACACACCCCCCAGGAAATCCCAAAGACCCTTTCATCACCCTGCCCCCAGAAAATCCCAAAGACCCTTTCATCACCCTCCCACCCAGGAAATCCCAAACACCCCTTCATCACCCTCCACCACCCCCCAGGAAATCCCAAAGACCCCTTCATCACCCTGCCCCCCAGGAAACCCCAAGGAACATTTTATCACCCTCCCCCCAGGAAATCCCAAAGACCCTTTCATCACCCTCCCCCCCACCAGGAAATCCCAAAGACCCTTGCATCACACTCACCCCCACCAGGAATTCCCAAATACCCTTTCATCACCCTCCCCAGCAGGAAATCCCAAAAGACCCTTTCATCACCCACCCCGCCACCAGGAAATCCCAAAGTCCCTTTCATCACTCTCCCCCCCACCCCAGGAAATCCCAAAGACCCTTTCATCACCCACCCCCCCTCATGAAATTCCAAAGACTCTTTCATCACCCTCCCCTTCACCAGGAAATCCCAAAGACCCATTCATCATCCTCCCCCCGAGGAAATCGCAAAGACCCTTTCATCACCCTCCCCACCACCAGTAAATCCCAAAGACCCTTTCATCGCACTCCCGTCCCCTAGAAAATCCCAAAGACCCTTTCATCACCCTCCCCCCCCATGAAATTCCAAAGACTCTTTCATTACACTCCCCCAAGGAAATCCCAAAGACCCTTTCATCACCCTCCCTGCCCCAGGAAATCCCAAAGACCCCTTCATCACCCTGCCCCCCAGGAAATCCGAAAGACCCCTTCATCACACAACCCCCAGCAAATCCCAAAGACCCTTTCATCACCCTCCCCCCAGGAAATCCCAAAGACCCTTTCATCATCCTCCCCCCAGGAAATCCCAAAGACCCTTTCATCACCCTCCCCTAACAGGAAATCCCAAAGACCGTTTCAACACCTTCGCCCCCCAGGAAATCCGAAACACCCCTTCATCACACACCCCCCAGGAAATCCCAAAGACCCTTTCATCACCCTGCCCCCAGAAAATCCCAAAGACCCTTTCATCACCCTCCCACCCAGGAAATCCCAAACACCCCTTCATCACCCTCCACCACCCCCCAGGAAATCCCAAAGACCCCTTCATCACCCTGCCCCCCAGGAAACCCCAAGGAACATTTTATCACCCTCCCCCCAGGAAATCCCAAAGACCCTTTCATCACCCTCCCCCCCACCAGGAAATCCCAAAGACCCTTTCATCACCCTCCCCTAACAGGAAATCCCAAAGACCGTTTCAACACCTTCGCACCCCAGGAAATCCGAAACACCCCTTCATCACACACCCCCCAGGAAATCCCAAAGACCCTTTCATCACCCTGCCCCCAGAAAATCCCAAAGACCCTTTCATCACCCTCCCACCCAGGAAATCCCAAACACCTTTTCATCACCCACCCCTCCCACGGAATCCCAAAGACCCTTTCATCACTCTCCCCCTCAGGAAATCCCAAAGACCCCTTCATCACCCTCCCCCCCAGGAAATCCCATGGACCCTTTCATCACCCTCCCCGCCCCAGGAAATCCCAAAGACCCTTTCAACAGACTCCCCCCAGGAAATCCCAAAGACCCTTTCATCAACCTCCCCACCCAGGAAATCCCAAACACTCCTTCATCACCCTCCACCACCCCCATAGGAAATCCCAAAGACCCCTTCATCACCCTGCCCCCCAGGAAATCCCAAAGAACATTTTATCACCCTCCCCCCAGGAAATCCCAAAGACCCTTTCATCACCCTCCCCCCCACCAGAAAATCCCAAAGACCCTTTCATCACACTCACCCCCACCAGGAATTCCCAAATACCCTTTCATCACCCTCCCCAGCAGGAAATCCCAAAAGACCCTTTCATCACCCACCCCGCCACCAGGAAATCCCAAAGTCCCTTTCATCACTCTCCCCCCCACCCCAGGAAATCCCAAAGACCCTTTCATCACCCACCCCCCCTCATGAAATTCCAAAGACTCTTTCATCACCCTCCCCCTCACCAGGAAATCCCAAAGACCCTTTCATCACACTCACCCCCACTAGGAATTCCCAAAGACCCTTTCATCACCCTCCCCACCACCAGGAAATCCCAAAGACCCTTTCATCACCCACGCCCCCACCCCTCAGGAAAAATCCAAAGACTCTTTCATCACCCTCCCCACCCAGGAAATCCAAAATACGCTTTCATCACCCTCCCCTCCCAGGAAATCCGAACGCCCCCTTCTCACCCACCCCCCAGGAAATCCCAAAGATCCTTTCATCATGCTCCCACCCAGGAAATCCCAAAGACCCCTTCATCACCCTCCCCCCCACAGAAATCCCAATGTCCCCTTCATCACCCTCCCCCCCAGGAAATCCCAAAGACCATTTCATCACCCTCCACACCCCCAGGAAATCCCAAAGAAACATTCATCACACTCCCCACCCCAGGAAATCCCAAAGACCCTTTCATCACCCTCCCCCCTCAGGAAATCCCATAGACCCTTTCATCACCCTCCCCCCCAGGAAATTCCAAAGACCCTTCCATCACCCGCCCCACCCCCCCACCCCAGGAAATCCCAAAGACCCTTTCAACAGCCTCCCCCCAGGAAATCCCAAAGACCCTTTCATCAACCTCCCCACCCAGGAAATCCCAAACACCCCTTCATCACCCTCCACCACCCCCCAGGAAATCCCAAAGACCCCTTCATCACCCTGCCCCCCAGGAAATCCCAAAGAACATTTTATCACCCTCCCCCCAGGAAATCCCAAAGACCCTTTCATTACCCTCCCCCCACCAGGAACTCCCAAAGACCCTTTCATCACACTCACCCCCACCAGGAATTCCTAAATACCCTTTCATCACCCTCCCCAGCAGGAAATCCCAAAAGACCCTTTCATCACCCACCCCGCCACCAGGAAATCCCAAAGTCCCTTTCATCACTCTCCCCCCCACCCCAGGAAATCCCAAAGACCCTTTCATCACCCACCCCCCCTCATGAAATTCCAAAGACTCTTTCATCACCCTCCCCCTCACCAGGAAATCCCAAAGACCCATTCATCATCCTCCCCCCCAGGAAATCGCAAAGACCCTTTCATCACACTCACCCCCACTAGGAATTCCCAAACACCCTCTCATCACCCTCCCCACCACCAGCAAATCCCAAAGACCCTTTCATCGCACTCCCGTCCCCTAGAAAATCCCAAAGACCCTTTCATCACCCTCCCCCCCATGAAATTCCAAAGACTCTTTCATTACACTCCCCAAGGAAATCCCAAAGACCCTTTCATCACCCTCACCCCCAGGAGATCCCAAAGACCCATTCATCATCCTCCCCCCAAGGAAATCGCAAAGACCCTTTCATCACACTCACCCCCACTAGGAATTCCCAAAGACCCTTTCATCACCCTCCCCACCACCAGGAAATCCCAAAGACCCTTTCATCACCCACGCCCCCACCCCTCAGGAAAAATCCAAAGACTCTTTCATCACCCTCCCCACCCCAGGAAATCCAAAAGACGCTTTCATCACCCTCCCCTCCCAGGAAATCCGAACGCCCCCTTCATCACCCACCCCCCAGGAAATCCCAAAGACCCTTTCATCACCCTCCACACCCCCAGGAAATCCCAAAGAAACTTTCATCACACTCCCCACCCCAGGAAATCCCAAAGACCCTTTCATCACCCTCCCCCCTCAGGAAATCCCATAGACCCTTTCATCACCCTCCCCCCCAGGAAATTCCAAAGACCCTTCCATCACCCGCCCCACCCCCCCACCCCAGGAAATCCCAAAGACCCTTTCAACAGCCTCCCCCCAGGAAATCCCAAAGACCCTTTCATCAACCTCCCCACCCAGGAAATCCCAAACACCCCTTCATCACCCTGCCCCCCAGGAAATCCCAAAGACCCCTTCATCACCCTGCCCCCCAGGAAATCCCAAAGAACATTTTATCACCCTCCCCCCAGGAAATCCCAAAGACCCTTTCATCACCCTCCCCCCCACCAGGAACTCCCAAAGACCCTTTCATCACACTCACCCCCACCAGGAATTCCCAAATACCCTTTCATCACCCTCCCCAGCAGGAAATCCCAAAAGACCCTTTCATCACCCACCCCGCCACCAGGAAATCCCAAAGTCCCTTTCATCACTCTCCCCCCCACCCCAGGAAATCCCAAAGACCCTTTTATCACCCACCCCCCCTCATGAAATTCCAAAGACTCTTTCATCACCCTCCCCCTCACCAGGAAATCCCAAAGACCCATTCATCATCCTCCCCCCCAGGAAATCGCAAAGACCCTTTCATCACACTCACCCCCACTAGGAATTCCCAAAGACCCTCTCATCACCCTCCCCACCACCAGCAAATCCCAAAGACCCTTTCATCGCACTCCCGTCCCCTAGAAAATCCCAAAGACCCTTTCATCACCCTCCCCTCCCAGGAAATCCAAAAGACGCTTTCATCACCCTCCCCTCCCAGGAAATCCGAACGCCCCCTTCATCACCCACCCCCCAGGATATCCCAAAGACCCTTTCATCACCCTGCCCCCAGGAGATCCCAAAGAAACTTTTATCAAACTCCCCCCCACCTGGAAATCCCAAAGACCCTTTCATCCCCCAACCCCACCCAGGAAATCCAAAAGACGCTTTCATCACCCTCCCCTCCCAGGAAATCCGAACGCCCCCTTCATCACCCACCCCCCAGGAAATCCCAGAGACCCTTTCATAACCCTGCCCCCAGCAACTCCCAAAGATCCTTTCATCATGCTCCCACCCAGGAAATCCCAAAGACCCCTTCATCACCCTCCCCCCCACGGAAATCCCAAAGTCCCCTTCATCACCCTCTCCCCCAAAGACCCTTTCATCACCCTCCCCCCTCAGGAAATCCCAAAGACCCTTTCATCACCCTCCCCCCCAGGAAATTCCAAAGACCCTTCCATCACCCTCCCCTCCCCCGCCCCAGGAAATCCCAAAGACCCATTCATCACTCTCCCTCCAGGAAATCCCAAAGACCCTTTCATCACACTCCCACTCAGGAAATCCCAAAGACTCGTTCATCACCCAACGCCCGAGGAAATCCCAAAGACCCCTTCATCAGTCTCCCCCCCAGGAAATCCCAAAGACCCTTTATTTACCCTCCCTCTCAGGAAATAACAAAGACCCTTTCATCACCCTACCCCCTAGGAAATCCAAAAGACCATTTCATCACCCTCCCCCCACAGGAACTCCAAAAGACACTTTCATCATTCTCCCCCTCAGGAAATCCCAAAGACCCTTTCATCACCCTCCCGCCCAGGAAATCCCAAAGACCCTTTCATCAACCACCCGCCCAGGAAATCCCAAAGACCATTTCATCACCCTCCCCCCACAGGAAATCCAAAAGACCCTATCATCACTCTCCCCCTCAGGAAACCCCAAAGAACCCTTCGTCACCCTCCCCCACAGGAAATCCCAAAGACCCTTTCATCACCCTCCACCCCCCACAGGAAATCCCAAAGACCCTTTCAACAGCCTCCCCCCAGGAAATCCCAAAGACCCTTTCATCAACCTCCCCACCCAGGAAATCCCAAACACCCCTTCATCACCCACCACCGCCCCCCAGGAAATCCCAAAGACCCTTTCATCACCCACCCCTCCCACGGAATGCCAAAGACCCTTTCATCACCCTCCCACCCAGAAAATCCCAAAGACCTCTTCATCACCCTCCCCCCCTCCACGGAAATCCCAAATTCCCCTTCATCACCCTCCCCCTCAGGAAATCCCAAAGACCCTTTCATCACCCTCCCACCCAGGAAATCCCAAAGACCTCTTCATCACCCTCCCCCCCCCACGGAAATCCCAAATTCCCCTTCATCACCCTCCCCCCCAGGAAATCCCAAAGACCCTTTCATCACCCTTCCCCCGCCCCAGGAAATCCCAAAGGCCCTTTCATCACCTCACCCCCAATAAATTCCAAAGACCCTTTCATCACCCTCCCCCCCAGGAAATCCCAAAGTCCCTTTCATCACTCTCCTCTCCAGGAAATCCCAAAGACCCTTTCATCACCCTCCCCCTCAGGAAATCCCAAAGACTCTTTCACCACCCAACGCCGAAGGAAATCCCGAAGATCCCTTCATCATTCTCCCCCCAGGAAATCACAAAGACCCTTTTTTCACCCTCCCCCTCAAGGAAATCCCAAAGCGCCTTTCATCACCCTCCCCGCCCAGGAAATCCCAAAGACCCTTCAATCACCCTCCCTCTCATGAAATCCCAAAGACCCTTTCATCACCCTCCCCGCCAGGAAATCCCAAAGACCATTTCATCACCCTCCCCCCACAGGAAATCCAAAAGACCCTTTCATCACTCTCCCCCTCAGGAAATCCCAAAGACCCTTTCATCACCCTCCCACCCAGAAAATCCCAAAGCGCCTTTCATCACCCTCCCCGCCCAGGAAATCCCAAAGACCCTTCAATCACCCTCCCTCTCATGAAATCCCAAAGACCCTTTCATCACCCTCCCCCCCAGGAAATCCAAAAGACCCTTTCATCACCCTCCCCGCCCCAGGAAATCCCAAAGACCCTTTCAGCAGCCTCCCCCGAGGAAATCCCAAAGACCCTTTCATCAACCTCCTCACCCACGAATTCGCAAACACCCCTTCATCACCCTCCACCACCCCCCAGGAAATCCCAAAGACCCCTTCATTACCCTGCCCCCCAGGAAATCTCAAAGAACATTTTATCACCCTCCCCCCATGAAATCCCAAAGACCCTTTCATCACCCTCCCCCCCACCAGGAAATCCCAAAGACCCTTTCATCACACTCTCCCCCACCAGGTTTTCCCAAATACCCTTTCATCACCCTCCCCAGCAGGAAATCCCAAAAGACCCTTTCATCACCCTCCCCGCTACCAGGAAATCCCAAAGTCCCTTTCATCACTCTCCCCGCCACCCCAGGAAATCCCAAAGACCCTTTCATCACCCACCCCCCCTCATGAAATTCCAAAGACTCTTTCATCACCCTCCCCCTCACCAGGAAATCCCAAAGACCCTTTCATCACCCTCCCCCCGAGGAAATCGCAAAGACCCTTTCATCACACTCACCCCCACTAGGAATTCCCAAAGACCCTTTCATCACCCTCCCCACCACCAGGAAATCCCAAAGACCCTTTCATCGCACTCCCGCCCCCTAGAAAATCCCAAAGACCCTTTCATCACCCTCCCCCCACATGAAATTCCAAAGACTCTTTCATTACACTCACCCAAGGAAATCCTAAAGACCCTTTCATCACCCTCCACCCCAGGAGATCCCAAAGACCCTTTCATCACCCTCCCCCTCCCAGGAATTCCCTAAGACCCTTTCATCACCCTCCCCCCCACCAGGAAATCCCAAAGACCCTTTTATCACCCACACCCCCACCCCTCAGGAAAAATCCAAAGACTCTTTCATCACCCTCCCCTCCCAGGAAATCCAAAAGACGCTTTCATCATCCTCCCCTCCCAGGAAATCCGAACGCCCCCTTCATCACCCACCCCCCAGGAAATCCCAAAGACCCTTTCATCACCCTGTCCCCAGGAGATCCCAAAGAACCTTTTATCAAACTCCCCCCCCTCCACCTGGAAATCCCAAAGACCCTTTCATCACCCACCCCCAGCCAGGAAATCCAAAAGACGCTTTCATCACCCTGCCCTCCCAGGAAATCCAAACGCCCCCTTCATCACCCACCGCCCAGTAAATCCCAGAGACCCTTTCATCACCCTGCCCCCAGCAACTCCCAAAGATCCTTTCATCATGCTCCCACCCAGGAAATCCCAAAGGACCCCTTCATCACCCTCCCCCCCACGGAAATCCCAAAGTCCCCTTCATCACCCTCTCCCCAAAGACCCTTTCATCACCCCACCCCCCTCAGGAAATCCCAAAGACCCTTTCATCACCCTCCCCCCCAGAAAATTCCAAGACCCTTCCATCACCCTCCCCTCCCCCCGCCCCAGGAAATCCCAAAGACCCTTTCATCACTCTCCCCTCCAGGAAATCCCAAAGACCCTTTCATCACACTCCCACTCAGGAAATCCCAAGGACTCGTTCATCACCCAACGCCGAGGAAATCCCAAAGACCCCTTCATCAGTCTCCCCCCAGGAAATCCCAAAAGACCCTTTATTCACCCTCCCTCTCAGGAAATAACAAAGACCATTTCATCACCCTCCCCCCACAGGAACTCCAAAATACACTTTCATCACTCTCCCCCCTCAGGAAATCCCAAAGACCCTTTCATCACCCTCCCACCCAGGAAATCCCAAAGACCCTTTCATCAACCACCCGCCCAGGAAATCCCAAAGACCATTTCATCACCCTCCCCCCACAGGAAATCCAAAAGACCCTTTCATCACTCACCCCCTCAGGAAACCCCAAAGAACCCTTCATCACCCTCCCCCACAGGAAATCCCAAAGACCCTTTCATCACCCTCCCCCCCGCCCAGGAAATCCCAAAGACCCTTTCAACAGCCTCCCCCCAGGAAATCCCAAAGACCCTTTCATCAACCTCCCCACCCAGGAAATCCCAAACAGCCCTTCATCACCCACCACCCCCCCAGGAAATCCCAAAGACCCCTTCATCACCCTGCCCCCCAGGAAATCCCAAAGAACATTTTATCACCCTCCCCCCAGGAAATCCCAAAGACCCATTCATTACACTCACACCCAGCAGGAAATCCCAAAAGACCCTTTTGTCACCATCCCCGCCACCAGGAAATCCCAAAGACCCTTTTATAAAACTCACCCCCCCACCTGGAAATCCCAAAGACCCTTTCATCACCCACGCCCAGCCAGGAAATCCAAAAGACGCTTTCATCACCCTCCCCTCCCAGGAAATCCAAACGCCCCCTTCATCACCCACCCCCCCAGGAAATCCCAGAGACCCTTTCATCACCCTGCCCCCAGCAACTCCCAAAGATCCTTTCATCATGCTCCCACCCAGGAAATCCCAAAGACCCCTTCATCACCCTCTCCCCCACGGAAATCCCAAAGTCCCCTTCATCACCCTCTCCCCCCAAAGACCCTTTCATCACCCTCCCCCCTCAGGAAATCCCAAAGACTCTTTCATCACCCTCCCCCAGGAAATTGCCAAAGACCCTTCCATCACTCTCCCCTCCAGGAAATCCCAAAGACCCTTTCATCACACTCCCACTCAGGAAATCCCAAAGACTCATTCATCACCCAACGCCTGAGGAAATCCCAAAGACCCCTTCATCAGTCTCCCCCCAGGAAATCCCAAAGACCCTTTATTCACCCTCCCTCACAGGAAATAACAAAGACCATTTCATCACCCTCCCCCACAGGAACTCCAAAAGACACTTTCATCACTCTCCCCCTCAGGAAATCCCAAAGACCCTTTCATCACCCTCCCACCCAGGAAATCCCAAAGACCCTTTCATCAACCACCCGCCCAGGAAATTCCAAAGACCATTTCATCACCCTCCCCCCACAGGAAATCCAAAAGACCCTTTCATCACTCTCCCCCTCAGGAAACCCCAAAGAACCCTTCGTCACCCTCCCCCACAGGAAATCCCAAAGACCCTTTCATCACCCTCCCCCCGCCCAGGAATCCCAAAGACCCTTTCAACAGCCTCCCCCCAGGAAATCCCAAAGACCCTTTCATCAACCTCCCCACCCAGGAAATCCCAAACACCCCTTCATCACCCACCACCCACCCCCCAGGAAATCCCAAACACCCCTTCATCACCCTGCCCCCCAGGAAATCCCAAAGAACATTTTATCACCCCTCCCCCCAGGAAATCCCAAAGACCCTTTCATTACACTCACACCCAGCAGGAAATCCCAAAAGACCCTTTTGTCACCATCCCCGCCACCAGGAAATCCCAAAGACCCTTTTATAAAACTCACCCCCCCACCAGGAAATCCCAAAGACCCTTTCATCACCCACCCCCACCCAGGAAATCCAAAAGACGCTTTCATCACCCTCCCCTCCCAGGAAATCCCAAAGACCCTTTCAACACCCTCCCCCCACAGGAAATCTGAACGACCCCTTCATCACCCACCCCCCAGGAAATCCCAAAGACCCTTTCATCACCCTCCTCCCAGGAAATCCTAAAGACCCTTTCATCACCCTCCCACACAGGAAATCCCAAAGACCCCTTCATCACTCTTCCACCCCCCACCCCCCCAGGAAGTCCCAAAGACCCTTTCATCACTGTCCCCCCCAGGAGATCCCTAAGACCCTTTCATCACCCTCCCCCCCACCAGGAAATCCCAAAGACCCTTTCATCACCCACACCCCCACCCCTCAGGAAAAATCCAAAGACTCTTTCATCACCCTCCCCTCCCAGGAAATCCAAAAGACGCTTTCATCACCCTCCCCTCCCAGGAAATCCGAACGCCCCCTTCATCACCCACCCCCCAGGAAATCCCAAAGACCCTTTCATCACCCTGTCCCCAGGAGATCCCAAAGAACCTTTTATCAAACTCCCCCGCCCCCTAGAAAATCCAAAGACCCTTTCATCACCCTCCCCCCCCATGAAATTCCAAAGACTCTTTCATTACACTCCCCCAAGGAAATCCCAAAGACCCTTTCATCACCCTCCACCCCAGGAGATCCCAAAGACCCTTTCATCACCCTCCCCCTCCCAGGAATTCTAAAGACCCTTTCATCATCCTCCCCCCCACCAGGAAATCCCAAGACCCTTTCATCACCCACACCACCACCCCTCAGGAAAAATCCAAAGACCCTTTCATCACCCTCCCCCCAGGAAATCCCAAAGACCCTTTCATCACCCTCCTCCCACAGGAAATCCCAAAGACCCTTTTTTCACCCTGCCCCTCAAGGAAATCCCAAAGCGCCTTTCATCACCCTCCCCGCCCAGGAAATCCCAAAGACCCTTCAATCACCCTCCCTCTCATGAAATCCCAAAGACCCTTTCATCACCCTCCCCCCCAGGAAATCCCAAAGACCATTTCATCACCCTCCCCCCCACAGGAAATCCAAAAGACCCTTCAATCACCCTCCCTCTCATGAAATCCCAAAGACCCTTTCATCACCCTCCCCCCCAGGAAATCCAAAAGACCCTTTCATCACCCTCCCCGCCCCAGGAAATCCCAAAGACCCTTTCAGCAGCCTCCCCCGAGGAAATCCCAAAGACCCTTTCATCAACCTCCTCACCCAGGAATTCGCAAACACCCCTTCATCACCCTCCACCACCCCCCTTTCTTTTTTCTTTTTGGGCCTCCTTATCTCGAGAGACAATGGATACGCGCCTGGAGGTGGTCAGTGGTTTGTGAAGCAGCGCCTGGAGTGGCTATAAAGGCCAATTCTGGAGTGACAGGCTCTTCCACAGGTGCTGCAGAGAAATCTGTTCGTTGGGGCCGTTGCACAGTTGGCTCTCCCCTTGCGCCTCTGTCTTTTTTCCTGCCAACTACTAAGTCTCTTCGACTCGCCACAATTCAGCCCCGTCTTCATGGCTGCCCGCCAGCTCTGGCGAATGCGTCTGCCTGCAATGAATTTGGCCTAACCATCAGCCTCAAGAAAACGAACATCATGGGGCAGGATGTCAGAAATGCTCCATCCATCAATATTGGCGACCACGCTCTGGAAGTGGTTCAAGAGTTCACCGACCTAGGCTCAACTATCACCAGTAACCTGTCTCTAGATGCAGAAATCAACAAGCGCATGGGTAAGGCTTCCACTGCTATGTTCAGACTGGCCAAGAGAGTGTGGGAAAATGGCGCACTGACACGGAACACAAAAGTCCGACTGTATCAGGCCTGTGTCCTCAGTACCTTGCTCTACGGCAGCGAGGCCTGGACAACGTATGCCAGCCAAGAGCGACGTCTCAATTCATTCCATCTTCGCTGCCTTCGGAGAATACTTGGCATCAGGTGGCAGGACTATATCTCCAACACAGAAGTCCTTGAAGCGGCCAACATCCCCAGCTTATACACACTACTGAGTCAGCGGCGCTTGAGATGGCTTGGCCATGTGAGCCGCATGGAAGATGGCAGGATCCCCAAAGACACATTGTACAGCGAGCTCGCCACTGGTATCAGACCCACCGGCCGTCCATGTCTCCGTTATAAAGACGTCTGCAAACGCGACATGAAATCGTGTGACCACCCCCCAGGAAATCCCAAAGACCCCTTCATTACCCTGCCCCCCAGGAAATCTCAAAGAACATTTTATCACCCTCCCCCCATGAAATCCCAAAGACCCTTTCATCACCCTCCCCCCCACCAGGAAATCCCAAAGACCCTTTCATCACACTCTCCCCCACCAGGTTTTCCCAAATACCCTTTCATCACCCTCCCCAGCAGGAAATCCCAAAGACCCTTTCATCACCCTCCCCGCGACCAGGAAATCCCAAAGTCCCTTTCATCACTCTCCCCCGCCACCCAGGAAATCCCAAAGACCCTTTCATCACCCACCCCGCCTCATGAAATTCCAAAGACTCTTTCATCACCCTCCCCCCTCACCAGGAAATCCCAAAGACCCTTTCATCACCCTCCCCCCCGAGGAAATCGCAAAGACCCTTTCATCACACTCACCCCCACTAGGAATTCCCAAAGACCCTTTCATCACCCTCCCCCACCACCAGGAAATCCCAAAGACCCTTTCATCGCACTCCCGCCCCCTAGAAAATCCCAAAGACCCTTTCATCACCCTCCCCCCACATGAAATTCCAAAGACTCTTTCATTACACTCACCCAAGGAAATCCTAAAGACCCTTTCATCACCCTCCACCCCAGGAGATCCCAAAGACCCTTTCATCACCCTCCCCCTCCCAGGAATTCCCTAAGACCCTTTCATCACCCTCCCCCCCACCAGGAAATCCCAAAGACCCTTTTATCACCCACACCCCCACCCCTCAGGAAAAATCCAAAGACTCTTTCATCACCCTCCCCTCCCAGGAAATCCAAAAGACGCTTTCATCATCCTCCCCTCCCAGGAAATCCGAACGCCCCCTTCATCACCCTGTCCCCAGGAGATCCCAAAGAACCTTTTATCAAACTCCCCCCCTCCACCTGGAAATCCCAAAGACCCTTTCATCACCCACCCCCAGCCAGGAAATCCAAAAGACGCTTTCATCACCCTCCCCTCCCAGGAAATCCAAACGCCCCCTTCATCACCCACCGCCCAGGAAATCCCAGAGACCCCTTCATCACCCTCCCCCCCACGGAAATCCCAAAGTCCCCTTCATCACCCTCTCCCCCAAAGACCCTTTCATCACCCACCCCCCTCAGGAAATCCCAAAGACCCTTTCATCACCCTCCCCCCCAGGAAATTCCAAGACCCTTCCATCACCCTCCCCTCCCCCGCCCCAGGAAATCCCAAAGACCCTTTCATCACTCTCCCCTCCAGGAAATCCCAAAGACCCTTTCATCACACTCCCACTCAGGAACTCCAAAAGACACTTTCATCACTCTCCCCCTCAGGAAATCCCAAAGACCCTTTCATCACCCTCCCACCCAGGAAATCCCAAAGACCCTTTCATCAACCACCCGCCCAGGAAATCCCAAAGACCATTTCATCACCCTCCCCCCACAGGAAATCCAAAAGACCCTTTCATCACTCTGCCCCTCAGGAAACCCCAAAGAACCCTTCGTCACCCTCCCCCACAGGAAATCCCAAAGACCCTTTCATCACCCTCCCCCCGCCCAGGAAATCCCAAAGACCCTTTCAACAGCCTCCCCCCAGGAAATCCCAAAGACCCTTTCATCAACCTCCCCACCCAGGAAATCCCAAACACCCCTTCATCACCCACCACCCCCCCCAGGAAATCCCAAAGACCCCTTCATCACCCTGCCCCCCAGGAAATCCCAAAGAACATTTTATCACCCTCCCCCCAGGAAATCCCAAAGACCCATTCATCACCCTCCCACCCACCAGGAAATCCCAAAGACCCTTTCATTACACTCACACCCAGCAGGAAATCCCAAAAGACCCTTTTGTCACCATCCCCGCCACCAGGAAATCCCAAAGACCCTTTTATAAAACTCACCCCCCCACCTGGAAATCCCAAAGACCCTTTCATCACCCACGCCCAGCCAGGAAATCCAAAAGACGCTTTCATCACCCTCCCCTCCCAGGAAATCCAAACGCCCCCTTCATCACCCACCCCCCAGGAAATCCCAGAGACCCTTGCATCGCCCTGCCCCCAGCAACTCCCAAAGATCCTTTCATCATGCTCCCACCCAGGAAATCCCAAAGACCCCTTCATCACCCTCTCCCCCATGGAAATCCCAAAGTCCCCTTCATCACCCTCTCCCCCAAAGACCCTTTCATCACCCTCCCCCCTCAGGAAATCCCAAAGACTCTTTCATCACCCTCCCCCCAGGAAATTCCAAAGACCCTTCCATCACTCTCCCCTCCAGGAAATCCCAAAGACCCTTTCATCACACTCCCACTCAGGAAATCCCAAAGACTCGTTCATCACCCAACGCCTGAGGAAATCCCAAAGACCCCTTCATCAGTCTCCCCCCAGGAAATCCCAAAGACCCTTTATTCACCCTCCCTCTCAGGAAATAACAAAGACCATTTCATCACCCTCCCCCCACAGGAACTCCAAAAGACACTTTCATCACTCTCCCCCTCAGGAAATCCCAAAGACCCTTTCATCACCCTCCCACCCAGGAAATCCCAAAGACCCTTTCATCAACCACCCGCCCAGGAAATCCCAAAGACCATTTCATCACCCTCCCCCCACAGGAAATCCAAAAGACCCTTTCATCACTCTCCCCCTCAGGAAACCCCAAAGAACCCTTCGTCACCCTCCCCCACAGGAAATCCCAAAGACCCTTTCATCACCCTCCCCCCACCCAGGAATCCCAAAGACCCTTTCAACAGCCTCCCCCCAGGAAATCCCAAAGACCCTTTCATCAACCTCCCCACCCAGGAAATCCCAAACACCCCTTCATCACCCACCACCCACCCCCCAGGAAATCCCAAAGACCCCTTCATCACCCTGCCCCCCAGGAAATCCCAAAGACCCTTTCATCACACTCCCACTCAGGAAATCCCAAAGACTCGTTCATCACCCAACGCCTGAGGAAATCCCAAAGACCCCTTCATCAGTCTCCCCCCAGGAAATCCCAAAGACCCTTTATTCACCCTCCCTCTCAGGAAATAACAAAGACCATTTCATCACCCTCCCCCCACAGGAACTCCAAAAGACACTTTCATCACTCTCCCCCTCAGGAAATCCCAAAGACCCTTTCATCACCCTCCCACCCAGGAAATCCCAAGACCCTTTCATCAACCACCCGCCCAGGAAATCCCAAAGACCATTTCATCACCCTCCCCCCACAGGAAATCCAAAAGACCCTTTCATCACTCTCCCCCTCAGGAAACCCCAAAGAACCCTTCGTCACCCTCCCCCACAGGAAATCCCAAAGACCCTTTCATCACCCTCCCCCCGCCCAGGAATCCCAAAGACCCTTTCAACAGCCTCCCCCCAGGAAATCCAAAGACCCTTTCATCAACCTCCCCACCCAGGAAATCCCAACCACCCCTTCATCACCCACCACCCACCCCCCAGGAAATCCCAAAGACCCCTTCATCACCCTGCCCCCCAGGAAATCCCAAAGACCCTTTCATTACACTCACACCCAGCAGGAAATCCCAAAAGACCCTTTTGTCACCATCCCCGCCACCAGGAAATCCCAAAGACCCTTTTATAAAACTCACCCCCCCACCAGGAAATCCAAAGACCCTTTCATCACCCACCCCCACCCCAGGAAATCCAAAAGACGCTTTCATCACCCTCCCCTCCCAGGAAATCCCAAAGACCCTTTCAACACCCTCCCCCCCACAGGAAATCTGAACGACCCCTTCATCACCCACCCCCCAGGAAATCCCAAAGACCCTTTCATCACCCTGCTCCAGGAAATCCTAAAGACCCCTTTCATCACCCTCCCACACAGGAAATCCCAAAGACCCCTTCATCACTCTTCCACCCCCCACCCCCCCAGGAAGTCCCAAAGACCCTTTCATCACTGTCCCCCCCAGGAGATCCCTAAGACCCTTTCATCACCCTTCCCCCCACCAGGAAATCCCAAAGACCCTTTCATCACCCACACCCCCACCCCTCAGGAAAAATCCAAAGACTCTTTCATCACCCTCCCCTCCCAGGAAATCCAAAAGACGCTTTCATCACCCTCCCCTCCCAGGAAATCCGAACGCCCCCTTCATCACCCACCCCCCAGGAAATCCCAAAGACCCTTTCATCACCCTGTCCCCAGGAGATCCCAAAGAACCTTTTATCAAACTCCCCCACCACCAGGAAATCCCAAAGACCCTTTCATCGCACTCCCAACCCCTAGAAAATCCAAAGACCCTTTCATCACCCTCCCCCCCCATGAAATTCCAAAGACTCTTTCATTACACTCCCCCAAGGAAATCCCAAAGACCCTTTCATCACCCTCCCCCTCCCAGGAATTCCCTCAGACCCTTTCATCATCCTCCCCCCCACCAGGAAATCCCAAAGACCCTTTCATCACCCACACCACCACCCCTCAGGAAAAATCCAAAGACCCATTCATCACCCTCCCCCCCAGGAAATCCCAAAGACCCTTTCATCACCCTCCTCCCACAGGAAATCCCAAAGACCCTTTTTTCACCCTCACCCTCAAGGAAATCCCAAAGCGCCTTTCATCACCCTCCCCGCCCAGGAAATCCCAAAGACCCTTCAATCACCCTCCCTCTCATGAAATCCCAAAGACCCTTTCATCACCCTCCCCCCCAGGAAATCCCAAAGACCATTTCATCACCCTCCCCCCACAGGAAATCCAAAAGACCCTTTCATCACTCTCCCCCTCAGGAAATCCCAAAGACCCTTTCATCACCCTCCCACCCAGGAAATCCCAAAGCGCCTTTCATCACCCTCCCCGCCCAGGAAATCCCAAAGACCCTTCAATCACCCTCCCTCTCATGAAATCCCAAAGACCCTTTCATCACCCTCCCCCCCAGGAAATCCAAAAGACCCTTTCATCACCCTCCCCGCCCCAGGAAATCCCAAAGACCCTTTCAGCAGCCTCCCCCGAGGAAATCCCAAAGACCCTTTCATCAATCTCCTCACCCAGGAATTCGCAAACACCCCTTCATCATCCTCCACCACCCCCCAGGAAATCCCAAAGACCCCTTCATTACCCTGCCCCCCAGGAAATCTCAAAGAACATTTTATCACCCTCCCCCCATGAAATCCCAAAGACCCTTTCATCACCCTCCCCCCCACCAGGAAATCCCAAAGACCCTTTCATCACACTCTCCCCCACCAGGTTTTCCCAAATACCCTTTCATCACCCTCCCCAGCAGGAAATCCCAAAAGACCCTTTCATCACCCTCCCCGCTACCAGGAAATCCCAAAGTCCCTTTCATCACTCTCCCCGCCACCCCAGGAAATCCCAAAGACCCTTTCATCACCCACCCCCCCTCATGAAATTCCAAAGACTCTTTCATCACCCTCCCCCTCACCAGGAAATCCCAAAGACCCTTTCATCACCCTCCCCCCGAGGAAATCTCAAAGACCCTTTCATCACACTCACCCCCACTAGGAATTCCCAAAGACCCTTTCATCACCCTCCCCACCACCAGGAAATCCCAAAGACCCTTTCATCGCACTCCCGCCCCCTAGAAAATCCCAAAGACCCTTTCATCACCCTCCCCCCACATGAAATTCCAAAGACTCTTTCATTACACTCCCCCAAGGAAATCCCAAAGACCCTTTCATCACCCTCCACCCCAGGAGATCCCAAAGACCCTTTCATCACCCTCCCCCTCCCAGGAATTCCCTAAGACCCTTTCATCACCCTCCCCCCCACCAGGAAATCCCAAAGACCCTTTTATCACCCACACCCCCACCCCTCAGGAAAAATCCAAAGACTCTTTCATCACCCTCCCCTCCCAGGAAATCCAAAAGACGCTTTCATCATCCTCCCCTCCCAGGAAATCCGAACGCCCCCTTCATCACCCACCCCCCAGGAAATCCCAAAGACCCTTTCATCACCCTGTCTCCAGGAGATCCCAAAGAACCTTTTATCAAACTCCCCCCCTCCACCTGGAAATCCCAAAGACCCTTTCATCACCCACCCCCAGCCAGGAAATCCAAAAGACGCTTTCATCACCCTCCCCTCCCAGGAAATCCAAACGCCCCCTTCATCACCCACCGCCCAGGAAATCCCAGAGACCCTTTCATCACCCTGCCCCCAGCAACTCCCAAAGATCCTTTCATCATGCTCCCACCCAGGAAATCCCAAAGACCCCTTCATCACCCTCCCCCCCACGGAAATCCCAAAGTCCCCTTCATCACCCTCTCCCCCAAAGACCCTTTCATCACCCACCCCCCTCAGGAAATCCCAAAGACCCTTTCATCACCCTCCCCCCCAGGAAATTCCAAGACCCTTCCATCACCCTCCCCTCCCCCGCCCCAGGAAATCCCAAAGACCCTTTCATCACTCTCCCCTCCAGGAAATCCCAAAGACCCTTTCATCACACTCCCACTCAGGAAATCCCAAAGACTCGTTCATCACCCAACGCCCGAGGAAATCCCAAA
Source organism: Heterodontus francisci (assembly GCF_036365525.1). Classification (NCBI taxonomy): domain Eukaryota; kingdom Metazoa; phylum Chordata; class Chondrichthyes; order Heterodontiformes; family Heterodontidae; genus Heterodontus; species Heterodontus francisci. The sequence goes on along the minus strand of NC_090411.1, from coordinate 6,121,774 downwards.
GACCCCTTCATCAGTCTCCCCCCAGGAAATCCCAAAGACCCTTTATTCACCCTCCCTCTCAGGAAATAACAAAGACCATTTCATCACCCTCCCCCCACAGGAACTCCAAAAGACACTTTCATCACTCTCCCCCTCAGGAAATCCCAAAGACCCTTTCATCACCCTCCCACCCAGGAAATCCCAAAGACCCTTTCATCAACCACCCGCCCAGGAAATCCCAAAGACCATTTCATCACCCTCCCCCCACAGGAAATCCAAAAGACCCTTTCATCACTCTCCCCCTCAGGAAACCCCAAAGAACCCTTCGTCACCCTCCCCCACAGGAAATCCCAAAGACCCTTTCATCACCCTCCCCCCGCCCAGGAAATCCCAAAGACCCTTTCAACAGCCTCCCCCCAGGAAATCCCAAAGACCCTTTCATCAACCTCCCCACCCAGGAAATCCCAAACACCCCTTCATCACCCACCACCCCCCCCCCAGGAAATCCCAAAGACCCCTTCATCACCCTGCCCCCCAGGAAATCCCAAAGAACATTTTATCACCCTCCCCCCAGGAAATCCCAAAGACCCATTCATCACCCTCCCACCCACCAGGAAATCCCAAAGACCCTTTCATTACACTCACACCCAGCAGGAAATCCCAAAAGACCCTTTTGTCACCATCCCCGCCACCAGGAAATCCCAAAGACCCTTTTATAAAACTCACCCCCCCACCTGGAAATCCCAAAGACCCTTTCATCACCCACGCCCAGCCAGGAAATCCAAAAGACGCTTTCATCACCCTCCCCTCCCAGGAAATCCAAACGCCCCCTTCATCACCCACCCCCCAGGAAATCCCAGAGACCCTTTCATCACCCTGCCCCCAGCAACTCCCAAAGATCCTTTCATCATGCTCCCACCCAGGAAATCCCAAAGACCCCTTCATCACCCTCTCCCCCACGGAAATCCCAAAGTCCCCTTCATCACCCTCTCCCCCAAAGACCCTTTCATCACCCTCCCCCCTCAGGAAATCCCAAAGACTCTTTCATCACCCTCCCCCCAGGAAATTCCAAAGACCCTTCCATCACTCTCCCCTCCAGGAAATCCCAAAGACCCTTTCATCACACTCCCACTCAGGAAATCCCAAAGACTCGTTCATCACCCAACGCCTGAGGAAATCCCAAAGACCCCTTCATCAGTCTCCCCCCAGGAAATCCCAAAGACCCTTTATTCACCCTCCCTCTCAGGAAATAACAAAGACCATTTCATCACCCTCCCCCCACAGGAACTCCAAAAGACACTTTCATCACTCTCCCCCTCAGGAAATCCCAAAGACCCTTTCATCACCCTCCCACCCAGGAAATCCCAAAGACCCTTTCATCAACCACCCGCCCAGGAAATCCCAAAGACCATTTCATCACCCTCCCCCCACAGGAAATCCAAAAGACCCTTTCATCACTCTCCCCCTCAGGAAACCCCAAAGAAACCTTCGTCACCCTCCCCCACAGGAAATCCCAAAGACCCTTTCATCACCCTCCCCCCGCCCAGGAATCCCAAAGACCCTTTCAACAGCCTCCCCCCAGGAAATCCCAAAGACCCTTTCATCAACCTCCCCACCCAGGAAATCCCAAACACCCCTTCATCACCCACCACCCACCCCCCAGGAAATCCCAAAGACCCCTTCATCACCCTGCCCCCCAGGAAATCCCAAAGAACATTTTATCACCCTCCCCCCAGGAAATCCCAAAGACCCTTTCATTACACTCACACCCAGCAGGAAATCCCAAAAGACCCTTTTGTCACCATCCCCGCCACCAGGAAATCCCAAAGACCCTTTTATAAAACTCACCCCCCCACCAGGAAATCCCAAAGACCCTTTCATCACCCACCCCCACCCAGGAAATCCAAAAGACGCTTTCATCACCCTCCCCTCCCAGGAAATCCCAAAGACCCTTTCAACACCCTCCCCCCACAGGAAATCTGAACGACCCCTTTATCACCCACCCCCCAGGAAATCCCAAAGACCCTTTCATCACCCTGCTCCCAGGAAATCCCAAAGACCCCTTCATCACTCTTCCACCCCCCACCCCCCCAGGAAGTCCCAAAGACCCTTTCATCACTGTCCCCCCCAGGAGATCCCTAAGACCCTTTCATCACCCTCCCCCCCACCAGGAAATCCCAAAGACCCTTTCATCACCCACACCCCCACCCCTCAGGAAAAATCCAAAGACTCTTTCATCACCCTCCCCTCCCAGGAAATCCAAAAGACGCTTTCATCACCCTCCCCTCCCAGGAAATCCGAACGCCCCCTTCATCACCCACCCCCCAGGAAATCCCAAAGACCCTTTCATCACCCTGTCCCCAGGAGATCCCAAAGAACCTTTTATCAAACTCCCCCACCACCAGGAAATCCCAAAGACCCTTTCATCGCACTCCCGCCCCCTAGAAAATCCCAAAGACCCTTTCATCACCCTCCCCCCCCATGAAATTCCAAAGACTCTTTCATTACACTCCCCCAAGGAAATCCCAAAGACCCTTTCATCACCCTCCACCCCACCAGGAAATCCCAAAGACCCTTTCATCACCCACCCCCCAGGAAATCCCAGACACCCTTTCATCACCCTGCCCCCAGCAACTCCCAAAGATCCTTTCATCATGCTCCCACCCAGGAAATCCCAAAGACCCTTTCATCACCCTCCCCCCCACGGAAATCCCAAAGTCCCTTCATCACCCTCTCCCCCAAAGACCCTTTCATCACCCTCCCCCCTCAGGAAATCCCAAAGACCCTTTCATCACCCTCCCCCCCAGGAAATTCCAAAGACCCTTCCATCACCCTCCCCTCCCCCGCCCCAGGAAATCCCAAAGACCCTTTCATCACTCTCCCCTCCAGGAAATCCCAAAGACCCTTTATTCACCCTCCCTCTCAGGAAATAACAAAGACCCTTTCATCACCCTCCCCCCCCAGGAAATCCAAAAGACCATTTCATCACCCTCCCCTCACAGGAAATCCAAAAGACACTTTCATCACTCTCCCCCTCAGGAAATCCCAAAGACCCTTTCATCACCCTCCCACCCAGGAAATCCCAAAGACCCTTTCATCAACCACCCCCCCAGGAAATCCCAAAGACCATTTCATCACCCTCCCCCCACAGGAAATCCAAAAGACCCTTTCATCACTCTCCCCCTCAGGAAACCCCAAAGAACCCTTCGTCACCCTCCCCCACAGGAAATCCCAAAGACCCTTTCAACAGCCTCCCCCCAGGAAATCCCAAAGACCCTTTCATCAACCTCCCCACCCAGGAAATCCCAAACACCCCTTCATCACCCACCACCCCCCCCCCAGGAAATCCCAAAGACCCCTTCATCACCCTGCTCCCTAGGAAATCCCAAAGAACCTTTTATCACCCTCCCCCCAGGAAATCCCAAAGACCCATTCATCACCCTCCCACCCACCAGGAAATCCCAAAGACCCTTTCATTACACTCACACCCACCAGGAATTCCCAAATACCCTTTCATCACCCACCCCAGCAGGAAATCCCAAAAGACCCTTTTGTCACCATCCCCGCCACCAGGAAATCCCAAAGACCCATTCATCACCTTCCCCCTTCATGATATTCCAAAGACTCTTTCATTACCCTCCCCCAAGGAAATCCCAAAGACCCTTTCATCACCCTCCCCCCCAGGAAATCCCAAAGACCCTTTCATCACCCTCCCCACCCCAGGAAATCCCAAAAACCCTTTTATAAAACTCCCCCCCCACCAGGAAATCCCAAAGACCCTTTCATCACCCACCCCCACCCAGGAAATCCAAAAGACGCTTTCATCACCCTCCCCTCCCAGGAAATCCCAAAGACCCTTTCAACACCCTCCCCCGACAGGAAATCTGAACGACCCCTTCATCACCCACCCCCCAGGAAATCCCAAAGACCCTTTCATCACCCTGCTCCCAGGAAATCCTAAAGACCCTTTCATCACCCTCCCACCCAGGAAATCCCAAAGACCCCTTCATCACCCTTCCACCCCCCACCCCCCCAGGAAATCCAAAAGACCCTTTCATCACTCTCCCCCTCAGGAAACCCCAAAGAACCCTTCGTCACCCTCCCCCACAGGAAATCCCAAAGACCCTTTCATCACCCTCCCCCCGCCCAGGAATCCCAAAGACCCTTTCAACAGCCTCCCCCCAGGAAATCCCAAAGACCCTTTCATCAACCTCCCCACCCAGGAAATCCCAAACACCCCTTCATCACCCACCACCCACCCCCCAGGAAATCCCAAAGACCCCTTCATCACCCTGCCCCCCAGGAAATCCCAAAGAACATTTTATCACCCTCCCCCCAGGAAATCCCAAAGACCCTTTCATTACACTCACACCCAGCAGGAAATCCCAAAAGACCCTTTTGTCACCATCCCCGCCACCAGGAAATCCCAAAGACCCTTTTATAAATCTCACCCCCCCCACCAGGAAATCCCAAAGACCCTTTCATCACCCACCCCCACCCAGGAAATCCAAAAGACGCTTTCATCACCCTCCCCTCCCAGGAAATCCCAAAGACCCTTTCATCACCCTGCTCCCAGGAAATCCTAAAGACCCTTTCATCACCCTCCCACACAGGAAATCCCAAAGACCCCTTCATCACTCTTCCACCCCCCACCCCCCCAGGAAGTCCCAAAGACCCTTTCATCACTGTCCCCCCCAGGAGATCCCTAAGACCCTTTCATCACCCTCCCCCCCACCAGGAAATCCCAAAGACCCTTTCATCACCCACACCCCCACCCCTCAGGAAAAATCCAAAGACTCTTTCATCACCCTCCCCTCCCAGGAAATCCAAAAGACGCTTTCATCACCCTCCCCTCCCAGGAAATCCGAACGCCCCCTTCATCACCCTCCCCCCACAGGAAATCCAAAAGACCCTATCATCACTCTCCCCCTCAGGAAACCCCAAAGAACCCTTCGTCACCCTCCCCCACAGGAAATCCCAAAGTCCCTTTTATCACACTCTCCCCCAACCCCAGGAAATCCCAAAGACCCATTCATCACCCACCCCCCCCATGAAATTCCAAAGACTCTTTCATCACCTTCCCCCTTCATGATATTCCAAAGACTCTTTCATTACCCTCCCCCAAGGAAATCCCAAAGATCCTTTCATCACCCTCCCCCCCAAGGAAATCCCAAAGACCCTTTCATCACCCTCCCCACCCCAGGAAATCCCAAAAACCCTTTCAATAAAACTCCCCCCCCCTCCCAGGAAATCCCAAAGACCCTTTCAGCAACCACCCCCACCCAGGAAATCCAAAAGACGCTTTCATCACCCTCCCCTCCCAGGAAATCCCAAAGACCCTTTCAACACCCTCCCCCCACAGGAAATCTGAACGACCCCTTCATCACCCACCCCCCAGGAAATCCCAAAGACCCTTTCATCACCCTGTTCCCAGGAAATCCTAAAGACCCTTTCATCACCCTCCCACCCAGGAAATCCCAAAGACCCCTTCATCACCCTTCCACCCCCCACCCCCCCAGGAAATCCCAAAGACACTATCATCACTGTCCCCCCCAACCCCCAGGAAATCCCAAAGACCCTTTCATCACCCTCCCCCCCAGGAGATCCCAAAGACCCTTTCATCACCCTCCCCCTCCCAGGAATTCCCTAAGACCCTTTCATCACCCTCCCCCCCACCAGGAAATCCCAAAGACCCTTTCACCACCCACACCCCCACCAGGAAATTCCAAAGACTCTTTCTTCACCTTCCCCCTTCATGATATTCCAAAGACTCTTTCATCACCCTCCCCTCCCAGGAAATCCAAAAGACGCTTTCATCACCCTCCGCTCCCAGGAAATCCCAAAGACCCTTTCATCACCCTGTCCCCAGGAGATCCCAAAGAACCTTTTATCAAACTCCCCCCCCACCTGGAAATCCCAAAGACCCTTTCATCACCCACCCCCACCCAGGAAATCCACAAGACGCTTTCATCACCCTCCCCTCCCAGGAAATCCGAACGCCCCCTTCATCACCCACCCCCCAGGATATCCCAAAGACCCTTTCATCACCCTGCCCCCAGGAAATACCAAAGATCCTTTCATCATGCTCCCACCCAGGAAATCCCAAAAACCCCTTCATCAGCCTCCCCCCCACGGAAATCCCAAAGTCCCCTTCATCACCCTCTCCCCCAAAGACCCTTTCATCACCCTCCACACCCCCAGGAAATCCCAAAGACACTTTCATCACACTCCCCACCCCAGGAAATCCCAAAGACCCTTTCAGCACCCTCCCCCTCAGGAAATCCCAAAGACCTTTTCATCACTCTCCCCTCCAGGAAATCCCAAAGACCCTTTCATCACACTCCCACTCAGGAAATCCCAAAGACTCGTTCATCACCCAACGCCCGAGGAAATCCCAAAGACCCCTTCATCATTCTCCCCCCAGGAAATCCCAAAGACCCTTTATTCACCCTCCCTCTCAGGAAATAACAAAGACCCTTTCATCACCCTCCCCCCCAGGAAATCCCAAAGACCCTTTCTTCACCCTCCCACCCAGGAAATCCCAAAGACCCTTTCATCAACCACCCCCCCAGGAAATCCCAAAGACCATTTCATCACCCTTCCCCGACAGGAAATCCAAAAGACCCTTTCATCACTCTCCCCCTCAGGAAACCCCAAAGAACCCTTCGTCACCCTCCCCCACTGGAAATCCCAAAGACCCTTTCATCACCCTCCCCCCCCAGGAAATCCCAACGACCCTATCAACAGCCTCCCCCCAGGAAATCCCAAATACCCTTTCATCAACCTCCCCACCCAGGAAATCCCAAACACCCCTTCATCACCCACCACCTCCCCCAGGAAATCCCAAAGACCCCTTCATCACCCTGCCCCCCAGGAAATCCCAAAGAACCTTTTATCACCCTCCCCCCAGGAAATCCCAAAGACCCATTCATCACCCTCCCACCCACCAGGAAATCCCAAAGACCCTTTCATTAAACTCACACCCACCAGGAATTCCCAAATACCCTTTCATCACCCACCCCAGCAGGAAATCCCAAAAGACCCTTTTGTCACCATCCCCGCCACCAGGAAATCCCAAAGTCCCTTTCATCACACTCCCCCCCACCCCAGGAAATCCCAAAGACCCATTCATCACCCACCCCAACCCATGAAATTCCAAAGACACTTTCATCACCCTCCCCCTCACCAGGAAATCCCAAAGTCCCTTTCATCACACTCCACCCCCCTCAGAAAATCCCAAAGACTCTTTCATCACCTTCCCACTTCATGAAATTCCAAAGACTCTTTCATTACCCTCCCCCAAGGAAATCCCAAAGACCCTTTCATGACCCTCCCCCGCAGGAAATCCCAAAGACCCTTTCATCACACTCCCCACCCCAGGAAATCCCGAAGACCCTTTCATCACCCTCCCACCCCCTCAGGAAAATCCAAAGACTCTTTCATCAACCCCACCAGGAAATCCCAAAGACCCTTTTATAAAACTCCCCCCCCCACCAGGAAATCCCAAAGACCCTTTCATCACCCTCCCCCCCAGGAAATCCCAAAGACCCTTTCATCACCCTCCCCACCCCAGGAAATCCCAAAAACCCTTTTATAAAACTCCCCCCCCCAACCAGGAAATCCCAAAGACCCTTTCATCACCCACCCCCACCCAGGAAATCCAAAAGACGCTTTCATCACCCTCCCCTCCCAGGAAATCCCAAAGACCCTTTCAACACCCTCCCCCGACAGGAAATCTGAACGACCCCTTCATCACCCACCCCCCAGGAAATCCCAAAGACCCTTTCATCACCCTGCTCCCAGGAAATCCTAAAGACCCTTTCATCACCCTCCCACCCAGGAAATCCCAAAGACCCCTTCATCACCCTCCACCCCAGGAGATCCCAAAGACCCTTTCATCACCCTCCCCCTCCCAGGAATTCCCTAAGACCCTTTCATCACCCTCCCCCTCAGGAAATCCCAAAGACCCCTTCATCACTCTCCCCCTCAGGAAATCCCAAAGACCCTTTCATCACCCTCCCACCCAAGAAATCCCAAAGACACTTTCATCACTCTCCCCCTCAGGAAATCCCAAAGACCCTTTCATCACCCACCCCTCCCACGGAATCCCAAAGACCCTTTCATCACTCTCCCCCTCAGGAAATCCCAAAGACCCCTTCATCACCCTCCCCCCCAGGAAATCCCAAAGACCCTTTCATCACGCTACCACCACCCCCAGGAAATCCGAAAGACCCATTCATCAGCCTACCCCCAGGAAATCCCAAAGACCCTTTCATCAACCTCCCCACCCAGGAAATCCCAAAGACCCTTTCATCACCCTCCCACCGCACCCCCCTGGAAATCCCAAAGACACTTTCATCACCCTCGCCCCCCATGTAATTCCAAAGACTCTTTCATTACCCTCCCCCAAGGAAATCCCAAAGACCGCTTAATCACCCACCCCTCCCACGGAATCCCAAAGACCCTTTCATCACTCTCCCCCTCAGGAAATCCCAAAGACCCTTTCATCACCCTCCCCGCCCAGGAAATCCCAAAGATCATTTCATCATCCTCCCCCCATAGGAAATCCAAAAGACTCTTTCATCACTCTCCCCCTCAGGAAATCCCAAAGACCCTTTCATCACCCTCCCACCCAGGAAATCCCAAAGACCCTTTCATCACTGTCCCACTCAGGAAATCCCAAAGACCCTTTCATCACCCTCCCACCCAGGAAATCCCAAAGACCCTTTCATCACCCACCCCTCCCACAGAATCCCAATGACCCTTTCTTCACCCACCCCTCCCACGGAACCCCAAAGACCCTTTCATCACTCTCCCCCTCAGGAAATCCCAAAGACCCTTTCATCACCCTCCCACCCAGGAAATCCCAAAGACCCTTTCATCACTCTCCCCCTCAGGAAATCCCAAAGACCCTTTCATCATCCTCCCACCCAGGAAATCCCAAAGACCCTTTCATCACGCACCCCTCCCACGGAATCCCAAAGAGCCTTTCATCACTTTCCCACTCAGGAAATCCCAAAGACCCTTTCATCACCCTCCCACCCAGGAAATCCCAAAGACCCTTTCATCACCCACCCCTCCCACAGAATCCCTAAGACCCTTTCATCACCCACCCCTCCCATGGAATCCCAAAGACCCTTTCATCACTCTCCCCCTCAGGAAATCCCAAAGACCCTTTCATCACCCTCCCACCCAGGAAATCCCAAAGACCCTTTCATCCCCCTCCCCCACCACCAGGAAATCCCAAAGACCCTTTCATCACTCTCCCCTCCAGGAAATCCCAATGACCTTTTCATCACCCTCCCCGTCAGGAAATCCCAAAGCCTCTTTCATCACCCAACGCCCGAGGAAATCCCAAAGACCCCTTCATCATTCTCCCCCGAGGAAATCCCAAAGACCCTTTTTTCACCTTCCCCCCCCCCAGGAAATCCCAAAGCCCCTTTCATCACACTCCCCGCCCAGGAAATCCCAAAGACCATTTCATTATCCTCCCCCCATAGGAAATCCAAAATACCCTTTCATCACTCTCCCCCTCAGGAAATCCCAAAGACCCTTTCATCACCCTCCCACCCAGGAAATCCCAAAGACCCTTTCATCACCCACCCCTCCCACGGAATCCCAAAGACCCTTTCATCACTCTCCCCCTCAGGAAATTCCAAAGACGCTTTCATCACCCTCCCACCCAGGAAATCGCAAAGACCCATTCATCAGCCTCCCTCCAGGAAATCCCAAAGTCCCTTTCATCAGCCTCCCCCTCTGGAAATCCCAAGGACCCTTTCATCACCCTCACCTCCCTGGAAATCCCAAAGACACTTTCATAACCCTCCCCACCCCAGGAAATCCCAAAGACCCTTTCATCACCCTCCCCCCCAGGAAATCCCAAGGACCCTTTCATCACGCTACCACCCCCCCCCCCAGGAAATCCGAAAGACCCATTCATCAGCCTACCCCCACGAAATCCCAAAGACCCTTTCATCAACCTCCCCACCCAGGAAATCCCAAAGACCCTTTCATCACCCTCCCCTCCCAGGAAATCCCAAAGACCCTTTCATCACCCTCCCCACTAAGGAAATCCCAAAGACCCTTTCATCACCCTCCCCCCAGGAAATCCCAAAGACCCATTCATCAGCCTACCCCCAGGAAATCCCAAAGACCCTTTCATCAACCTCCCCACCCAGGAAATCCCAAAGACCCTTTCATCACCCTCCCCTCCCAGGAAATCCCAAAGACCCTTTCATCACCCTCCCCCCTAAGGAAATCCCAAACACCCTTTCATCACCCTCCCCCCAGGAAATCGCAAAGACCCTTTCATCACCCTCCCACCCAGGAAATCCCAAAGACCCTTTCATCACCCACCCCTCCCGAGCAATCCCAAAGACCCTTTCATCACTCTCCCCCGCAGGAAATCCCAAAGACCCTTTCATCACCCTCCCACCCAGGAAATCCCAAAAACCCTTTCATCACCCACCCCTCCCACGGAATCCCAAACACCCTTTCATCACTCTCCCCCGCAGGAAATCCCAAAGACCCTTTCATCACCCTCCCACCCAGGAATTCCCAAAGACCCTTTCATCACCCACCCCTCCCGAGGAATCCCAAAGACCCTTTCATCACCCTCCCACCCAGGAAATCCCAAAGACCCTTTCATCACCCTCCCACCCAGGAAATCCCAAAGACCCTTTCATCACCCACCCCTCCCACGGAATCCCAAACACCCTTTCATCACTCTCCCCCTCAGGAAATCCCAAAGACCCTTCCATCACCCTCCCACCCAGGAAATCCCAAAGACCCTTTCATCCCCCTCCCCCACCACCAGGAAATCCCAAAGACCCTTTCATCACTCTCCCCTCCAGGAAATCCCAATGACCTTTTCATCACCCTCCCCGTCAGGAAATCCCAACGACTCTTTCATCACCCAACGCCCGAGGAAATCCCAAAGACCCCTTCATCATTCTCCCCCGAGGAAATCCCAAAGACCCTTTTTTCACCCCCCCCCCCAGGAAATCCCAAAGCCCCTTTCATCACATTCCCCGCCCAGGAAATCCCAAAGACCATTTCATTATCCTCCCCCCATAGGAAATCCAAAAGACCTTTTCATCACTCTCCCCCTCAGGAAATCCCAAAGACCCTTTCATCGCCCTCCCACCCAGGAAATCCCAAAGACCCTTTCATCACCCACCCCTCCCACGGAATCCCAAAGAACCTTTCATCACTCTCCCCCTCAGGAAATCCCAAAGACCCTTTCATCACCCTCCCACCCAGGAAATCCCAAAGACCCTTTCATCACCCACCCCTCCCACGGAATCCCAAAAACCCTTTCATCACTCTCCCCCTCAGGAAATCCCAAAGACCCCTTCATCACCCACCACCCCCAGGAAATCCCATGGACCCTTTCATCTCGCTACCACCCCCCCCCCGCCCCAGCAAATCCGAAAGACCCATTCATCCGCCTACCCCAGGAAATCCCAAAGACCCTTTCATCAACCTCCCCACCCAGGAAATCCCAAAGACCCTTTCATCACCCTCCCCCACCACCAGGAAATCCCAAAAACCCTTTCATCACTCTCCCCTCCAGGAAATCCCAATGACCCTTTCATCACCCTCCCCGTCAGGAAATCCCAAAGACTCTTTCATCACCCAACGCCCGAGGAAATCCCAAAGGCCCCTTCATCATTCTCCCCCGAGGAAATCCCAAAGACCCTTTTTTCACCCTCCCCCCCCAGGAAATCCCAAAGCCCCTTTCATCACCCTCCCTGCCCAGGAAATCCCAAAGACCATTTCATCATCCTCCCCCCATAGGAAATCCAAAAGACCCTTTCATCACTCTCCCCCTCAGGAAATCGCAAAGACCCTTTCATCACCCTCCCACCCAGGAAATCCCAAAGACCCTTTCATCACCCACCCCTCCCACGGAATCCCAGAGACCCTTTCATCACTCTCCCCCTCAGGAAATCCCAAAGACCCTTTCATCACACTCCCACCCAGGAAATCCCAAAGACCCTTTCATCACCCACCCCTCCCACGGAATCCCAAATACCCTTTCATCACTCTCCCCCTCAGGAAATGCCAAAGACCCCTTCATCACCCTCCCCCCCAGGAAATCCCAAGGATCCTTTCATCACGCTACCACCCCCCCCAGGAAATCCGAAAGACCCATTCATCAGCCTACCCCCAGGAAATCCCAAAGACCCTTTCATCAACCTCCCCACCCTGGAAATCCCAAAGACCCTTTCATCACTCTCCCCTCCAGGAAATCCCAATGACCTTTTCATCACCCTCCCCGTCAGGAAATCCCAAAGCCTCTTTCATCACCCAACGCCCGAGGAAATCCCAAAGACCCCTTCATCATTCTCCCCCGAGGAAATCCCAAAGACCCTTTTTTCACCTTCCCCCCCCCCAGGAAATCCCAAAGCCCCTTTCATCACACTCCCCGCCCAGGAAATCCCAAAGACCATTTCATTATCCTCCCCCCATAGGAAATCCAAAATACCCTTTCATCACTCTCCCCCTCAGGAAATCCCAAAGACCCTTTCATCACCCTCCCACCCAGGAAATCCCAAAGACCCTTTCATCACCCACCCCTCCCACGGAATCCCAAAGACCCTTTCATCACTCTCCCCCTCAGGAAATTCCAAAGACGCTTTCATCACCCTCCCACCCAGGAAATCGCAAAGACCCATTCATCAGCCTCCCTCCAGGAAATCCCAAAGTCCCTTTCATCAGCCTCCCCCTCTGGAAATCCCAAGGACCCTTTCATCACCCTCACCTCCCTGGAAATCCCAAAGACACTTTCATAACCCTCCCCACCCCAGGAAATCCCAAAGACCCTTTCATCACCCTCCCCCCCAGGAAATCCCAAGGACCCTTTCATCACGCTACCACCCCCCCCCCCCAGGAAATCCGAAAGACCCATTCATCAGCCTACCCCCACGAAATCCCAAAGACCCTTTCATCAACCTCCCCACCCAGGAAATCCCAAAGACCCTTTCATCACCCTCCCCTCCCAGGAAATCCCAAAGACCCTTTCATCACCCTCCCCACTAAGGAAATCCCAAAGACCCTTTCATCACCCTCCCCCCAGGAAATCCCAAAGACCCATTCATCAGCCTACCCCCAGGAAATCCCAAAGACCCTTTCATCAACCTCCCCACCCAGGAAATCCCAAAGACCCTTTCATCACCCTCCCCTCCCAGGAAATCCCAAAGACCCTTTCATCACCCTCCCCCCTAAGGAAATCCCAAACACCCTTTCATCACCCTCCCCCCAGGAAATCGCAAAGACCCTTTCATCACCCTCCCACCCAGGAAATCCCAAAGACCCTTTCATCACCCACCCCTCCCGAGCAATCCCAAAGACCCTTTCATCACTCTCCCCCGCAGGAAATCCCAAAGACCCTTTCATCACCCTCCCACCCAGGAAATCCCAAAAACCCTTTCATCACCCACCCCTCCCACGGAATCCCAAACACCCTTTCATCACTCTCCCCCGCAGGAAATCCCAAAGACCCTTTCATCACCCTCCCACCCAGGAATTCCCAAAGACCCTTTCATCACCCACCCCTCCCGAGGAATCCCAAAGACCCTTTCATCACCCTCCCACCCAGGAAATCCCAAAGACCCTTTCATCACCCTCCCACCCAGGAAATCCCAAAGACCCTTTCATCACCCACCCCTCCCACGGAATCCCAAACACCCTTTCATCACTCTCCCCCTCAGGAAATCCCAAAGACCCTTCCATCACCCTCCCACCCAGGAAATCCCAAAGACCCTTTCATCCCCCTCCCCCACCACCAGGAAATCCCAAAGACCCTTTCATCACTCTCCCCTCCAGGAAATCCCAATGACCTTTTCATCACCCTCCCCGTCAGGAAATCCCAACGACTCTTTCATCACCCAACGCCCGAGGAAATCCCAAAGACCCCTTCATCATTCTCCCCCGAGGAAATCCCAAAGACCCTTTTTTCACCCCCCCCCCCAGGAAATCCCAAAGCCCCTTTCATCACATTCCCCGCCCAGGAAATCCCAAAGACCATTTCATTATCCTCCCCCCATAGGAAATCCAAAAGACCTTTTCATCACTCTCCCCCTCAGGAAATCCCAAAGACCCTTTCATCGCCCTCCCACCCAGGAAATCCCAAAGACCCTTTCATCACCCACCCCTCCCACGGAATCCCAAAGAACCTTTCATCACTCTCCCCCTCAGGAAATCCCAAAGACCCTTTCATCACCCTCCCACCCAGGAAATCCCAAAGACCCTTTCATCACCCACCCCTCCCACGGAATCCCAAAAACCCTTTCATCACTCTCCCCCTCAGGAAATCCCAAAGACCCCTTCATCACCCACCACCCCCAGGAAATCCCATGGACCCTTTCATCTCGCTACCACCCCCCCCCCGCCCCAGCAAATCCGAAAGACCCATTCATCCGCCTACCCCAGGAAATCCCAAAGACCCTTTCATCAACCTCCCCACCCAGGAAATCCCAAAGACCCTTTCATCACCCTCCCCCACCACCAGGAAATCCCAAAAACCCTTTCATCACTCTCCCCTCCAGGAAATCCCAATGACCCTTTCATCACCCTCCCCGTCAGGAAATCCCAAAGACTCTTTCATCACCCAACGCCCGAGGAAATCCCAAAGGCCCCTTCATCATTCTCCCCCGAGGAAATCCCAAAGACCCTTTTTTCACCCTCCCCCCCCAGGAAATCCCAAAGCCCCTTTCATCACCCTCCCTGCCCAGGAAATCCCAAAGACCATTTCATCATCCTCCCCCCATAGGAAATCCAAAAGACCCTTTCATCACTCTCCCCCTCAGGAAATCGCAAAGACCCTTTCATCACCCTCCCACCCAGGAAATCCCAAAGACCCTTTCATCACCCACCCCTCCCACGGAATCCCAGAGACCCTTTCATCACTCTCCCCCTCAGGAAATCCCAAAGACCCTTTCATCACACTCCCACCCAGGAAATCCCAAAGACCCTTTCATCACCCACCCCTCCCACGGAATCCCAAATACCCTTTCATCACTCTCCCCCTCAGGAAATGCCAAAGACCCCTTCATCACCCTCCCCCCCAGGAAATCCCAAGGATCCTTTCATCACGCTACCACCCCCCCCAGGAAATCCGAAAGACCCATTCATCAGCCTACCCCCAGGAAATCCCAAAGACCCTTTCATCAACCTCCCCACCCTGGAAATCCCAAAGACCCTTTTATCACCCTCCCCTCCCAGGAAATCCCAAAGACCCTTTCATCACCCTCCCCCCTAAGGAAATCCCAAAGACCCTTTCATCACCCTCCCCCCAGGAAATTCCAAAGACCCTTTCATCACTCTCCCCACCACCCCCCCCAGGAAATCCCAAAGACCCCTTCATCACCCTCCCCCCCCAGGAAATCCCAAAGACCCTTTCATCACTCTCCCCTCCAGGAAATCCCAAAGACCCTTTCATCACCCTCCCCCCAGGAAATTCCAAAGACCCTTTCATCACTCTCCCCCCCCCCCCAGGAAATCCCAAAGACCCCTTCATCACCCTCCCCCCCCAGGAAATCCCAAGGACCCTTTCATCACGCTACCACCCCCCCCAGCAAATCCGAAAGACCCATTCATCCGCCTACCCCCAGGAAATCCCAAAGACCCTTTCATCAACCTCCCCACCCAGGAAATCCCAAAGACCCTTACATCACTCCTGTCCGAAAACCAATTTTTGATCCAGTCGGGCACTGACCCTCCTGTTCCATGAGCCTCAATTTTATTAACCAGCCTTTTATATGGTACCTGAACAAATACTTTCTTAAAATCCAAAGGAATGACATCCACCACATTTCCTTCATCAACCTTCTCTGTTACTTCATCAAAAAATTCAATTCGTCAAGCATAAACCATGCCTTTTACAAATCTATGCTGGCTTTTCTTAGTTAACTCAAACCTCTCTGTGTCTGTTGATATATTCCCTGACTATTGTTTCCAACATTCTAACATTCAAACACCTCGAGGAATGCCTCTCATGTAAAAAGATGAATCTATTACTCTGCCTGATTGCCTTAGATCATGGTAGATTTTACATTTGCAATTACATAATTTAATTAATGCTAACTTGAAGCCTCACCTAACCAGTGCAATTTTAAGCACTAGTTGGGCACAGTATCCAGATTACTGTCAAAATGAAACTACCCCGGCCTGTGTCTGTGCTGACAACTTCGATGCAGGTGGCTGACATAATTTTTACATCAGGTAATGCACTGAAGCATTAAAGAAATCCAAGACATTAGCAAAACAAAGAAGACATGTAACGCTCGGAGGTGAGAAATTGAAAGAGAGATCTTGCAGCTAAAGCCTGAAATTAAAACAGAAAATTCCAAAAGGGTGGGGTCTAAACCCAAGTAGCAAATCAGCTCCCAGCAAACAAACTGTTTGTGAAAAGGGTGTAGAACTGCCCAGAGCTTTAAAGAGACAGTCCATTAAAGTGACCAAAATTATTTTGACTTCTATAAATATAGCTCCAAACTCACATCTTTAGCTTCCGGTTTTCTGTGGTTTAGTTTGTCGCACTTTAGCCTCTTAATCAAGAGGGCAAGGGATCAAATCTCACCCCAGAAACTTGAGCACATAACCCAGCTGACAGTGATGTTAGATGTTAATTCGAGGCTTTCTCAAGCCAATGGAAAAGATCCTCTGGCATTATTCAAGGTAGAGTTCTCCCTGGTTTCCTGGTCAATTTTTATCCCTCAATCAACATTAGTTCAAACATTATTTGTCATTATCTTATTGCTGTATATTGGACTTTGCTGTGCACAAATTGGCTGCCACATTTCCAGCAGCAAAACAAATTTGAGCAGTTCCAAAGCAGTTAATTGTCGAAAGTGCTTTGGGACATCCAGCAATGAGCAGAAACAGGAATGAATGCCTGTTTGTTGACTCAGAGCCCCAGCAGAAACTAAAGTGGTAAAAATGAGGGAAATTCCTCCTTTGCCACAAGACAAACCGATCAAATGATCTAAAACAGGTTCTAAATCTGAATTCATAAATATCACTGTCCGGGAACCATGAACAAAATTTCTCATCAGAAAGAGTGGGATTGATCAGAAACTGTCCAATCCATCTGAACTGGGTAATTTTAAATCCCACTGTTTGATAGAAACTGAACTGGGTTGGGGTGTGCTGGGGTTGAGTTTCTGTTGAGTTTCTGCCCCAAACATGCCAACTGCAGTCTGGCTCCTTGCTATCTAATGCTAATTGTAGGATTGACAGTAAACTATTAAAACAAATGGTTTAATGCTGACCATTCAATCTGAAAAAAATCTCCAAAATACAAAACCTGCAACACAATGCACAGCTCCTGGCCAGTGAATAATGGTGATCATCGAAGTGTGAATACCTGCAATTCATTCCACATTGAGACAAGCACTTATCTTTAAAGTCTTTGCACCATTGTTGTCTGCACAATTACTAGACATGGCATTTCTTTTAAAATGTTTTATTCCCTTCTCAAAGATTATTTTCTTTCAAACTTGAGGAATTTTTCAGCCTTAAACAAACTAACAAAACCACATGGATGCACAGGACAGTACGTCAACCTGCACTGATTTCCTCTCTCCCTTTTCTTTCAATCATCTTTTCAAACTTCAATCAGTCCTGGTGCTGTAGGCTAGGTAATTGGGGAGAGCGAAATGGGAAGAGAAAGAACTAACATACGTATTAACCTCTAGGCAGGGAACTGACTTACCCTACAAAAGTAACTATCCAAACTGTAAAAATGTCTGTCACAAAACTTTGAACTTGAAATGCAAAATAGCATGCTTACCTGAGTGTGTGTCACAGTCTTTTCTGTCTATCTCACCCAGCTGTTAGCTTCTTTTGCCTTTTCAGTCGAATGTCCCGGTTTCTTGTGCTTACTGCAGTTTTGATGTTCCTCCTGGCAATGCACTAGGTTGTCCTTTTCTTGTGAATGCTCCATTATAGATCAGCGCTCTGTATTTCTGTACTCAGTAGAGGCTGCGAAAGGAGAAACATTTGACCCCTGGGCCCTTGCCTTAGTAAAATCCAAGTGGAACATAAAATGCTGCCGTTTCTCTCACTCACAACTGCATTTCTTGTCTTTTCTTCAGGCTGGGTTTGAATAAGCATTGCAGCCTCCAGCCACAAACAGATCCCAGGTACAGGGGCGGGGGCTGGGGAGAGGTCACCCAACATCTTGACTCCGCCCCCTGACTCCTACCCCAGAGACTAATTCTCTCTCCAGCTTATTTGCTAATGATCATTAACTGATTTTTTCCAAAAATATACTTTATTCATAAAGTTTGTAAAAATACATTACATAACAGTTCAAATTTGACATTACATAAAGTACAATACAGATCAGTCTCTGGCAGCACAGTTTGTGGCACTCTGGAGGTGTCTCACTACACCTACAATTGCAGGTTATATTTATAAAGTATATTTCATTTGAAACATACAGCCTGAGGGGTTTTACATGAGTTCCAACCCCTCAGTGGCTGGTGGTAAGAAGGGCCCTCCCTGTCAGATCCTTCCTGCAAGCCTGGAGTCTCACTGCCTCAGCACACTGTCCTTGAGTTGGCTGCGGTGGGGAAAAAACCGTTGCCCACCTCCTTCTGGAATGTGCCTTTGCAAAGCAGGTCTGGAAAGAGATGCAGTGGTTTTTTGTTGAGGTTCATCCAGAGCAGGACTCTGTGCTCTGTGGGCTGTTCCCAGGGATGCACATCGAAGCAAACATCAACTACTGCTGGAGGACCATCAACTCTCTTTGGTCTGCCCGAATCTTGTGGATCTTCTACTGCACAGTTGTCCACGACAGAGTGTTGCACACTGGCACATACCAAATGACTAGAACCCATGTTAAACCCCTTGGACTGTATTCACCAGAGAATGTTTAATATGGAATGTAAATGTACATTGTAAATGTAACCTGTAAAGATAAGTGTAGTGAGGCACCTGTATTGCACTTGATATAATGTCAAGTTTGAACTTTTCTATAGGCATAAAATTTGTAAAAATATATTCAAGTATATTTTTAGAAAAAAACATACTATGACATGAGGGTTTTAGACAGTGCTTTTCCATAGAGTTGTTCATGACCAAGGAAGGAAAAGAATTTCACTCTCTTACAGTGGTCTCCCCTCATTACTTTGAGAAATAAATACTAAGTTGTCAAATTAATCCATTTTTTAAACTTAAAAATATTTTTTAAATATTGCAAATGTTCTGCATTTACTTTTTCAATTTACTCAAATATACATTCTGCTCTGTTCTGACTTGGACATATGTCACTGTTCCTTCAGTGTCACCGACTCATGAATTAAAAGATTTAGATAAGAGCCTGAGGCTTGTTGTCAAACTCCTTTCTGATATTAGACCGCGTCATAAACTTGGCATGAACAGGCGGGAAGGTTGTTTCAGTAAGGGAATTTAAAAGGCTTAGTTTCTGCTTTGTCATTTGAGGCTGCTGGATGTTTTATGGTCTGTTTTCTGACTCTAAAACCTTAATCCTGACCGCTGAGAAGAGGTTTCATTGGTGTTATTGGCTTTATTCACAGCTGTTGTATGGCTCTCATGGGTGCTCTGCAAGGGTTCCCATTGTGGCTGGAGGACAAAGGGGAGCAGCAAACTCAGGAAACAGTAGAAGCAGTTCACCCTGTAGGGAGGTAAATGGCTCCATGCCGCAGTTTATACGAAGATCAGATCTCCTGCTTCAGCTGACAAACACCGTCAGGGCTTCGAGACGAGTAAAACTCCCGGAAGCGATGGCTTACCAGTTGAGTTGTATTCGGCCCTGTGGGACTGAACCTGCTGGAAGTACACAAGAGTATGCTCCTGGCCGGCAGCACATCAGAATCCATGAGGAAAGGCACCATCACCCTCATCTACAAGCGGAAGGGGGAGAGGGCAGAAATCAGAAATTGGCGGCCCATCTCACTGCTTAATGCCGACTACAAGATTCTGTCCAAAGTCATAGCCAGTCGAGTCAAGTCTGCTCTGGAGTTGGTGATCCACCCCGATCAGACCTGTACTGTACCCGGCAGGAAATTCTCTGATAGTCTCGCGCTACTCAGGGATACGATCGCCTATGTACAGGACAGGAGGGTGGACACCTGCCTCATCAGCCTGGACCAGGAGAAGGCTTTTGACAGGATATTGCACACCTACATGATGGATGTGCTTTCCAAAATGGGGTTTGGGGAGAGAATCTGCAATTGGATCAAACTGCTCTCCACAAACATCAGTAGCGCAGTCTCAATCAATGGATGGAAATCAGAAAGTTTCCCAATCCAATCTGGAGTCAGACAGGGCTGTCCTCTCTCCCCTGTCTTGTTTGCTTGCTGTATTGAACCCTTTGCTGAGTCTATTGGGAAGGATGTGAGCATAAGAGGGGTGACAATCCCAGGCAGTGGAGGCACTCAAGTTAAAACCTCCCTGTACACGGATGACGTCGACGTCTTCTGCTCGGACCCGCTGTCTGTGCGCAGACTGATGAACATCTACAACCAGTTTGAACTGGCCTCGGGAGCCAAAGTTCAACACGGCAAGAGCGAGGCCATGTTCTTTTGGAACTGGGCTGACGGATCCTTTGTCCCCTTCACCGTTCGGTCAGATTACCTGTAGGTGCTGGGGATATGGTTCGGAAGGGCCGGGGCATGCACCAAAACCTGGGAGGAGCGAGTAGCCAGGGTACAACAGAAGCTGTGCATGTGGGAGCAGCATTCTCTCTCCATTATGGGTAAGAAACTGGTCATCAGGTGCGAGGTGCTCACGTTGTTGCTGTACGTGGCGCAGGTCTGGCCCATACCTACTCCTGCACTGTGGCAGTCACCCAAGCCATTTTCCGCCTCATCTGGGGATCCAAAATGGACCGGGTCTGGAGGAACACGATGTTAAAACCTCTGGATAAGAGCGGAAAAAATGTACCCAACATCGCCCTCATCCTGATGACTGCCTTCGCGTGCGGCTGCATCAAGCTGTGTGTAGACCTCCAGTACGCAAACTCCAAGTGTCACTACGTGCTGAGGTTCTATCTGTCCCCAGTGTTGCGAAGGATGGGCCTGGTCACATTTCCGCGGAATGCGCCATCCATTTGGACTGTGCTATACCACCTATCCTTTGTGGAGCAGTTTCTGCGGGAAAAGGGCGGCACAGTGGCGCAGTGGTTAGCACCGCAGCCTCACAGCTCCAGGGACCCGGGTTCGATTCCGGGTACTGCCTGTGTGGAGTTTGCAAGTTCTCCCTGTGTCTGCGTGGGTTTTCTCCGGGTGCTCCGGTTTCCTCCCACAAGCCAAAAGACTTGCAGGTTGATAGGTAAATTGGCCATTATTAAAAAATTGTCACTAGTATAGGTAGGTGGTAGGGATATATAGGGACAGGTGGGGATGTTTGGTGGGAATATGGGATTAGTGTAGGATTAGTATAAATGGGTGGTTGATGTTCGGCACAGACTCGGTGGGCCGAAGGGCCTGTTTCAGTGCTGTATCTCTAATCTAATCTAAAACACCTTTGACCACCAATTCATCAGGCAGTGGTTTGCACAGAATGTCCTCAAGGCCCTACGGGAAAAAGAGATGGTGGATCCTGTCAGATGGTTCCCCGAGCAGACCGTCAAAGTCATTTGTCGGAATGCATCATCACCAGAACTTTCAAACAAGCACCAAGATGTTGCTTGGCTGGTGGTGAGAAGAGCCCTCCCCTGTCAGATCCTTCCTGCACGCCTGAAGTCTGACCCCCTCCGCACAATACCCACGAGCTGGTTGTGGTGGGGAAGAGATGGTTGCCCACCTCCTTCTGGAATGTCTTTGCTAAGCACGTGTGGAAAGAGATGCAGTGGTTTTTGTCAAAGTTCATCCCAAGCAGCTCTGCAACACAGGAGTCTGTACTCTACGGGTTGTTACCAGGCACACACACCGAGATAAACATCAACTGCTACTGGAGGACTATCAATTCAGTGAAAGATGCCCTTTGGTCTACCCGACACCTGCTGGTCTTCCAGTGCAAAGAGTTGTCCACGACCGAATGTTGCAGACTGGCACATTCCAAGGTCCAGGACTACGTGCTGAGGGACGCACTAAAGCTTGGGGCAGACGCTGTGAAGGCTCAATGGGGAAAGTCTACTGTGTAAGGTCCTCCCATCAAAGTGAATTGAGGGGCTGGATCCATGGAAAACCCCTCGAACTGTATCCGGAAAATATTTGTTTGCTGTAAAATGTACATGGAATGAAAAATAAAAATGGAAGGGTGGTGAGGCAGCTCACTCCTGTATTGAAGGAAACTGATCTCCTTTGCACTCTTTGTATTTTTTGACTTGGTGCTGTTTGGAACTGTTTTATAATGCATTTTTTACAGATTTTTATGAATAAAGTATATTTTGGAAATTAAAAAAAGTCACGTCTCCTGCTTCAACTTCTTTGTGGAGCAATGTGTGAAGCATCATCTCTTCACAAAGGGGGCTGTCACTGCACTATGTTACCTACTGGTAACATTTCATACTTCTCAGCAATAAATTTTGTATATCATGTCCTCCTGTTACTATTCTCCAAATTGTTTCTACATTTCTGAGCTTGTGTCACCTGCAAACTTTGGGCTGAATTTTATCAGACCCCCGAGGTGAAGGGCAAGGAGGTGGGGAGGGGGCAAACAATACCAAGGAAAGGCGGGGGGTGGAGTGCCCGTTGCCTTCCCAACGCCATTCAGGGGTGGGCCTTCCCATCCAGAGGCAGTTGAGGCCCTTAATTAATGGCCACTTAAGTGCCTCATCCCGCCACCGTTGGCATTTTACCAGCGGCGGGGGAGCCCTCTACTATCCGGGGATGTTGCCCAGTAAAGCCAGATAGCCTCCTTGTGGGCTGGTTTGGGCTGGGGAGGGGTGCATCCTGCTTGGGCAATCTGTGGCCTGCACAGGGCCCCCGGCCGTAAAGGCCACCCCTGTGCCAACACCTAGTCCCCTGCCCTTAACCCACATGGCCCTCACCCGTTGCCTGGGCCGCCTGCCTGACTGCTCCTGGTCTGGGAACCAGCAGTGGCCACTGCTCCCAGTGGCGCTGTTGGGACAGCTGAGCTTCTGGCTCTCTGATTGGCCAGCAGCTCTTGGAGGCGGAATCCCTGTTCGTAAAGGGATAAGGACTCTGTCGCTGGGTGGTTTATTGCCTATGCATTGTAAAAGGCAGCCTGGGGTCCCCAAAACATCCGCAGCAGGGTTCTCCTCGCCTTTTTAGCCTGGCGTCCAGACTCATGCTGGCTGCATAAAATCCAGCCCTGTTTACAAATTTGCAGGTGCAGGTCATTAATATGCATGAAAAAGAGCAGAGCTCCGAGTACTGATCACTGGTGAACAGCATTATAAACTTCTTCCCACTCTGAAAAACAACCATTCATCACTGCTTTCTGTCCCTCAGCCCATTTCATATCCACGCTGCCACTGTCCCTTTAATCCCATGAGATTTAACTTGGCTAACATGTCTACAATGTGGCACTTTTATCAAAAGATGTATATTAACCCTTTAAATAGCACTGCTGAAACATCCTTCCAGTCTGTAAGCTCCACATTGCTGGGTGAGTTTACTATGGGGCGGGTCAGCCACTGGGGCACCCCAATATCAGAAAAGGGTCCGACAAAAAGCATAGGATCCTTATCTAAATATTTTAATTCATGTTTTTCATAGTTCTCGCATGCACCATAAACACCAAAAGATTCCATGGCACTAATCCAAGAGCAGGGGAACGCTCCCTGCTATTCTGGCCAATATTTATCTCCCAGTCAACATCATGAAACAGATTAACTGGCCATTATTACATTGTTGCTAATGGGATCTTGCTGTGCACAAATTTGCTACATAACAGTTGATACACATTGAAAATACTTCATTGGCTGTAAAGTGCTTAGGGACATCCTGAAGTTGTAAAAGATACCGTACACATGCAAATCATTCTTTTCTTTCTTTCAATCATTATTTGCTGCTTCCTTATTTTTCTTCTCTCCATATATGGACCTCTTTGCGTGAGTTTTGGGGTCAAATCAAGTCTCCAAATCCTCTCTTCCATCTAAAATGAAACCACAGATTCTCTTTAGTCAGGGCTTGGCTTATCCATAACTGAATCTGTGGAAATTCACATGGATGGCTGGCTATGCCAAGGAGGAAGATCTGAGGGATGTGTGTCTCAGGGCAGCTCATCATCCAATGCTATCCAGCCACCCCATTCAAAGGACTCGTGCGGAGCAGCTCAACTGGTACCTGCAACTGCAGGGACATCTTCTGATCCTCTTGGAGAAGGTAATGAGCCAGTTATGGCCCAAGTCCTCAGAGAGAGGCAGAGGCCAACCTCTTCATTTAAGAAGCAATATTAATGATTAATGGACTCTCATCAAGCAGCAGAGCAAGAAATCCTAGGCCACACATGAAGCACAAATATTCCACATGAATAAACTGGTACATTCAGTCTGTAATTTGATGTTGGAAGTTCCTTCATGGTGATGGCTCTGACAGCCGACTCCATGCAATCCTGCAAGAAGGTGTTGGATGCATTTTTAGAAAACTGCAAGATTACGTTTGAAGAAATGTAAGAACTTGCATTATGACCACGTAGTTATGGCCCCCGACATTTACCCGAGGGCTTTTCCGCCCTTGGAAAGGAATCTTTGCCAGATTTTTCCTGGATTGGCTGTGGACGCGAGTGCAGTGGGGCGAGTATGTATTAGCCTGATGGACTTTTCTCATCCAGAGTACATGGAAAGATTTTGGCTGGTGACTGCATGTTCCAAATGCACTGGGCAAGAAATTCATCTACTTACTCCAATTCCCTGGGGATAGGCAGTGCTGTGGGCCATGGCACACTCGGCATTCGGCATTGATATGGCTGCACACAACTGAATATCCTGCGTGTGCCCAAACACACCTGACTTCACACAGCCCAACCGGCTGCTGTGATGCCAGGATACCAGAATTGGGCAACACCGGTCCTGGCAACACCTGCATTGTTCAGCAAGGAAAAAAGAAATGACAAGTATCAAGATGAGCCCTGGAGTAGTGTTATTCAAAGCATCAGGCACCTTGATTGCAGTCAGTCAAATTTATGGAACTTTCAACTGTAAAGTATCTGAAAGTACTCTTGAATGTTTTTGGAGGTGTTTTGTTGTATTTGTCAGAGAGTGTTGCTGCATCCTAAAGGCCTGCTCGGGTATAAAATTAAAACCTGACCCGGGCCCGACCCGACCACAGCCAAACCGAACCCGACTGGAGCCAGAGTCCTTTAATATGTTTTCATGCCTGACCTAACCTGAATATCACTGCAATGTAATAATGCATTTATTTATAAAACACGGAGCCAGAACACTTCAGCCCAACCCAACCCGAACCCGAATGCTGGGCACAGAATATAGACCCCACCCCACCCCAACCTGACACATGTAGTCGAGTTCGGGTCGGGCAGCCAGGTTTTACTGCATCCTCACAGGGACGGCAGAGAAGTAGGTGACCTGCGCATACAAAGGCTGCAACAGCAATGGGGGCTGCAGTGCCTCTGGGTTGGCAGCAGAAAGCTCTGTGCCAATCCCTCTGCCAACTTGGAACCAGTCTCCTCGAAGCTCCTTGCCAGTGACAGAGGCTATCTTGTGAGACAGCCATTGCACCCAGCATCTCGGCATGCATGTCCATTAGCGCTCTCCGTATGCCACCCCATTGAGTTCCTCATCTGAGTCCTCTGCAGCAGAACTCATCTATGACTTTGCCTTCAGAAAGCTGACAAACGGAAACCTCCTTTATCCCCAAAATAAAAAAAATGTACTGGAAAAACTCTGCAGGTCTGGCAGCATCTTTGCAAAGAGAAACAAAGTTAACATTTCAGGTTGATGACCCTTCCTCAGGGTCATCGACCTGAACTAATGCTGTTTCTCACTCCACAGATGCTGCCTGACCCGTTGAGTGTTACCAGCGTTTTCTGTTTCTATTTCAGATTTCCATCATCCGCAGTATTTTGCCTTTGTGTTGGAATGATAGATTTTATGTTGGATAAGAGTTTCGGGAATATGGAACAAAGGTGGATAAATAGGCTTGAGGGGTACAGATTAGCTAAGAACTAGTTAAATGGCGAAAGAGGTATTTGAACTGGACAACATAAATGAAAAATAGTTTGCAGAAAGAGAAGTCAGGTAAGATCATTCTGTACCATGGCAACACATTGGTTAAATGTTTACCCTGGAAAGTGATAGAAGGAAAGAAAAGGCTCAATTTTATCCTAACTTTGTTTTCATTTTCTGCAACAGGAGTCAGCTAAACTCAGCAACCTATGTTGAGCAATGTACATTGAGTTTGGCTGCTGGGCAGTGATCCATCAATGATGTCACAGAACAGTGACCATTCCTATGATGACATAGATGTCAGGCAGGGATCAGGAAGAGTTACTGCAATGCAAACAGAGCAGGCTCTAGCTATTAGTCATCCACTAACTCAAAGAAAACTACTGGGAGAACCGAAATCAGGAGGAGCTTCAATTCGAATCGATCCACCTTATTTTCTTTAGCAGTCATGAGATAGTGAGCTGGATAAAAGTCCTGGCTGAGTGTAATTTCTACTGTTTTTCTATTCTTTTATTTCCAAAATATACTTTACTCATAAAAATCTGTAAAAAATACATTAGCAAACAGTTTCAAACAGCACCAAGTCAAAATATACAAACAGTGCAAAGGTGATCAGTTTCCTTCAATACGATCATGAGTTGCCTCACCAGCCTTCCATTTCATTTCTCATGCCATATACATTTTTACATTGTACAGCAAACGAAAATTTTCCCGATACAGTTCGAGGGTTTCCCATGGATCCAGCCCCTCCATTCAGCTTGGCGGGGTGACCTTACACAGTGGTGTAACCTTTGCTGCGGCTGCCCCAAGCTTTAGTGCGTCCCTCAGCACGTAGTCCTGGACCTTGGAATGTGCCAGTCTGCAACATTCGGTCGTGGACAACTCATTGCGCTGAAGACCAGCAGGTGTCGGGTAGACCAAAGGGCGTCTTTCACCGAATTGATAGTCCTCCAGCAGCAGTTGATGTTTATCTCGGTGTGTGTGCCTGGTAACAGCCCGTACAGACTCCTGTGTTACAGAGCTGCTTGGGATGAACCTCAACAAAAACCACTGCATCTCTTTCCACACCCGCTTTGCAAAGACACATTCCAGAAGGAGGTGGGCAACCGTCTCTTCCCCACCACAGCCACCACGAGGGCATTGTGCGGAGGGGGTGAGACTTCGGGTGTGCAGGGAGGATCTGACGAGGAGGGCTCTTCTCACCACCAGCCAAGCTACATCTTGGTGCTTGTTTGAAAGTTCTGATGATGAGGCATTCTGCCAAATGACTTTGGCGGTCTGCTTGGGGAACCATCCGACAGGATCAACATCTCCTTTTCCCGTAGGCCCTTGAGAACATTCTGTGCAGACCACTGCCTGATGGATCGGTGGTCAAAGGTGTTTTTCCGCAGAAATTGCTCCACGAAGGATAGGTGGTACGGCACAGTCCAACTGGATGGAGCGTTCCGCGGCAATGTGACCAGGCCCATCCTTCGCAACACCGGGGACAGATAGAACCTCAACACGTAGTGACACTTGGAGTTTGCGTACTGGAGATCTACACACAGTTTGATGCAGCCGCACACGAAGGTGGTCCTCAGGATGAGGGCCACGTTGGGTACATTTTTCCCGCCCTTATCCAGAGGTTTGAACATCGTGTTCCTTTGGACCCGGTCCATTTTGGATCCCCAAATGAAGCGGAAAATGGCTCAGGTGACCACCACAGCGCAGGAGTGGGGTATGGGCCAGACCTGCGCCACGAACAGCAACAATGTGAGTGCCTCGCACCTGATGACCAGGTTCTTACCCAGAATGGAGAGAGATCGCTGCTCCCACATGCTCAGCTTGTGTTGTACCTTGGCTACTCACTCCTCCCATGTTTTGGTGCATGCCCCGGCCCTTCCGAACCATATCCCCAGCAACTTCAGTTAGTCTGACCTGACGGTGAAGGAGACAAAGGATCGGTCAGCCCAGTTCCCAAAGAACATGGCCTCGCTCTTGCCGTGGTCAACTTTGGTTCCCGAGACCAGTTCGAACTGGTCGCAGATGCTCATCAGTCTGCGCACAGACAGCGGATCCGAGCAGAAGACGGCGACGTCCTCCATGTACAGGGAGGTTTTAACCTGAGTGCCTCCAATGCCTGGGATTGTCACCCCTCTTATGCTCGCATCCTTCCTAATAGACTCAGCAAAGGGTTCAATACAGCAAACAAACAAGACCGGGGAGAAAGGACAGCCCTATCTGACTCCAGATTGGATCGGGAAACTTTCCGATTCCCACCCATTGATTGAGACTGCGCTACTGATGTTTGTGTAGAGCAGTTTGATCCAATTGCACATTCCCTCCCCAAACCCCATTTTGGAAAGCACGTCCATCATGTAGGTGTGCGATATCCTGTCAAAAGCCTTCTCCTGGTCCAGGCTGATGAGGCAGGTGTCCACCCTCCTGTCCTGTACATAGGCGATCGTATCCCTGAGTAGCGCAAGGCTATCGGAGACCTTCCTGCTGGGTACAGTACAGGTCTGATCAGGATGGGTCACCAATCCAGGAAATGCAAGGATAATCCAAGAAGTTATAGGCCGGTGAGCCTTACGTCAGTGGTAGGGAATTTATTAGAGAGGATTCTTCGGGACAGGATTTACTCCCATTTGGAAACAAACGAACTTATTAGCGAGAGGCAGCATGGTTTTGTGAAGGGGAGGTCGTGACTCACTAATTTGATCGCGTTTTTTGAGGGAGTGACAAAGATGATTGATGAAGGAAGGGCAGTGGATGTTGTCTATTTGGACTTCAGTAAAGCCTTTGACAAGGTCCCTCATGGCAGACTGGTACAAAAGGTGAGGTCACACGGGATCAGAGGTGAGCTGGCAAGATGGATACAGATCTGGCTCAGTCATAGAAGACAGAGGGTAGCAGTGGAAGGGTGCTTATCTGAATGGAGGGATGTGACTAGTGGTGTTCCGCAGGGATCAGTGCTGGGACATTTGCTGTTTGTAGCATAAAAAATGATTTGGAGGAAAATGTAGCTGGTCTGATTTGTAAGTTTGCGGACGACACAAAGATTGGTGGAGTTGCGGATAGTGATGAGGATTGTCAGAGGAGACAGGAGGATATAGATCGGTTGGAGACTTGGGCGGAGAAATGGCAGATGGAGTTTAATCTGGACAAATGTGAGGTAATGCATTTTGGAAGGTCTAATGCAGGTGGGAAGTATACAGTAAATGGCAGAACCCTTAGGAGTATTGACAGGCAGAGAGATCTGCACGTACAGGTCCACAGGTCACTGAAAGTGGCAATGCAGGTGGATAAGGTAGTCAAGAAGGCATACGGCATGCTTGCCTTCATCAGTCGGGGCATAGAGTATAAAAATTGGCAAGTCATGCTGCAGCTGTCCAGAGCTTTAGTTAGGCCACACTGAGAATATTGCATGCAATTCTGGTCGCCACACTACCAGAAGGACGTGGAGGCTTTGGAGAGGGTACAGAGGAGGTTTACCAGGATGTTGCCTGGTCTGGAGGGCATTAGCTATGAGGAGAGGTTGGATAGACTCGGATTGTTTTCACTGGAACGCAGAGGTGGAGGGGCGACATGATAGAGGTTTACAAAGTTATGAGCAGCATGGACAGAGTGGATAGTCAGAAGCTTTCTCCCAGGGTGGAAGAGTCAGTTACTAGGGGACATAGGTTTAAGGTGCGAGGGGCAAAGTTTAGAGGGGATGTGCGAGGCAAGTTCTTTACACAGAGGGTGGTGAGTGCCTGGAACTTGCTGCCGGGGGAGGTGGTGGAAGCAGGTACGATAGCGATGTTTAAGAGGCATCTTGACAAATACATGAATAGGATGGGAATAGAGGGATACGGTCCCCGGAAGTGCAGAAGGTTTTAGTTTAGGCAGGCATCAAGATCGGCGCAGGCTTGGAGGGCCGAATGGCCTGTTCCTGTGCTGTACTGTTCTTTGTTCTTTGTTCTATATTTTATTCATAAAATTTGTAAAAATATATTCAATCATTCAAATTTGACAGCACAAAATGCAATACAGATCATTTTCTTTCAATACAAGACATGAGGTGCCTCACTACACTTGCCATTACTGGTTATATTTACAATGTGTATTTACATTACATGTTACCATTGTCCACCTCCTTCTTGAATGTGTCTTTGCAAAGCAGGTCTGGAAAGAGCTGCAGTGCTTTTACAAACATACTAATTAGGAACAGAAGTGGGACATTCAGCCCCTCGAGCCTGCTCCACCATTCAATAAGATCATGGGTGGTCTGATTGTGTCTCAAATTCCACACTCTCATCTACATCTGATAACCTATGATTCTCTTGCCTGACAAGTATCTACCTCCGCCTTAAAAATATTCAATGACCTACCTCCACCACCTTCTGGGGCACAGAGATCCAAAGTCGCACAACCCTCAGAAAAAATTTCTCTTCATCTATGTCCTAAAAGGGCAACCGCTAATTTTAAAACAGTGTCCCCTAGTTCTGGACTCACCCACAAGAGGAAACATCCTTTCCACATCCACCTTGTCAAGACCGTTCAGGATCTTATATACGTCAATCAAATCTCCCCTCACTCTTCTAAACTCCAGTGAATACAAGCCCAGTCTGTCCAACTTTTCCCCATAAGACAACTCGCTCATACCAGGTATCAATCTATTAAACCTCCTCTGAACCGCCTCCAATGCATTTACATCCTTCCTTAAATAAGAAGACCAAAACTGCACACAGTTTCTGCCAAGGGGAGAAAGAGAGAAAAAGAGGGAGAACAGACAAAGCAAGAGGGAGGAAGAAAAAAAGAGAAAGAGAGAGGACATTTGTGAAGTCAACTTTCACAAACTTATGACATCCCAAAGCACTTGACAGATAATGAAATATTTCTGAAATGGAATTACTGTTGTGATGTCGGAAAACATCAGCCAATTTGCACACAGCAAAGCCCCACAAACAACAATGTGATAAAATCTGCTTCAGTGATGCTGGTTGAAGAATTAATATTGGCCAAGAAACTTGGAGAACTACCCTTCAAAATAGTAATATGGGATCTTTTACCCCCACCTGAGAGGGCAAATGGGGTCTTTAACATTTCATCCAAAAGAGGATACCTCTGATAGTGTAAGCTCGAGTTCACTGCTTGCTGTAATGTCTTAAAATGTATAAGCTTAATTAGAAGTGATTATGATAGGCAATAATGCTTTAAAATATTGTTAAAGTAACTATAATATGTGTCAGCTCAGTTAAACATGGTACGAGGCTGAGATGCAAAGCATGATGAAGAATTTAAGCCAACTTGATGTTAAAAGTTAAAAAAAATGAGGAATGTAAAGGTATGTTTGAAACTAACAGATAATGAAAGACAGAGCAAATAATTAATTTACAATGAAAACAGAAAGTTTAAGTTTGCGATCTGTTGTCATTGTTTTAACCCAAGTAACAATTGTTTATATGAAGCTCCTAGCTAAGGAATAACTATGTTGCAAGAAGATGGAGAAAAAGGGTATAAAAGAACATTTAGTGAACATGAGAAGCAGCATGAAAAACCCAGAGGAAGAAAGAAGAGAATCTTCTGTCAACAGAACACAGCAAGAGAAAGAGAGACCCTACCACAGTCACTCAGAGGGCTACCGCTGAGGTTCTGAGGGTCAGACTGTGACTATTGTTAAGTATTACTTCTTTATACTGGCTGTAAACTATTTAATAAATCTGCTATACTTATAACCAACATATACCTGTACCTAAAGGCCTGCTACCGATGACATGTGTCGGGTTTGGGTTGGGTCGGGCCAATCTTCCGGGTCCGTCTTTCGGGCTCGAATCGGGACGGGCAGAGTCCAGGTCGTGCTCGGGTTGGATTGGGCCGGACACACACGGTAAGTACTCTGCCGGTAAGTATTAATAATAATTTTTTTAAGTACCTGAGCAGGGAGTCTGGGACGAAACTTAGTCTGCGCAGTGAGCAAGTGTCGTCACTATGACATCATCACGCATGCGCTGCGGCTTCATGGAGCTTCTCAGTCGGAAGGGATGGTTGAGTTGGGCTCGGTTCGGGTCGAGTGGAGTCGGGCTCAGGTCGGGTCAGGTTCGTGTCCGCTGTGGATTGGTCGGGTTCGGGTTGGGTTCTTTTTCCTGACCTAAGCAGACCTTTACCTGTACCCATAGTGGCTTGTTGTCATGGACAAGTCATCCTTGTTGTATTAAACTAAATCCTTAAAGCAGCAGGAAAGCTACAGTAGTGCACTGCTCCTTGAGTTCTGCACTCAACTATCAGCCTGGATTATGTGCTCAAGTCTCTGGAGTGGAACTTGAACCCACAGTGTTCTGATTCAGGGCAAGCGTGCTCCCCACTGATCCTGAACTTCTGTGAGACTGAAAAATTCTCAGAAACCAGTTTGAGCAAACTGGAGAAAAGTCACCTGGCAGTCAAACTGTGGAATTATAGAGTGATGGGTTCAAATACACCAAACTCATTGGAGAAGATTTAGATGTAGCAGGGTCTGCCATTAGACTTGCCCCTTCACCTTTAACTCAAATAAATTTGCCCATAAAGTTGCTGGAAATGTGAGCTGCTAACACTGCAGTGAGGGATACAGGGCACCGAGAACCCAAGTGAACAGAGCAACCAATAGGATATCTCCTGAACCAAAGAGAAAAAAATATCACTACCCTGTGTCAACTAAAACAAAATAAACATTTGAATCATTTACAAGAAATGAAAAGTAGAGGACCAAATTGTATTATTTTCCTGACGCTGACAAACAGATCATCGGGGTTGTTGATGGAGTTGACATCCACACTGAATGCCGTGCTGGTAACCACATCCACGCTGTATGCTCGGAAGATATCTGTCATGTTGGCAGTTGTCGAGGTTCATCCCGAGCAGCTCTGTAACACAGGAGTCTGTGCTCTGCTGGCTGTGCCCGGGGATGCACACAGAGATAAACATCAACTGCTGCTGGAGGACCATCAACTCGGTGAAAGATGCTCTTTGGTCTGCCTGAAACTTGCTGGTATTCCAGTACAAAGAGTTGTCCTCAACAGAGTGTTGCAGACTGGCACATTCCAAGGTCCAGGACTAAGTGCTGAGGGACGCCTAAAGCTTGGGGGCAGCTGTCGGAAAGGCCACTGTGTAAGGTCCTCCCGCCATAGTATACCGAGGGGCTGGAACCCGTGTAAAACTACTTGGGCTGTATGCACTAAAATGTTTTTGCTGTGTAATGCAAATGTTCATTGCATGTAAAATGGAATGGCAAGAATTGTGAGGAAACTCACATTCTTTTTCAAAGGAATCTGATTTCTTTTGCACTTTCTGGAATGTCAGATTGTTTTGCAACATAATTTATTGCTGATTTTTATGAATAAAGTCCATTTCTTCTAAAATGTTTTTATTCCCTTCTCAAAGATTATTTTCTTCAAAACTTTAGGAATTTTTCAACCTTAACCAAACTAACAAAACCACATGCATGCACAGCACAGTATCTGTCAGCCTGCACTGATTACCTCTCTCTTCTTTTAATCATCTTTTCAAACTTCAATCAGTCCTGGTGCTGCAGGCTAGGTAAGTGGGGAAAGTGGGATGGGAAAAGAAAGAAACTAACATACAGACGTATTAACCTCGAGGCAGGGAAATGACTTATGTTAGAAAAGTAAAAACTATCCATACTGTAAAACGTCTATCACAAAACTTTGACCTTGAAATACAAAATAGCATGCTTACCTGAGTGTGTGTCACAGTCTTTTCTGTCTATCTCACCCAGCTGTTAGCTTCTTTTGTCTTTTCAGTCAAATGTCCTGGTTTCTTGTGCTTACTACAGTTTTGATGTTCCTCCTGGCAATGCACTAGGTTGTCCTTTTCTTGTGAATGCTCCGTTATAGATCAGCGCTCTGTATTTCTGTACTCAGTAGAGGCTGCTAAAGGAGAAACATTTGACCCCTGGACCTTTACCTTAGTAAAATCCAAGTGGAACATAAAATGCTGCCGTTTCTCCCACTCACAACTTCATTTCTTGTCTTTTCTTCAGGTTGGGTTTGAATAAGCATTGCAGCCTCCAGCCACAAACAGATCCCAGGTACAGGAGTGGGGAGAGTCACCCAAGACCTTCACTCTGCCTCTGACTCCCACCCAGCTTCTTATTTGCTAATCATCATTAATTAACTAATTTCTTTTTCCAAAATATACTTTATAATTAATTTGTAAAAATACTTTGCGTAACAGTTCAAATTTGACAGAACAAAGTACAATACAGATCAGTTTCTGGAAACACAGTATGTGGCACTCTGAGGTGCCTCTTACAATTGCACTTACAATTGCAGGTTATATTTATATTTATAAAGTATATTTCATTTGAAACATACAGCCTGAGGGGTTTTACATGGCTTCTCGCCCCTCGGTGGCTGGTGGTGAGAAGGGCCCTCCCTGTCAGATCCTTCCTGTAAGCCTGGAGTCTCACCGCCTCAGCACACTGTCCTCGAGTTGGCTGCGGTGGGGAAAAGACTATTGCCTACCTCCTTCTGGAATGTGTCTTTGCAAAGCAGGTCTGGAAAGAGATGCAGTGGTTTTCGTTGAGGTCAGAGAGAGAAATAAAGTTAACGTTTCAGGTCAATGACCTTTCCTCTGAGTCATGAGTCATTGACCTGAACTAATTCTGTTTCTCACTCCACAGATGCTGTCTGACCCGCTGAGTGTTTCCAGAATTTTGTCGAGGTTCATCCCAAGCAGCTCTGTAACACAGGAGTCTGTGCTCTACGGGCTGTTCCCAGGGACGCACACCGAGACAAACATCAACTGCTGCTGGAGGACTATCAATTCGGTGAAAGACGCCCTTTGGTCTGCCCGAAACTTGCTGGTCTTCCAGCGCAAAGAGTTGTCCACCACCGAATGTTGCAGACTGGCACATTCCAAGGTCCAGGACTACGTGCTGAGGGACGCACTAAAGCTTGGGGCAGCCGCAGCAAAGGCTCAATGGGGAAAGACCACAGTGTAAGGTTCCCCCACCAAGCTGGACTGAGGGGCTGGATCCATGGGAAACCCCTCGAACTGTATCGTTAACATTTTCATTTGCTGTAAATGTAAAACTGTAACTGGCATGACAATTGTGAAATGGAAGGGTTGTGAAGAAACTCATGATAGTATTGAAGGAAACTGATCTCCCTTGCAATGTTTGGATTTTTTGGTGCTGTTTTGAAACTGTTTGGCAATGTAATTTTTACAGATTTTTATGAATAAAGTATATTTTGGAAATAAAAAAAAACTGGGAGAGCTGAAATCAGGAGGATCTTCAATTCCAAAAGATCAACCATATTTTGCTTTGCAGCCATTAGATAGTGAACTGGATCAGAAGTCCTGGCTGTGCTTTTTTTAAAATTCTTTCATGGGAAATAATTGTAAATTAACTGTATTGAATGCTGCTGAGAAATTGGGTTCAATTCACTCCTGTGCACAGATGTCACATCCATCCCACAAAGTCCATCTTAATGTCAAAGGAAAAGAAAATTAAGCCTGATGAAAAACAGGCTGCTGATTTACCATGAGCCCATTTTGCACAACTGAGTCGGGGAGAATCATTCCCGTTCCTCCAGCTTGGGTTTTCTGCTGCGCGGAGGCAACTTCATCTCCGAAGTTAAGGAGGTGGTGGGCGGTCGCCTCCTTGCAGCAAAGGTAATGTACAAAAATGCTTCGCTCCGGTTAATCCACGCGTACGCCCTGGTTCGAAGCAGCGAGCGACTGACCGTCTTCCAGCAGCTCCCATTGCTGCTGGTGACATCTAGGCTGGTTATTCTCGGCAGTGACTTCAACTGCATCATCGATGCAGCTGGATGATCCAGCAGTGCCGACAGTCAAATGGACGCCACATCCAGACTCCTGATGGAAACAGTAAAAGATGCTAAACTGCACAACGTCTTCAGCAACCTAGCAAACGGAGCCCAGTGTAGATACACCTGGTCAAGACTGGACGGGTCTGCCTATTCCAGGATTCACTTCCTGTTTGTGCCCCGAGCGTTCACGATCAGATCAACCAACATCAGGCCAATGTTCTTCTCTGACCACTGCCTGTCACCTACAGAATGACCAGAGGGTTGCCAGGCAACATGGAAGCTGAACGTGAAACTGAGAACATTGAGGAATTCAAAATGGATTACAAAGGTTGGAGAACCATAAAATTCCTGAGTCCCTGACACACTGGTAAGAAGTGATCAAGGTGAACATTAACACACCAACCTGCTACGTTGAATGATATTTTTCTTTTAATCCATTGACTGCAGACCTGAATTTAAAGAAATTAATAAAGTAACAGATAAAAGGTGACTTTGCTTGCAGCTTAAGATGGCAACAGCAAGGCCAGTGAGGTTGGAGAGGAAGAGACTGGTCCATCCCAGCAAAAACCAAGGTCCAGGAATTTCAAGAAAACTGCCTGTTCCCTCAGCGAAACATCAAGACGACCACGCTTGAGTCATTGGGTGACTGTCATATGACAACCCACCACAACCAACACCAACCCCCCTCCGCTCCCCCGCCACCACATCTGTTTTTTACGCTGGCATTTCTCTGCAGCAGGCCGACAAGCATCTGGACTCCGACACGTGCAGTCCCAAGTAGGCGCACCTCCTTTCTCTCTCTCTCCATTCCAGCTTGCAAGTTTCGAACCCTGCCTGCTGACTGACCACCTCTGCATACTCCGGTTATAACCAGAAACCCTTTGGTGGAAATAATCTGCACCGCTGTCTCCATGAGACTCACCGAAACTGCCATCTGTCTCTTCAAGCTGAAAGTCTCAAGACCACTGAATTCAGCTAGAAGCCAGCTGAATCAAAGTCCACAGAATGTCCACCTCTTCTTTTCTATGGACTCGACCAATCTACCCTTTCCACTTGAATCTATTTGTGTGTGAACCGAGAGTGTGAGAGGGGGAAGAGAGTGAGAGAGAAAAAAGTATGTTGGAGCGTAGTTTATTATTTCACTTAGTTCGGTTTAAATACAATAAAGTGAACCTCTTTCTTCGTTAAACTCAAGAAAACCTGTCGGATTATTTACATGTTATAATAAGAACCAAACATCTACAGAATTGGCCAGTACATCCACTTTAAAAAAAGAATTAAACCTGTTCGTCAAACGAGAGGGAAAAGAGGGAAGCCCTTCAACCCCTCCTCATCTGACCGTAACACCTCAAAGGTGTTCAGAGGGCGAAAGACAGAGGGAAATGTCCAGAACAGAATTTGCTCCTGCTGCAGTCGATGGGAGTCAAGGTTAAGGAGGATCTCCAATAGGTGAAGAGCCAGCAGGCCTCATTGTTTACTGTAGAGGCTTCCAAGATCATCTTCCAGTCCAGAGTCCGCTCCGTTGAGCAGGATGAGACGTGCTTGCGCTTTTTCTTCCATAAGATACACAGAGAGAGCTCTGGGATCAGCAGCCTGAAGGAAGAGGACGGCTCGGTAACATCATGGCAGCCTAACATACTGAGGATCAGTAAATCTTTTAATGCTGGGCTGTACAACGTGAAGCCCAAGACAGCACAGCCTCCCAGTCCTTCCTGTTCTCTATCACAGAGGTCATAGATGACAAAAAACGGCAGAGTCTGCACAAACTGCTAACTCTTGACGAACTGACAAAGGCCATCAGGTCGAGATGCAGAAAAACTCCTGGAAGTCACAGCTTACTGGCCTACTTGTATTCGACTCTGTGGGACTGGATCGGCCCAGACCTGCTGGAAGTGTATGAGAGTATGCTTCTGGCCAGCAGCATGTCAGAATCCATGAGGAAAGGCATCACCACCCTCATCTACAAGCAAAGAGGGAGAGGGAGGAAATCAGAAATTGGAGGCTCATCTCACTCCTGAATGTGAACGACAAAATTCTGCCCATGGTCATCGCCAATCGGGTCAAATCTGCTCTGGAGTTGGTGATTCACCCCGAACAGACCTGTACTGTACCCGGCAGGAAGATCTCCGATAGCCTCGCACTACTCAAGGATTCGTCACCTATGTTCAGGACAGGGAGGTGGACACCTGCCTCATCAGCTTGGACCAGAAGACGACTTTAGACAGAATATTACACACATACATGATGGACGTGCTCTCCAAAATGGGGTTTGGGAGGAAATCCACAATTGGATCCATCTGCTCCACACAAACATCAGGAACGCATTCTCAATCAATGGATGGGAATCAAAGTTTCCCAATCAAATCTTGAGTCAGACAGGGTGGTCCTCTCTCCCGTCTTATTTGTTTGCTGTATGGAACCTGATTCCTTCAGGAAGAATGTTGGCATTAGTAGGTGACAATCCCAGGCAGCGGAGGCACTCCGGTCACAGGCCGATGAGCATCAGCAACCAGTTTGAACTGGCGCTGGGAGCCAAAGTAAATCACGGCAAGAATGAGGCTATGTTCTTTGGGAACTGGGCCGATCAATCCTTCGTTCTGTTCACCATCAGGTCAGGCTATCTGAAGGTGCTGGAGATATGGGGCTGAATTTTACCGGCCCCTCAACACCGGGTCACTGTGCAGGAACCGGTAAAATTCTGCCTGGAGAAGCCCACCTCGAACCCCAACGTCGAGAAGGGCCCACCACGTTACCGTCGACCGGGGGGACCTCAGTGCGGGCAACTCCCACCCCTCGGCGGCAGCACCCCAATTACCATATTCAAAACACTACTTACCTCTCCCGATTGCGCAGCCTGCTCCCTCTCAATGTACACTTCAGCATTTTACAGTGAACGGGCGGCAGTCATGTGCCGTCCCATTCACGAACAGAAAAGCTGACGGGACACCGGAGTCAGATGTTTTCGCCAGCGAAGGCAAGTTCAGATCTTCAGGGGTCTCACTGAAGAGGTGTTGGGAGCCATTATGATTCCACCCTCCGTAAAGGTTGGCAGCTCTGTGCCATTGATTGCCTGTTAATGAAGGAACAATAGCTCTCAAGGCACCCTGTAGATGGAGAGAGTGCCAGAGATGGTAAGCGTGTGAAGCTTATATGCCTTGTGGGCCAATCGATGCAACTTGTGCAATCTTTATGTGGTCATGTGGTGCCATTCTTAGTGGGAGCTAAGATGGGCAATGCCATGCCATGCCACATAACTGCTACACGAAAGCACCTGATGTACCACTCAACATCATTCTCTGCCCTGTCAGGAACCTTGGAAGAATTGAAGGAACTGAGTTGAATTGCAACTTGACGATGGGGATGGTTCACCCGATATTAATTGATATGCTTCTTGAGAGGATCCATATGTACCGCAGTTGTAGCCCACACAGAGGCCCGTCCTGGTCACGAGCAGCAGCACCCAAGGAGAGCTCGCCACTACAAATCACCGACCATCTACAGATCCCGCATGACATACCTGTAGATGTCAGAGTGCCAGTGTCAGAGATGACAGCGGATGTCAAGAGAGGCAGTGACATATCTCTGTGCCCTGCTGAATGACGACCTGCAGCCCAGGGGCTTCAGGGGACATCCTGTGCCTGTGGCACTCTCGGTGACAGAGGCTCTCAATTTTTACACCTCTGCATCATTTCAGGGGCTCGTCGGAGACCTTTTTGGGGTCACACAGTCAGCAGTTCACCATTGCATCAGGGAGGTCACCGATGCCCGGTACCAGATGGTTGGTGACTATATCCGTTTCATGACAGACCCTGAAAGCCAAGCCCAGAGGGCCACCGGTGTCGTCTCCAATGCTGAATTCCCACAGGTACAAGGGGTTACAGATTGCACCTATGTGGCCATCAAGGCTCCCGACGGGCGACCAGCTGAATATCTAAATCATAAAGGCTTCCACTCAATGTGCAGCTTGCATGTGATCACCAGAAACGATTCATGCAAATCTGTGCCCGCTTTCCAGGCAGCTGCCATGATGCCTTCATCCTGCGCCAGTCCCAGCTGCCATTGCTGTTCAATGAAATGGCTCAGATGGAGGGGTGGCTTCTTGGAGACAAGGGCTCCGCCTTGCATACATGGCCCCTGACACCAATAAAAAACCCCACCACTGCTGCAGAAGAGAGATACAACGTCAGCCACAGAGCTACAAGAGCCATCACTGAGCAGGCGATCGGCATGCTGAAAATGTGATTCCGCTGCCTGGATAGATCGGGTGGTGCCCTGCAGTACAAGCTGGAAAGGGTAGCTCGCATTGTTGCTGTCTGCTGTGCTCTGCACAACTACACACTCAATAGGGGGGAAGGGCTTGCAGGATGAGCAGAGACATGAGCAGGACTCATGTGGCAGACTTTTAAGGAGATATTTAATAACTCTCAAAGATTTATCTCAGTGAGAAAGACTGAGAAGGATGCCTCATTGTGGCTAAATAAGGAAGTTAAGGATAGTATCAGATTGGAAGAAAAACTGCACAATTCTGCAAAGATTAGTGGCAAGTCAGAAGTTTGGACAGATAAGAACCAGCAAAGGATGATTAAAAAAATGGCGAGGGTGAAATTACAATAGAAGCGAAAGCTTGCTTGGA
Organism: Heterodontus francisci; assembly: GCF_036365525.1. Lineage (NCBI taxonomy): Eukaryota > Metazoa > Chordata > Chondrichthyes > Heterodontiformes > Heterodontidae > Heterodontus > Heterodontus francisci. Next base: position 6,081,300 of record NC_090411.1, on the reverse strand, counting down.
AAACAAAACCAGATACTAAGTTTCTACAAGTATTTATAAAGGAAAGAGTAACTAAAACAAGTGATAGTCCTCTAGAGAGTCAATCTGGGGAATTAATAATGGAAAACAAGGAACTGGCAGAAGCATTAAACAGGTATTTTGCACCGTCATCACTGTAGAAGACTTCGCAAAGATACTTGATAATCAAGAGGCGAAAGGGAGGGAGAAACTTTAAACAAACAATCACCAAGGAAAGGGTACCGGGAAAACTATTAAACCTAATAAACCAGGACCTGATGGCTTTAGAACATTTTAGAACATTAGAACATTACAGCGCAGTACAGGCACTTCGGCCCTCGATGTTGCGCCGACCTGTGAAACCATCTGACCTACACTATTCCATTTTCATCCATATGTCTATCCAATGACCACTTAAATGCCCTTAAAGTTGGCGAGTCTACTACTGTTGCAGGCAGGGCGTTCCACGCCCCTACTACTCTCTGAGTAAAGAAACTACCTCTGACATCTGTCCTATATCTATCACCCCTCAACTTAAAGCTATGTCCCCTCGTGTTTGCCATCACCATCCGAGGAAAAAGACTCTCACTATCCACCCTATCTAACCCTCTGATTATCTTATATGTCTCTATTAAGTCACCTCTCCTCCTCCTTCTATCCAACGAAAACAACCTCAAGTCCCTCAGCCTTTCCTCGTAAGACCTTCCCTCCATACCAGGCAACATCCTAGTAAATCTCCTCTGCACCCTTTCCATAGCTTCCACATCCTTCCTATAATGCGGTGACCAGAACTGCACGCAATACTCCAGGTGCGGTCTCACCAGAGTTTTGTACAGCTGCAGCATGACCTCGTGGCTCCGAAACTCGACCCCCCGACTAATAAAAGCTAACACACCATATGCCTTCTTAACAGCCCTATTAACCTGGGTAGCAACCTTCAGGGATTTATGCACCTGGACACCAAGATCTCTCTGTTCATCTACACTACCAAGAATCTTCCCATTCGCCCAGTACTCTGCATTCCTGTTACTCCTTCCAAAGTGAATCACCTCGCACTTTTCCGCATTAAACTCCATTTGCCATCTCTCAGCCCAGCTCTGCAGCCTATCTATGTCCCTCTGTACCCTACAACATCCTTCGGCACTATCCACAACTCCACCGACCTTAGTGTCATCCGCAAATTTGCTAACCCACCCTTCTACACCCTCTTCCAGGTCATTTATAAAAATGACAAACAGCAGTGGCCCCAAAACAGATCCTTGCGGTACACCACTAGTAACTAAACTCCAGGATGAACATTTGCCATCAACCACCACCCTCTGTCTTCTTTCAGCTAGCCAATTTCTGATCCAATGCTCTAAATCACCTTCAACCCCATACTTCCGTATTTTCTGCAATAGCCTACCATGGGGAACCTTATCAAACGCCTTACTGAAATCCATATACACCACATCCACTGCTTTACCCTCATCCACCTGTTTGGTCACCTTCTCGAAAAACTCAATAAGGTTTGTGAGGCACGACCTACCCGTCACAAAACCGTGCTGACTATCGCTAATGAACTTATTCTTTTCAAGATGATTATAAATCCTGTCTCTTATAACCTTTTCCAACATTTTACCCACAACCGAAGTAAGGCTCACAGGTCTATAATTACCAGGGCTGTCTCTACTCCCCTTCTTGAACAAGGGGACAACATTTGCTATCCTCCAGTCTTCCGGCACTATTCCTGTCGACAATGACGACATAAAGATCAAGGACAAAGGCTCTGCGATCTCCTCCCTAGCTTCCCAGAGAATCCTAGGATAAATCCCATCTGGCCCAGGGGACTTATCTATTTTCACACTTTCCAAAATTGATAACACCTCCTCCTTGTGAACCTCAATCTCATCTAGCCTAGTGGCCTGAATCTCAGTATTCTCCTCGACAACATTTTCTTTCTCTACTGTAAATACTGACGCAAAATATTCATTTAACACTTCCCCTACCTCCTCTGATTCCACACACAACTTCCCACTACTATCCTTGATTGGCCCTAATCTAACTCTAGTCATTCTTTTATTCCTGATTTTCCTATAGAAAGCCTTAGGGTTTTCCCTGATCCTATCCGCCAATGACTTCTCGTGTCCTCTCCTTGCTCGTCTTAGCTCTCCCTTTAGATCCTTCCTGGCTAGCTTGTAACTCTCAAGCGCCCTAACTGAGCCTTCACGTCTCATCCTAACATAAGCCTTCTTCTTCCTCTTGACAAGCGCTTCAACTTCTTTAGTAAACCACGGCTCCCTCGCTCGACAACTTCCTCCCTGCCTGACAGGTACATACTTATCAAGGACACGCAGTAGCTGCTCCTTGAATAAGCTCCACATTTTGATTGTTCCCATCCCCTGCAGTTTCCTTCCCCATCCTCCGCATCCTAAATCCTGCCTAATCGCATCATAATTTCCTTTCCCCCCAGCTATAATTCTTGCCCTGCGGTATATACCTGTCCCTGCCCATCGCTAAGGTAAACCTAACCGAATTGTGATCACTATCACCAAAGTGCTCACCTACATCTAAATCTAACACCTGGCCGGGTTCATTACCCAGTACCAAATCCAATGTGGCATCGCCCCTGGTTGGCCTGTCTACATACTGTGTCAGAAAACCCTCCTGCACACACTGGACAAAAACTGACCCATCTAAAGTACTCGAACTATAGTATTTCCAGTCGATATTTGGAAAGTTAAAGTCCCCCATAACAACTACCCTGTTACTCTCGCCCCTGTCGAGAATCATCTTCGCTATCCTTTCCTCTACATCTCTGGAACTATTTGGAGGTCTATAAAAGACTCCTAACAGGGTGACCTCACCTCTCCTGTTTCTAACCTCGGCCCATACTACCTCCGTAGACGTGTACTCAAACGTCCTTTCTGTCGCTGTAATACTGTCCTTGATTAACAATGCCACACCCCCCTCTTTTACCATCTTCTCTGTTCTTACTGAAACATCTAAATCCCGGAACCTGCAACATCCATTCCTGCCCCTGCTCTACCCATGTCTCCGAAATGGCCACTACATCGAGATCCCAGGTACCAACCCATGCTGCAAGCTCACCCACCTTATTCCGGATGCTCCTGGCGTTGAAGTAGACACACTTTAAACCAGGTTCTTGCTTGCCAGTGCCCTCTTGCGTCCTTGTAACCTTATCCCTGACCTCACTACTCTCAACATCCTGTACACTGGCACTACATTTTAGGTTCCCATTCCCCTGCTGAATTAGTTTAAACCCCCCGAAGAGCACTAGCAAATCTCCCCCCCAGGATATTGGGTCCCCTCTGGTTCAGGTGAAGACCATCCTGTTTGCAGAGGTCCCACCTACCCCAGAAAGAGCCCCAATTATCCAGGAAACCAAAACCCTCCCTGCTACACCATCCCTGCAGCCACGTGTTCAACTCCTCTCTCTCCCTATTCCTCGCTTCGCTAGCACGTGGCACGGGCAACAACCCAGAGATAACAACTCTGTTTGTTCTCGCTCTAAGCTTCCACCCTAGCTCCCTGAATTTCTATCTTAAATCCCCATCTCTCTTCCTACCTATGTCGTTGGTGCCTATGTGGACCACGACTTGGGGCTGCTCCCCCTCCCCCTTAAGGATCCCAAAAACACGATCCGAGACATCACGAACCCTGGCACCTGGGAGGCAACATACCAATCGTGAGTCTCTCTCGTTCCCACAGAACATCCGATCTGTTCCCCTAACTATGGAGTACCCAATGACTAATGCTCTGCTCCTCTTCCCCCTTCCCTTCTGAGCAACAGGGACAGACTCTGTGCCAGATACCTGTACCCCATTGCTTACCCCTGGTAAGTCGTCCCCCGCAACAGTATCCAAAACGGTATGCCTGTTGTTGAGGGAAACGGCCACAGGGCATCCCTGCACTGCCTGCTGGTTCCCTCTCCTTCCCCTGACGGTAACCCATCTACCTATTTCTTTTACCTGAGGTGTGACTACCTCCCCATAACTCCTCTCAATAACCCCCTCCGCCTCCCTAATGATCCGAAGTTCATCCAGCTCCAGCTCCAGTTCCCTAACGCGGTTCTCGAGGAGCTGGAGTTGGGTTCACTTCCCGCAGATTCAGTCAGCAGGGACACTCTTGGCGACCCTTACCTCCCACATTCTGCAGGAGGAACATTAATCTGCCTTAACTTCCATTCCCTCTATTCTAAATTCCCAACAAATCTACTGAAAAACCAAAAAAAAATGTCAAAACTTGTAAGGTTAGCAATCCAACGGACAGAACTTCTTAAATAAAAAGCTTACCTTATCAACACAACAGAGTCCTTTATTTTGGTTAGAGGAGGAGGGTGGGTGGGAGACACTACACGTGTAGTGTCTCGGGTACAGCCACCACCCAAATATATAGTTTTTCCTTACCCAGCAGTCCCTGGTCCCAGCGGTCCCTGGTCCTCCGAAAACAAAAGGGATTAACTTTTAAACTTCCACTGAAATTGACTTCCCAGCTGTAAGCTCGCTCTCGCACCTTCGCTACTGTCAAAGCTGCAGTCACCAAAACTAAAAGGCTTGCATCCTCGGGTCTGAAAAGAAGTGACTGCAGAGACAGTAGTGGCATTGGTTATAATCTTTCAAAATTCCTTAGAGTCTAGAAGGGTCCCAGCAAATTGGAAATCACAAATATAATACCTTCATTCAAGAAAGGAAGGAGACAGAAAGCAGGAAACTCTAGGCCAGTTAGCCCATCATAGGGAAATTGATAGAATCTATTATTGAGGTGGTTATAATGTGATGAAACAAAGGCATAATAGTCTTCATGAGGTAGAATTTGGATATAACTAATACATTCTACCTTTTAGAATTTAAGATTGAATAAAATGGTCAGTTTTCAAGACGCACTGAAATTCCCTTTTAAGGGCAGAGTTAAAAATTCATAAACATCCCTGTTACAATAGAATGTGAACCAGAAACACCTTTTAAGTTTAAAAAATCCATTCCAAGGTCTTCTGTTACAATGGAATTAGAAGATGAAATATACCGAAACATGCTATATGAAGTCCATACTGGTAACTATAATTTTAATCAGTTGGTAGTGTTAGTGAGATAGACAGACTGACTTCAGAGGATGGTACAAAGTACCATCAATGGACCATCACAGATGATCAGTCACAAAATGGAAAGGTAATTACAAAAACAGATGCCATGTAAACCCAATTACAAACATTTTGACCAGGTAAAAGCTCAACTTCAAGAGAAGGGAATTCTCAGCAAATAATTAAGTGGGAATGGTCGCTCATGATATTACCATATATGGATAACAAAAGGAAAAACACACAGAAAGATAACACTTACATTCCAAAAGATGAGATGATAGATTAGAAACAGTATAAACGCGAGTTTTGAATCGAAATACCAGAAGTATTGAATTCCTCATCAATGCTTTTCAACCTATGGTAAGAACAGCTGACTGCATGACAAGAGAATTCTGCTCTTAACCGAGTGTTTTGTCTTGTTAAGCAGGAGGCTTACTCGGGGAATTTAAGGTAACAGTTTACTTTGAATTTTGATGGCTATTCTAAGATATTTTGCTGTAACATTGTCAAGGTTGAACTTTTGGAATCTATTTTAGAAATAAGATCATGTTTTAGTAATCTTTGATATCGTGGTATACTTAGTCGCTTAAAATGTATTACATGTTCAACTCGAATAAATACATAAAAGTTAATAAATCATCTCATGTTGTATACAGAATGCTACAAGAATCCCCTCTCTGTATCTCCTTCAGTGGGGAGATACTTATTTAGAGTTTCCCAGACCCTTATAATATCTGGAATATTTATGACAGTGATAATTATTAAAATTTGGCTATCCGAAAGATAGTCATATTCTGTTAGTTTTCTTTCTTTGAGGGAAGACTAGTTCAGTTCTTCAGACCCAAACAAGTGTCTAACGGAATCTGTCTAGAACAAACAACAAAAAACAATACAGCACAGGAACAGACCATTCGGCCCTCCAAGCCTGCATCGATCTTGATGCCTGCCTAAACTAATACCTTCTGCACTTCCGGGGCCCATATCCCTCTATTCCCTTCCTATTCATATACTTGTCAAGATGTCTCTTAAACGTCGCTATCGTATCTGCTTCCATCACCTCCCCTGGCAGCATGTTCCAGGCACTCACCACCCTCTGTGTAAAAAACTTGCCTCGCACATCCCCTCTAAACTTTGCCCCTCGCACCTTAAACCTATGTCCCCTAGTAACTGACTCTTCCACCCTGGGAAAAAGCTTCTGACTATCCACTCTGTCCATGCCACTCATAACTTTGTAAACCTCCATCATGTCGCCCCTCCACCTCCGTCATTCCAGTGAAAACAATCCGAGTTTTTCCAACCTCTCCTCATAGCTAATGCCCTCCAGACCAGGCAACATCCTGGTAAACCTCCTCTGTACCCTCTCCAAAGCCACCACGTCCTTCTGGTAGTGTGACGACCAGAATTGCACGCAATATTCCAAGTGTGGCCTAACTAAAGTTCTGTGCAGCTGCAGCATGACTTGCCAATTTTTATACTCTATGCCCCGACCGATGAAGGCAAACATGCCGTATGCCTTCTGGACTACCTTATCCACCTGCGTTGCCACTTTCAGTGACCTGTGGACCTAGTTTGAACTTAATTAAAAGGAGACTCATCAGGATGGATGCCTGATTTGGTTTAGTCCGTATATATGATTAAAGTCACAAATCATTTCAATAGGGTACTTAGAAAAGCAACAGGATCAGGCAGAGTCAGCATGGTTTTGTGAAAGGGAAATTGTGTCTGAACTAAGTTATTCGAGTTCTTTGAGGAATTAACAAGCATGGTAGATAAAGGGAAATCTGTAGATGTGGTGCACTTGGATTTCCAAAAAGCATTTGTTAAGGTGCCACATCCAAAGGTTATTACACAAGCAAAGAGCTCATGGTGTAATGGGGGGTGGGGGGGGGGGTGGGGTAACACTGATAAAAGGACTGGCTCGCTAACAAGACGCAGCGAGTGGGGATAAATGGGGCAATTTCAGATTGACAAGCTGTAAATTTGTGGAGTGCCACAAGGGTCAGTGCGGGGCCTTAACTATTTACAATCTATATCAATGACTTAGATGAAAGGACCAAATGTATGATAGTTATATTTGCCAACATCCCAAGATAGGTAGGAAAGTAAGTTGTCAAGAGGAGGTCCAGAGTCTACAAAGGGAGAGAGATAGGTTACTTTTGGCAGATGGGGTATAATGTGGGAGAATGTGAACTTATTTACTTCAGCAGAAAGAATAGAAAAGCAGAATACTATTAAAATGGGGAGAGATTGCAGAACTCTGCGGCACAGAGGGATCTGGGTGTCCTGGTACATGAACCACAAAAAGTTAGTATGCAGTATTCTCGATGCACAATTAAACAAGCGCATGGGAAAGGATTCCTCTGCTATGTCCAGACTGGCCAAGAGAGTGTGGGAAAATGGCGCACTGACACAGAACACAAATGTCCAAGTGTATCAAGCCTGTGTCCTCAGTACCTTGCTCTACGGCAGCGAGGCCTGGACAAAGTACCTCAGCCAAGAGCGACGTCTCAATTCATTCCATCTTTGCTGCCTCCGGAGAATCCTTGGCATCAGGTGGCAGGACCGTATCTCCAACACAGAAGTCCTCGAGGCGGCCAACATCCCCAGCTTATGCACCCTACTAAGCCAGCGGCGCCTGAGATGGCTTAGCCATGTGAGCCGCATGGAAGTTGGCAGGATCCCCAAGTACACATTGTACAGCGAGCTTGTCACTGGTACCAGACCAACTGGCCATCCATGTCTCTGCTTTAAAGACGTCTGCAAACACGACATGAAGTCCTGTGACATTGATCACAAGTCATGGGAGTCAGTTGCCAGTGATCGCCAGAGTTGGCGGGCAGCCATAAAGGAGGGGCTAAAGCGTGGCGAGTCGAAGAGACTTGGCAGTTTGGCAGGAAAAAAGACAGAAGCGCAAGGAGAGAGCCAAGTGTGGAGCCAACAACCAATTTTATCTACAGCACCTGTGGAAGAATCTGTCACTCTGGAATAGGCCTTTATAGCCACTCCAGGCGCTGCTTCACAAACCACTGACAACCTCCAGGCGCTTACCCATTGTCTCTCGAGACAAGGAGGCCAAAGACGAGTATGCAGGTACAGCGAGTGTTTGGGAAGACAAATGGAATGTTGGAGTTTATTGCAAGGGGAATGGAATATAAAAGTAAAGAGTTTTACTGCAGCTGCAGGGCCTAGGTCAGACCACAGCTGGAGTACTGTGTACAGTTTTGGTGTCCTTATTTTAAAAAGGATATAATTGCATCAGAGGCAGTTCAGATAAGGTTCACTCGACTCATTCATAACTAAGTCCTTCATCCCAGGAAGAAAGGTTGAACAGGTTGGGCCTTTACCCATTGGAGTTTAGAAAAATGAGAGGCGACCTTATTGAAACATATAAGATCCTGAGGGGATTGATAGGGTGGATACCAGGAAGATGTTTCCTCTTGTGGGGGAGACTAGAACAAGGGGACAGAGTTTAAGAAGAAGAGGTTTCCCTTTTAAGACTGAGATGAGAATTTTTTTTGCCTCTGAGGGTTGTTAGTCTGTGGAATTCTCTTCCCCAGAAACAGCAGAGGCTCAGTCATTGAATTTATTCAAGGCAGAGTTAGAAAGATTTTTGAGGGGTCAAGGGTTATGGGGGGTGCCGACAGGACAGTGGAGTTGAGACCACAATCAGATCAGCGATGAACTTATCGAATGGTTTGAAGGGCCAAATGGCCTATCCTGCTCCTGTGTTCCTGGAATGGACAGATGTGGTCAGGTTGATGAAGGTCTCTAGATGACCTGGCAGGGGAGAGGCCTTGATTCCGCAGGAGGATGTTGTGTTTCTGTGGGTTTTGGTTTCTCGGTGTGGATTTCAGCATTTTCATTCTTTTGGTGTTCGAGTTCTCCTGTGGTTGTTTTCATGCTGGTTTGGATCTTGGTCCCTGTCCTGTGAAGACCGAGCATAATGGCTGCAACCAACAATAGAGCTCCAGGCCAGGCAGTGTGTAACACAGTTAGGGTGGTAGTGAAAAACAGCAAAGGAGGTGCACACATGGACCATACCTCCGTCGTTAAGCGAGTCCTTTTCTAATGCTGTGGTTTCGAGATTTAAAGCTGCTGACATCTTCTGCCTGCAGGACATCTGTAGCAGTTGTTACTTTGATGTGACGTTCAAGAACATAGCAGGATGCATCAAGTTCCTGAAGGTCTTCAAGGAGAGAGGAAACCAGGCGCCGCTGTCAATCCTCACGGCGGAGCTACTGTTTACGCTGCCATTGCAATGAACCGGGTAGTGACCATCACCTCTACAACCCCTATGTTCATGTCGTGAATGTGCTCACTTTCCTCGCCAGGTACTGCACTCTGGTCCAGGACCTGTTTGGGATTTGGACCAGCAAGCTGCAGATCCAGGTCACCTTGAAGGTAGATGCCAATCGAACCATCCTTCACTCTGCCTCCAGCTTCGCTATCAGGGGAAGTTGAGGCTTCTTGGTCCACACGGGGCAGCCCAGGGTTTGTCGTACCTGTGGCAAATCCAGTCATGTGGTGGCCAGCTGCAGCACAGTCAATTATAGGAACTGCAAGCAGAGTAAGTGCTGCAACCTGTTCGGTGGGGCAGGCCACCTCGACAAGACCTGCCCAAAATACTCCCTCAGTTATGGACAGGGAGCAAGAACCAAGGAAAGGTATGGGGGAAAGGACAGTGAACGTGGCTGGTGCCGAGAAGGAGACCAGCAACCCTCCCCCCAGTGAGGAAAATCTGTCTCAGGAAGACAAGGAGAGGGAGCTGCAGAAAGCTAACAAATGCCGACCTTGTTACCTGAACCTCCCTATCAACAGACAGCATCAATGGAGGAGCAGCCAGGAGAGGGACAACTGGGTGAGTGGCAAGTGGTTAAGAGGAAAACCACAAAGACCACCCAGAAAAAAAAGGAACAGGCCACCACCCAAACCAGTGGCAAGAGGTGGTTTACGGACTACAGCAACTGCTCCTCATCACATGAGGAAGGGCCAGAAAGATGGCACCTTGCAAAAGCAATAAAATGCAAAGAAGCTAGAAGAGAAAGCCCCCCAGCTTCAAAACACTAGATGCAGCCAAGGGCACAGTGCTCCCTAACCCCAAATCAGCCAGCGCAGTGAGACACACAGCGCAGCCCAGCTCCGGGAAACCGGAAGCAGCAACGTCCTCGATGAGGAACAAAGGGAAAAACACCACCAGCAGAGAACAGTCAAAACCTGGCTGTTTACAAGATGCCGCCCCATCTCCCCGCCCCTGCCAAGTTGTCACCCGGGCAAACAAACCCCCTGTGATTGACCAGGAATGTTGCAGACCGAGTTTTGCAGACTGGCATATTCCAAGGTCCAGAACTACGTGCTGAGGGGTGCACTAAAGCTTGGGGCAGCCGCCACAAAGGCTCAATGCAGAAAGACAACAGTGTAAGGTCCTCCCGCCATAGCGAACTGAGCTGCTGGAACCTGTTTAAAACCCCATGTGCTGTTTGCACCAAAATGTTTTTTACTATGTAATACCAATGTACATTGCATTTAAAATGAAATGGCAAGAATTGTGAAGTATTTCATCTTTTCCTGCATCAAAAAAATCTCATCTTCCGAACTGGGAACATTGAACTGTTTGGTAAAGAATTTTCGCATATTTTTATGAATATGCTGTATTGTTGGAGAAAAAAGTTGGCTCCCGTGTCAGGAACGGTTCCTTTCTATGATTCTCCTCCTTGTTCTCCAATATATCCATCCACACACTCTCCATGGCGAGGACAAGGAAATTGGGGGAGTGACGAGGACGTCGGGGTCGAGCGAGGCTGTGTGCCTCTTTACAACCTGCTTCATCGTGACTATTCACCCCAAGCCGCAAAGATAAATTCAATGTTCAGGAACGTGTTTGGTCACTTCACAACCCCTACTTGACATACTATTGGCACATGCGCAAATGAAGCCTCACTGGCTGAGACCTCCTCCCCAATGGCCACTTCCTCCTGCCTCCCCAGCTACTTCCTCCCATGGCCACTTCCTCGCCCCCCCACCACCCGCCTCCTCCACCACCCACCCCACCAGCCGCCTCCTCCCACAGCTGCTTCCTCCTCTTTCTTTTCATATAAAAGATGCCTTTGAGACGACAATCCTTCCTGGTGTCTGAAACTCAAGGACAGCATTCAAGCAACGAAGGCAGTGCAGGAGAAGACACAGAAGGATAATCTTAGCCTGCAGTATCATGGTAAATACTGGAGACATGAGTGCTGCAGATTGACAGTGACAAGCTGCTTGGTCTAAATTTTGAACCATGCTTTATTGTTGCTTTAAATGGTTTTAATCTAATTTGCCAAGTGTGACATAATTTGGTATTAAATTTGCAGTGTTACTGAAGAGGAGCCCAGATTCAACCTAGATTTTTGGTTGGAATAAACACCAGCAGGGGATAAGTGAGATTTTCCACTTTCCATTGATATCTGCTGAGAAGCAGGACTGGATATGAGAACAATTCTTAATTGTCTTTGGTTTTTCTTCCAGGGGAAGTGTGGGAGAGAGGTCCAGTGTAGAACAGTGCATGAAATAGGATCAATGCACAGAGCAACCGTTTCATTCTCTGAGATTTGTCACGATCTGAAAATGAAACTTGCATTTTATGAATGAAGTGGACATTGGGATGCTTCTTCTCTAGCCCAGCAACTATACAAATGCCAAAAGATTCTTTCTGGTGAATTCTCAGACTTTGCGTTCTTCACATGGACAATAAACTAGTGGATTTCATTCGCCGCATGGCGCTCCACAGGAACAATCTCTTCGGTTCTGCAAACAAGAATCTCGGCCTGTTCCTTTTGCAAGAATTTTGGCAAAGCAAAATTCATCTACTCAAACAGAGCAGTGTTTCAAATGGTTTGACACAGCAATGGGGATGTTTAAATTCATGCTCTTGTGTTTGTCTTTACTTAATACTCCATTAAACTCAGAAATGCTGAAAATGTTGAGGTTCCTCTGTTGATATTGCTTCCTACTTTTCAATTGCACTTGCAATATTCCAACTGTCTAGTGCCTGCTTTTGCGTACCCCTACAGGCAGTTGCAACACAGCACCACAAATCAGGACACCCACTCCGGAGAGTTCTGGAAGGTACCTCCAGAGTAGTTAAGGCACCAGAACCTTTACCTCAGCACCCTAATGGTCTGCTCAAAACCGTGATTCTCATGACAGCATTGGTTTCATTATGAGTGCTGGCCACAAGTTTGTTGGAGGGGAGACATTAGCCAGGTGTACAGCAGATGTCTCATCCTCCAGCATCCGTTCTCTGGTTTGACATTGTGACTGAAAGACATCATACTGTTTCCAGGATAACTGGCATTCACCACCGATGATGAGCTGGGCAGGGTTGTAGGCCAACTGTAGTGCAGTAGCCTCTACTGAGCAAATGGAGTCTCGGACTGGAATTTTACCTGCTCAAAACGGGCGTCCGAGGTGAAAAATGGCAGTCGATATCAGGTCCCCGACATTATTACTCCCAATCACCATTTGACATGGGTCGGACGGGGGGAGAGATTGAGGTGCTGATCGCTGTCCACTTTGCAGCAATTAAGGGCCAATTGAGATAGTCGAGAATTCAATTGACAGCCATTTTACGTCAGCTGTCACATTTTGTGCCTGGCAAACGAGTCAAACGGGGAGTTGGGAACTCGGCAGCTTTGAAAGAGCGGCAACCAGTGTATCTGTGAAGGAGTTGGAGGTACTGTTTTTTTATTACACTTTGATAGATTTGTGTGCTGTTTTGAAGGTTGGGACTGTTTTTGCTGGTTCACCAGGGTTCACCTGAGTGATTGAAACTCCTGGTTGGGCCACAGCATCACTGATTTATTCTGTGTAGGAGAGGGGGGGTTCTGAGTGCCTGTCCTTGCAGCAGACTGCAAATACCTGTCCTCAGAACATCTTTGGGACACTGCAGCCATGGGAATTGTCCACTCTGGAGGCAGCTCACCTCTTGAGGAAGACTTCGCCACAAAGAGGGACAGGAGGGCAAATGTCCAGTGAAATCAGCAATCTGCTGGCCAAGTGCAGCCTGGTAATGGGGGAGGGGCAGAAGGTCACAGAGTGCGCCAGGAGCAACCACCTGTGAGGAAATGAGCCTACCCAGCAGGCAGGGTCTATTGCCCGCGATTGAGCCTTCTTCAAATGTCACAGCGCCAGTGCCGAAGACATCACCTGTCCCGAGAGACTGTCACATCCCTGAGATGCTGGCAGCAGAGGTCGCTTCCAACTGCGTGGGTGGCCATCCAACGGCAGCCCCACTGAAGCTAACAGTCGCTCTGAACTTCTATGCATCAGGTCCTTCCTGGCCTCATCAGGAGTGTGCAATCATCAGCGCATCACTACATTGCTACATTACCACTGCAGGTGGTAACTGATACCATATTCAGGCATGCCAACAGGTTCATCAGGTTCCAGACAGACTCCGCCAGTCAGGCTGAGAGCACCAGAGGATTCAGCACCGTCGCTGGGTTCCCCGTGGTCCAAGGAGTCATTGATTGCACACATGTGGCCATTCGAGCACCTACAGATCAATCAGGGACTTCATTAATCGAAAGGGGTTTCATTCAATGAATGTGCAACTTGTCTGTGATCACTGTATATTGCAAGTGTGTGCTCGTTATCCTGGAAGCAGTCACGGTGCATTCATTCTCCAGAACTCCCAGGCGCCAGCACTATTCAGCACCCCTCCACCCAGCCCCCCCGAGTGCCTGCAAGGATGGATACTTGGTGACAGGGGATACCCGCTGAAGACATGGCTGATGACACCAGTGAGGAACCCACAGAATGAAGCAGAGGAACGGTACAATGCAAGCCATGCGACCACCAGAGTCACGATTGAGCAGACCATGGGTCTTCTGAAAATGAGATTTAAGTATCTCAATCGCACAGGTGGTGCCCTACAGTACTCGCCAGCAAGGGTATGTTGCATTGTTGTCGTCTGCTGTGCCTTACATAACCTGGTGCTGCAGTGGAGGGGGAGGGGGGGGAAGAGGGGAAGAGACACTGGAAGATGACGACGACGTTGTTCAGCGCGAGGCAACCTCAGACGAGGATGTTGAAATGGCTGAGGATGAGGAGGAGGGGGCACAGCCACCTGAATAGCAGGGGGAGGGAGCTGGAGGTTTGCAGGAGTTGAGTACAAGGGAGTCCCAGGAGGCTCTAATACTCAGGAGTTTTTCCTGAACGGAGGCTCGTCACCCAGTGACTGACATTGCCGTGTGAAATGAGGCATTCTCATCAGCTGGAAGCACAGAAGCACTCACCTGCTGGTGGAAATCTCAGCTACAATGGCCTGCCTTTCCCTCAAACACCACAAGGCCCGAATACACCACCTCCCCAAGTCTCCATCTCATGCAGAACAAGATGGCCTAAAACATCAGCGTTGACTTATGACAGATGAAAATGCCAAGTGAAAAATGTAACAATTTTCCATGAAGTATAACAGCAAATAAATATTTACAAATTGTACCAGTGACACCGCCGTTCTGATAGTTTGAAACGTTTGCGAGTGCTCACACATGTGGACGACCCCTCGCAGCCAGTCACGGCAGAGGCAGGTGGCTGTTCAGGCTGCCCTGTGGCTTTGGATGACTTTGGCGGGTGTCCTCTGCCTGCCCGAGGTCGTGAGGGCCCCGGCCTGTTGAGGTGACCCTGAGCAGTCTCAGGACCACCCTCAGACACCATGGGATTATAAGGTGATGTCGTCACTGGCAGAGGGGGCAAAGAGCTTCGGAATGTATCAGGAGCGCCCGGAGAGGAGTCCCCATATGCATTCTGCTGTTGCTCCTGTGCCCTCTTAAACCTCGATTTGGCCTCCCTGCTGACCTCAGAGGGATGTTGGGTTGGCCACCCCGCCATCGGTCCGGGCCCTCTTCTCCTGTGGAGACACTTGGCAATTAGTTCAGTCCCTTGACTTGAAAGAGCACCCACTCACCCCTCGTGCTGCATGCTACATCTGGAACCAATGCCATTGAGGTGCATGGATGGCACACCTCTGCATCATTGGGTATCTCAGATGTGCCCAGTATATGGCCCAAGGCAGTGATGCAGCCAATCACTGAAGATGGATGGCTTTGACTTTGAAGCATCAGCACCCAGTGACCCTCCCGTATCAGTTAAAAGCTGCGATGACTGCGGAATGCCCCTTACCCTGGCAGAGCACAGAAGTCATTGACCCGCTTGCGGCACTGGAGCCGTGTCCTCACTACTCCGCGGCTGCTGACCCCCTCCGCTACCTCCAGCCACGCCTTCTTGGTGACTTGGGGAGGCCTCCTCCTTCCGTCTGATGGGAAGAGGACCTCCTGCCTTGCCTCAGCCCCCTGGAGGAGGACATGCAGGGAGTCTTCAGAGAACCTAGGTGCCATGCGGTGGCATCTCTCTGCCATTGCCACAAGCGGGTTCTGGTCTGTCTCTGGTATATTCATGTTTACTGGAGGGGTGGCCCCTTTCATTCCTGTTGCACTCCTTTCACCCTCAGGCAGCTCTATTCCTTCTTCTAATATGCTGTTCCTCCAAACATCCTACTTGCTGCAGGTAAGCCTCTCAGAGCCAGTGAGGTTGCTGAAAGCCCTTTTAAATGGCTTTCAGCACCTTCTTCCGGCTCCAGCTCCGCCCCCGACACTCACCCTCCCACCCGTGCCCTTTTCTGTCATAAATACACTGCCGAGCCACTAATTGGTCACTGAGCGCTCGATCGCCGTGGCAGCTGAGCGCGGAGCGGGAGCAACCTTGGCACCTGCTTCTGCCTCCGGGAACGTGGCTCCACCGGGACAAGTAAAATTCCGGCCTCAGTCACCTCCTGGATGCAGCAATGGACAGCAACACGTTGGCTCTGTCGCCTGTTCTGTTGGTGCGGGTTATTTCCCATGCGTGTCTACAACCTGAATATTGCTGAAAACAGAGAAATTTTGTCAATCTTTTCGTCTTGCACTCATCAGGACAACGCGCAAGCATAAGGGAAGCAACAAATTTATACTGTATGAGCAGAGAGTGCTGATTGGTTGGCAAGTGGACTGTGATTGGTAGAGGCGTTGCCGTGCAGAATGCACCAGTTTATGGTGACTGACAGTTAACTGCCAAGCTTTGTTTGAAATTTAAAGCGGGCAGGTTGACTCTGATTGGTCAAGGCATTGCCCTGAGGAATGAAGCAGCAAATGGCTGTCACATATTTTGTTTACCTGAAATAGGCGCAGTGTGTATACATGTTCTTTATGTCTGCAAAGAACAGGGCCCTGTGTATTAATATATGTAGCTTCCAGTACATGCAAATGCGCCACACAAATTTCAAACAAAGCTTGGCAGTTAACTGTCAGTCACCATAAAACTGTCAACGCCTCTACCAATCAGAGTCCACTTGCCAACCGATCAGCAGTCTCTTCTTATACAGTATTAATTTGTTGCTTCCCTTACATTGGTATTCTTTCAGGTTGTCCTGATGAGTGCAAGAAGAAAAGCTTCGACAAAATGTCTCTGTCTTCTTCAACCTTTTAATGTGGCTTCTCCTCACATCATTTACCGGCTATGTGGGCAATGATCATACTGCAGAGAGTAAGATAGATTGCAAAGCCAGAGTTAAACAAAGGGAGGTGGGTTTGCTCCCTTTGGGAAACCGGTGAAATATTTCAAGCAAAGGCAGTGAATGTGACAAGTGAGGAAGACTTGACGGCCAGAACTCGCTCCCTACGTCCCTATTGGTGTTGAGGTGCAAAACTTGAAAAGTGCTTTTTCAAAGGCATCAGATTGTGAACGGTGTTTGAAAGGAAGAGAAGCCAAGCATGTCCTTCCTTTGTTTCTACATCTAGGGATTTCTTTCCGGAAAACGCCTCGCGGCCTGAAGGAGAATGGCATGGAAGTTGGTTCTGTGAAGAGTCAAGAGAGCCGGGAAATGTTGGCCGAGATCAGCCCAGAGGAAGAGGACGAAGCGCCGGAGGAGGTGACTTTCAGCAGCGCCCGGGAGGAAGCTGAAAAGAGCATGAAAGCGCCGCTGGAGAGCGTGAGGAGAGACAAAGCTTTGCTGAAGGAGAAAAGAAGAAGAAAGGAGCAATTATTCAAAGAGCAAAAGAAGTGCAAGTTGCTTCCAGATGGCATTCTTTAAGAGATTACTTCAGTCCGAGAAAAGAATGACCAGGCACCTGACTCAAGTAAAGAAGGTGATGATTGTAATTCTGTGCAGCAACCTGAGGAAGATAGTGGATTGAAGGAAGATGTTGAAGAATGTGTGGATACCAGATGGAAGGAGAGCTCCATGGCCATTCCATTAAAGGATCAAGGCCAAACAAAGCAGCAGGTTGAAAATGCCAGATTAATGATCGACTGTATGGCCCAGGCAGCAGGAGAGGCAGTGTCAATGAATACTTCTCACTTGCAAACAAGAAAGCTCAACAGAAAAAACCAGCAATGCAGTTTGTCAACAAATCCTGGGGAGCAGAACTTCAACAAAAATCTGGAAAGTTTCGAAAGTTGTAGATTCAGCATCATGGTGTGACTGCAAGATGAGAGAATGGAGCTCGTGAGAAAACTAAAATCTACACGGGCTCTTAAACAGATGAAATGGGAGGTTTCTTTGGCTGGAAGCAAACTCTGAATTTAGTACATTAATGCTAACCTTCAAGAGGAAGCTCTTTGTCATTTGTGCAGTTAATAGTCCATTGGTTTGAACCGTGTCTTTTGTTATTATACTCAAGGACAGCTGTTAAGATTTGTTTCTGTATAAAGAAGGAAGATTGCTTGAGACTGTTCTAATGTATATAATCTCGAATCTTTCTAAAATATTTAATGGACATGAAAAAAAAGCCTCGCGGCCTGAAGGAAGGCAGCTGAGGGAGAGGGGGTGGGGCTGTTTTCCTATTAAGGGCATTATGCAAATAGAATTGCAGGCTCTGGATCCGTGCGGCATTTTGTCGGAAGGTGTAATGAATGATAGAGTGCAATATTTGCCAAGAACTGACATGTGCGAAGAGCAGCAGATTGTGAATGGAGTGTCAAGGTGATGTGTAAAAATGGAGTATTTGAGACCGTAAGAGGTGGTGTGTGATGTCAGGTGGCAGTGTGTGAGAACATTTAGCATACTTACCTGGCAGGGGAGAGACCATGATCAAGATGGTGGTTCTCCCAGGACGAGGCTAGCCCATTGCACTTCGGGTGTGCTGACGCCTGCGATGTCCCCAAATGCGGGATACTCGACTGCAAAATTTGTGGTAGTGGGGGACTGCGTTCGCGCTCTCCCCTGGTTTTACAACGCAAAGTTAGATCTTACAGTGCATCTTTCTTAATTGCTTTCATCGCTATCTTTTGTTGCTAATGTTATTTTCTAACTTCTCTTTTATTTCTTCGCCACACGCTCAGCATGTGGTGTCAGCATTTTTTCTCTCCATTGCTCCTCACAACCTGCTCATTCATCAGCTGCCACAGGCTCACGTTCTTACTCTACGTGCTGCCCCATTCCCCACTCCAACCCAGCGCCACGCCGCTCACCCGACCCATCTTACACTTTATCGCCACGTACAAAATGGACCCTGTCTGCACACACACCATCTTCAAACCTCTACATCAAGCTTGGCACAAAAAAACTTACACAACCTCCCCCTGCCCACTTTTCTGTGCCGCGGTATCAAGCTCTGCCTGCAACCCAACTACGCAAACACCAAGTCTCACTACCTGCTCACCTTCTATCTGGTCCCCATCTTGCCAGGGGTGGGTCTGGTCTGCCCACATTGCCCCAGAATGCTCCATCCACTTCCACTCTGCCCTACCACCTATCCCTCCTGGAAAGGTTTCTGCACAAACACCTTTCACCACCAATCCAGGCCTCGCTGACGTACAGCAAGGTACTGAGGACACAGGCGTGATACACTCGGACTTTTGTCTTCCGTGTCAGTGCGCCATTTTCTCTTGGCCAGTCTCGACATAGCAGTGGAACCCTTTCCCATGCGCTTGTTGATTTCTGCATCGAGAGCTTACTGGTGATAGTTGAGCCTAGGTAGGTGAACTCTTGAACCACTTCCAGAACGTGGTCGCCGATATTCATGGACGGAGCATTTCTGATGTCCTGTCCCATGTTGTTCGTTTTCTTGAGGCTGATGGTTAGGCCAAATTCGTTGCAGGCAGCCACAAACCTGTCAATGAGACTCTGCAGACAATCTTCAGTGTGAGATGTTCATGCAGCATCGTCAGACTGAGGACTTTCCGTACTTCACTTTTAGACGGGCAAGGTTGAACAACCTGCCACCTGAGCTTGTGTGGAGGAAAATTCTTGAACTCGTGTGAGAGCAGCAGGGAGAAGAAAATCCCAAACAGTGTAGGTGCGAGAACACAGCCCTGTTTCACGCCACTCAGAATAGGAAAGGGGTCTGATGAGGCGCCGCTATGCTGAATCGTGCCTTTCATATTGTCATGGAATGAGGTGATGATACTTAGCAGCTTTGGTGGACATCCGATCTTTTCGAGTAGTCTGAAGAGACCACGTTTGCTGACGAGGTCAAAGGCTATGGTGAGATCAATAAAAGCAACGTAGAGGGGCATCTGTTGTTCGCGGCATTTCTCCTGTAGCTGACGAAGGGAGAACAGCATGTCAATGGTCGATCTCTATGCTCGAAAGCCACACTGTGCCTCAGGACCTTTGGAGCAAGGAGATGGAATCGGAGCTTGCCCCGTCCACTCCACGCATCGACCTGGTACTGCAGTATCTCTGGGAACGGTGCACCTCCCTTTCCACCGCTGCTGGACCTGCTGGAAGTATACGAGAGTATGCTCCTGGCCGGCAGCATGTCAGAATCCATGAGAAAAGGCATCATCACCCTCATTTACAAGCAGAAGGGGGAGAGGGCAGAAATCAGAAATTGGCGGCCCATCTCACTGCTTAATGTTGATTACAAGATTCTGTCCAAAGTCATAGCCAGTCGAGTCAAGTCTGCTCTGGAGCTGGTGATTCACCCCGATCAGAC
This sequence comes from Heterodontus francisci, assembly GCF_036365525.1. Classification (NCBI taxonomy): domain Eukaryota; kingdom Metazoa; phylum Chordata; class Chondrichthyes; order Heterodontiformes; family Heterodontidae; genus Heterodontus; species Heterodontus francisci. The sequence goes on along the minus strand of NC_090411.1, from coordinate 6,061,269 downwards.
CTGTACTGTACCCGGCAGGAAGATCTCGGATAGTCTCGCGCTACTCAGGGATACGATCGCCTACGTACGGGACAGGAGGGCGGACACCTGCCTCATCAGCCTGGACCAGGAGAAGGCTTTTGACAGGATATCGCACACCTACATGATGGACGTGCTTTCCAAAATGGGGTTTGGGGAGGGAATCTGCAATTGGATCCAACTGCTCTACACAAACATCAGTAGCGCAGTCTCAATCAACGGGTGGGAATCAGAAAGTTTCCCGATCAAATCTGGAGTCAGACAGGGCTGTCCTCTGTCCCCGGTCTTGTTTGTTTGCTGTATTGAACCCTTTGCTGAGTCTATTAGGAAGGATGCGAGCATAAGAGGGGTGACAATCCCAGGCAGCAGAGGCACTCAGGTCAAAACCTCCCTGTACATGGATGACGTCGCCGTCTTCTGCTCGGATCCGCTGTCCGTGCGCAGACTGATGAGCATCTGCGACCAGTTCGAACTGGCCTCGGGAGCCAAAGTCAACCACGGCATGAGCGAGGCCATGTTCTTTGGCAACTGGGCTGACCGATCCTTTGTCCCTTTCACCGTCAGGTCAGATTACCTGAAGGTGCTGGGGATATGGTTCGGAAGGGCCGGGGCGTGCACCAAAACATGGGAGGAGCGAGTAGCCAAGGTACGACAAAAGTTGGGCATGTGGGGGCAGCGATCTCTCTCCATTGTGGGTAAGAACCTGGTCATCAGGTGCGAGGCGTTCACGTTGTTGCTCTACGTGGCGCAGGTCTGGCCCATACCCCACTCCTGCGCCGTGGCAGTCACCCGAGCCATTTTCCGCTTCGTCTGGTGATCTAAAATGGACCGGGTCCGGAGGGACACGATGTTCAAATCTCTGGACAAGGGCGGGAAAAATGTACCCAACGTGGCCCTCATCCTGATGACCACCTTCGTGTGCGGCTGCATCAAGCTATGTGTCGATCCCCAGTACGCAAACTCCAAGTGTCACTACGTGCTGAGGTTCTATCTGTCCCCGGTGTTGCGAAGGATGGGCCTGGTCACATTGGGCTGGTTGTGGTTTATTTCCTTGTACTGCGGCTCCCTTTGTGCTGGCTGCAGCTTAAATTGGTTCGTAGGTTTGCGCAGAGTTTTATTGTTTGCACGCTGTGTGTGTAAGTTTTGTGTGCGTAAATAGATGAATGTGGCGGAGTAATGGGTTGTTTGATTGTTGAGTGTATGTTTTAGCTTTCAAGCATTTGAAGGGTATGCATGATCTTATGGATTTAGCCGTTTGTGAGTAGCTGTTTAAACTGTGCCAGCTTTGACGGGATGGTTGTCCGTGGTTTTGTATTTTGAAGTGTAGCAGCAGCGGTGGAAAGGGAGGTGCACCGTTCCCAGAGATACTGCAGTACCAGGTCGATGCGTGGAGTGGACGGGGCAAGCTCCGATTCCATCTCCTTGCTCCAAAAATCCTGAGGCACAGTGTGGCTTTCGAGCATAGAGATCGACCATTGACATGCTGTTCTCCCTTCGTCAGCTACAGGAGAAATGCCGCGAACAACAGATGCCCCTCTACGTTGCTTTTATTGATCTCACCATAGCCTTTGACCTCGTCAGCAAACGTGGTCTCTTCAGACTACTCGAAAAGATCGGATGTCCACCAAAGCTGCTAAGTATCATCACCTCATTCCATGACAATATGAAAGGCACGATTCAGCATAGCGGCGCCTCATCAGACCCCTTTCCTATTCTGAGTGGCGTGAAACAGGGCTGTGTTCTCGCACCTACACTGTTTGGGATTTTCTTCTCCCTGCTGCTCTCACACGAGTTCAAGAATTTTCCTCCACACAAGCTCAGGTGGCAGGTTGTTCAACCTTGCCCGTCTAAAAGTGAAGTACGGAAAGTCCTCAGTCTGACGATGCTGCATGAACATCTCACACTGAAGATTGTCTGCAGAGTCTCATCGACAGGTTTGTGGCTGCCTGCAACGAATTTGGCCTAACCATCAGCCTCAAGAAAATGAACATCATGGGACAGGACATCAGAAATGCTCCGTCCATGAATATCGGCGACCACGTTCTGGAAGTGGTTCAAGAGTTCACCTACCAAGGCTCAAATATCACCAGTAAGCTCTCGATGCAGAAATCAACAAGCGCATGGGAAAGGGTTCCACTGCTATGTCGAGACTGGCCAAGAGAAAATGGCGCACTGACACGGAAGACAAAAGTCCGAGTGTATCACGCCTGTGTCCTCAGTACCTTGCTGTACGTCAGCGAGGCCTGGATTGGTGGTGAAAGGTGTTTTTGTGCAGAAACCTTTCCAGGAGGGATAGGTGGTAGGGCAGAGTGGAAGTGGATGGAGCATTCTGGGGCAATGTGGGCAGACCAGACCCATCCCTGGCAAGATGGGGACCAGATAGAAGGTGAGCAGGTAGTGAGACTTGGTGTTTGCGTAGTTGGGTTGCAGGCAGAGCTTGATACCGCGGCACAGAAAAGTGGGCAGGGGGAGGTTGTGTAAGTTTTTTTGTGCCAAGCTTGATGTAGAGGTTTGAAGATGGTGTGTGTGCAGACAGGGTCCATTTTGTACGTGGCGATAAAGTGTAAGATGGGTCGGGTGAGCGGCGTGGCGCTGGGTTGGAGTGGGGAATGGGGCAGCACGTAGAGTAAGAACGTGAGCCTGTGGCAGCTGATGAATGAGCAGGTTGTGAGGAGCAATGGAGAGAAAAAATGCTGACACCATATGCTGAGCGTGTGGCGAAGAAATAAAAGAGAAGTTAGAAAATAACATTAGCAACAAAAGATAGCGATGAAAGCAATTAAGAAAGATGCACTGTAAGATCTAACTTTGCATTGTAAAACCAGGGGAGAGCGCGAACGCAGTCCCCCACTACCACAAATTTTGCAGTCGAGTATCCCGCATTTGGGGACATCGCAGGCGTCAGCACACCCGAAGTGCAATGGGCTAGCCTCGTCCTGGGAGAACCTTTTTTTTTTTTATTTCCAAAATATACTTTATTCATAAAAATCTGTAAAAATTACATTGCCAAACAGTTTCCAAACAGCACCAAAAAATACAAACACTGCAAGGGAGATCAGTTTCCTTCAATACTGTCATGAGTTTCTTCCCAACCCTTCCGTTTCACAATTGTCATGTCAATTACAGTTTTACATTTACAGCAATTCAGAATATTAACGATACAGTTCGAGGGGTTTCCCATGGTTCCAGCCCCTCAGTCCAGCTTGGTGGGGGAACCTTACACTGTGGTCTTTCCCCATTGAGCCTTTGCTGCGGCTGCCCCAAGCTTTAGTGCGTCCCTCAGCACGTAGTCCTGGACCTTGGAATGTGCCAGTCTGCAACATTCGGTGGTGGACAACTCTTTGCGCTGGAAGACCAGCAAGTTTCGGGCAGACCAAAGGGCGTCTTTCACCGAATTGATAGTCCTCCAGCAGCAGTTGATGTTTGTCTCGGTGTGCGTCCCTGGGAACAGCCCGTAGAGCACAGACTCCTGTGTTACAGAGCTGCTTGGGATGAACCTTGACAAAAACCACTGCATCTCTTTCCACACCTGCTTTGCAAAGGCACATTCCAGGAGGAGGTGGGCGACCGTCTCTTCCCCACCACAGCCAACGCGGGGGCACTGTGCGGAGGGGGCGAGACTTCGGGTGTGCATGAAGGATCTGACGGGGAGGGCCCTTCTCACCACCAGCCAAGCTACGTCTTGGTGCTTGTTTGAAAGTTCTGGTGATGAGGCATTCCGCCAAATGACTTTGACGGTCTGCTCGGGGAACCATCCGACAGGATCCACCGTTTCCTTTTCCCGTAGGGCCTTGAGGACATTCCGTGCAGACCACTGCCTGATGGACCGGTGGTCAAAGGTGTTTTTCCGCAGAAACTGCTCCACGAAGGATAGGTGGTACGGCACGTCCCAACTGCACGGAGCGTTCCGCGGCAATGTGACCAGGCCCATCCTTCGCAACACCGGGGACAGATAGAACCTCAGCACGTAGTGACACTTGGAGTTTGCGTACTGGGGATCTACACATAGCTTGATGCAGCCGCACACGAAGGTGGTCATCAGGATGAGGGCCACGTTGGGTACATTTTTCCCGCCCATGTCCAGAGATTTGAACATCGTGTCCCTCCGGACCCGGTCCATTTTAGATCCCCAGACGAAGCGGAAAATGGCTCGGGTGACTGCCACGGCGCAGGAGTGGGGTATGGGCCAGACCTGCGCCACGTAGAGCAACAACGTGAGCGCCTCGCACCTGATGACCAGGTTCTTACCCACAATGGAGAGAGATCGCTGCCCCCACATGCCCAACTTTTGTCGTACCTTGGCTACTCGCTCCTCCCATGTTTTGGTGCACGCCCCGGCCCTTCCGAACCATATCCCCAGCACCTTCAGGTAATCTGACCTGACGGTGAAGGGGACAAAGGATCGGTCAGCCCAGTTGCCAAAGAACATGGCCTCGCTCTTGCCGTGGTTAACTTTGGCTCCCGAGGCCAGTTCGAACTGGTCGCAGATGCTCATCAGTCTGCGCACGGACAGCGGATCCGAGCAGAAGACGGCGACGTCATCCATGTACAGGGAGGTTTTGACCTGAGTGCCTCCGCTGCCTGGGATTGTCACCCCTCTTATGCTCGCATCCTTCCTAATAGACTCAGCAAAGGGTTCAATACAGCAAACAAACAAGACCGGGGACAGAGGACAGCCCTGTCTGACTCCAGATTTGATCGGGAAACTTTCAGATTCCCACCCGTTGATTGACACTGCGCTACTGATGTTTGTGTAGAGCAGTTGGATCCAATTGCAGATTCCCTCCCCAAACCCCATTTTGGAAAGCACGTCCATCATGTAGGTGTGCGATATCCTGTCAAAAGCCTTCTCCTGGTCCAGGCTGATGAGGCAGGTGTCCACCCTCCTGTCCCGTACGTAGGCGATCGTATCCCTGAGTAGCGCGAGGCTATCAGAGATCTTCCTGCCGGGTACAGTACAGGTCTGATCGGGGTGAATCACCAGCTCCAGAGCAGACTTGACTCGACTGGCTATGACTTTGGACAGAATCTTGTAATCAACATTAAGCAGTGAGATGGGCCGCCAATTTCTGATTTCTACCCTCTCCCCCTTCTGCTTGTAAATGAGGGTGATGATGCCTTTTCTCATGGATTCTGACATGCTACCGGCCAGGAGCATACTCTCGTATACTTCCAGCAGGTCCGGGCCGACCCAGTCCCACAGGGCCGAGTACAACTCGACCGGTAAGCCGTCGCTCCCGGGAGTTTTACTCGCCTCGAAAGACTCGACGGCCTTTGTCAGCTCGTCCAGAGTTAGCGGCTTGTCCAGTCCCTCCCTCCTGCTGTCATCTAAGACCTCTGTGATAGATGACAGGAAGGACTGGGAGGCTCTGCTGTCTGTGGGCTTCGCGTCATACAGCCCAGCATAGAAGGATTTGCTGATCCTTAGTATGTCGGACTGCGAAGACGTTACCGAGCCATCTTCTTCCTTCAGGCTGCTGATAACAGAGCTCTCTCTGTGTACCTTTTGGAAGAAGTAACGCGAGCACGTCTCATCCTGCTCGATGGAGCGGACTCTGGACCGGAAGATGATCTTGGAGGCCTCCTTGGCAAAGAGCGAGGCCTGCTGGCTCTTCACCTCTTGGAGGTCCTCCTTGACCTCGACCCCCATTGACTGCAACCGGAGTAGATTTTGCATAATTTTCTGGAGTCGGGACAGTTCCCTCTGTCTCTCTCTCGCCTTCTGAACACCTTTGTGGATGAAGAACCTCTTGATGTTCTCCTTGATCGCTTCCCACCAGTGAACTGGAGACTCAAAGAGGGGTTTCACGGTCCTCCAACCTTTGTAATCCCTTTTGAGTTCCTCAACGTTCTCTGGGGTCAGCAGTGTCGCATTGAGCTTCCACGTCCCTCTGCCAACCCGCTGGTCGTCCTGTAAGTGACAGTCGGCCAGTAAGAGGCAGTGGTCGGAGAAGAACACCGGCTTGACGTCGGTGGATCCGACCGTGACAGCACGGGACACAAACAGGAAGTCAATCCTGGAACGGGCAGACCCGTCCGATCTTGACCATGTGTATCTGCGCTGCGCTCCGTCTGCAGGTTTGCTGAAGACGTCGTGCAGTTTGGCATCCTTAACTGTTTCTACTAGGAATCTGGACGTAGCGTCCAGTTTGCTGTCGTCACTGCCGGATCGTCCAGCCGCATCGATGATGCAGTTGAAGTCACCGCCTAGGATGACCGGCCTGGACGTCGCCAGCAGCAGTGGGAGCTGCTGGAAGACGGTCAGCCGCTCGCTGCGTTGTACCGGGGCGTACACGTTGATCAACCGGAGCGGAGCGTTGTTGTACATCACGTCTGCTACGAGGAGGCGGCCGCCCACCACCTCCTTAACTTCGGAGATGGTGAAGTTACCTCCCCGCAGCAGAATACCCAGGCCGGAGGAACGGCAGTCATTACCCCCCGACCAGATCGATGGCCCGTGGGACCACCATCGCGACCACTGCCTGTAGGTGCTGAGGTGTGGTATTCCACACTCCTGCAGAAACAGTAGGTCAGCTTTGACCTTGGCAAGGTAATCCAAGGTTGAAACACATCGCGTAGTCGATTTAATGCTACGCACATTAATGGAAGCAATTCTTACACCCATTTTTTACTAAAAATTAGTTGTTGCTTCCCATACCATTTGTCCTCGCTAGTCCCAGTCCTTCCCCTTCGGGATGTTCCTGCATACCCATCGTATGCGCAAGCAGTTTCACGTTGGTTGGGCTCAGAAACCCCTCCTGATTTTTCCTGCAGGGTTTGTGCCGCTCGGGTGACATCGGGGGGGTCTTGTAGGCAGAGAGGATTGGGTTGTCCTCAGCTGCTTCCATCTGTTCCTCCTCGAAAACATCACAGCTCCCGGTCTCCCGGAGCTCAGGTGCGCCAGACGTGTCTTTGCTCCCGGTGTCCCGGAGCTGAGATGCGTTGGCCACGTCGTTACGTGTGGGGAATTGGGGTTGGGGCACGCTGGGCGCATCACAGCTTCCAGTGCCCGGGGGCTGGGATGCTTTATCATCCATCTCGGAGTTCTGCCGCCTCTTTTGAAGGGGCTGTCGTTCCAGCATTTCCCCGTCCAGTGAAGAGGAGTTGTTGCAGTCTGATTCAGAAGAGAGCCTCCTCTTGCCACTGGTTTGGGTGGTGGCTTTGGGATGTTTTTTCTTTGTGGTTCTCCTCTGGACCACTTGCCACTGACCTGTTTGTCCATCTGCTGCCTCCTCCTCCATTGATTCTGTCTGTGGGGGAGGGGTTTCCGGGCGCTGGGTAGGTGCTGGGTCGTTGGTTTCAGCCGCCTCCCCTTCCTTCTCAGGTTGAAGTTCCTCACTGCGGAGAAGGTTGCTGGTCTCCTTTCGAACAGCGGACGCCTTCGTCGAACCTTCGCCCGGCCATTCCTTGGACCTTGCCGCCTGAGCATAGCTTTGACAACGTTTGGGACAGGTCTTGTAGAGATGGCCTGCCGCACCGCACAAGTTGCAACACTTAGTCTGCTTACAGTCCTTGGTCTGATGGCCTTCCTCCTTGCAGTTCTTGCAAACAACCGTGCTGCAGTTGGCTGCCATGTGACCAGATTTGCCACAGGTGCGACAAACTCTGGGCTGCCCAGCGTAGACCAAGAAGCCTCGACTTCCCCCGATAGCGAAGCTGGAGGGAGGGTGGATGATGGCTCCACTGGGATCTACCTTCAAGGTCACCTTGACCTGCCGCTTGCTGGTCCAGATCCCAAAGGGGTCCTTGACATCAGTGCTGCTGCCGGCCACCTCGACGTACCTGGCGAGAAAGGTGAGTACATCCACCACCGGAACATGGGGGTTGTAGAGGTGAATCGTCACCACCCGGTCCCGTTGTGACGGAAGCGTGAAGAGCGGCTCCGCTGTGAGGATCGACAGTGGCGCCCGGTCCCCTTTCTCCTTGAACACCTTCAGGAACTTGATGCATCCCGCCACGTTCCGGAACGTCACGTCGAAGTATCCACTGCTGGGGAAATCCTGCAGGCAGAAGACGTCCGTCGCTTGAAATCCGCAGCAATCGAAAAGAATTTTCTTGATGAAGAAGGTGCGATCGACCGGTGCATCTCCTTCCTTGTCCTTCACGACCACCCGAACGGTGTTGCGCACTCCCTGGCCCGAAGCTCGAAAATTGGTTATAGCCATTTTACTCAAAGCTTCCCCAGGATCAAAAGGCAATGATCATGGTCTCTTCTCAATCAAATAAGCACTGATAAGAACAGATACTACACTTGATCTTAGCCAAAAGGCCGAGAAGCGTCCTGGGAGAACCACTTTTTTTTTTTTTTTTTTTTTTATTTCCAAAATATACTTTATTCATAAAAATCTGTAAAAATTACATTGCCAAACAGTTTCCAAACAGCACGAAAAAATACAAACATTGCAAAAGAGATCAGTTTCTTTCAATAATGTCATGAGTTTCTTCCCAACCCTTCCGTTTCACAATTGTCATGTCAATTACAGTTTTACATTTACAGCAATTGAGAATATTAACGATACAGTTCGAGGGGCTTCCCATGGTTCCAGCCCCTCAGTCCAGCTTGGTGGGGGAACCTTACACTGTGGTCTTTCCCCATTGAGCCTTTGCTGCGGCTGCCCCAAGCTTTAGTGCGTCCCTCAGCACGTAGTCCTGGACCTTGGAATGTGCCAGTCTGCAACATTCGGTGGTGGACAACTCTTTGCGCTGGAAGACCAGCAAGTTTCGGGCAGACCAAAGGGCGTCTTTCACCGAATTGATAGCCCTCCAGCAGCAGTTGATGTTTGTCTCGGTGTGCGTCCCTGGGAACAGCCCGTAGAGCACAGACTCCTGTGTTACAGAGCTGCTTGGGATGAACCTTGACAAAAACCACTGCATCTCTTTCCACACCTGCTTTGCAAAGGCACATTCCAGGAGGAGGTGGGCGACCGTCTCTTCCCCACCACAGCCAACGCGGGGGCACTGTGCGGAGGGGGCGAGACTTCGGGTGTGCATGAAGGATCTGACGGGGAGGGCCCTTCTCACCACCAGCCAAGCTACGTCTTGGTGCTTGTTTGAAAGTTCTGGTGATGAGGCATTCCGCCAAATGACTTTGACGGTCTGCTCGGGGAACCATCCGACAGGATCCACCGTTTCCTTTTCCCGTAGGGCCTTGAGGACATTCCGTGCAGACCACTGCCTGATGGACCGGTGGTCAAATGTGTTTTCCCGCAGAAACTGCTCCACGAAGGATAGGTGGTACGGCGCCGCCCAACTGCACGGAGCGTTCCGCGGCAATGTGACCAGGCCCATCCTTCGCAACACCGGGGACAGATAGAACCTCAGCACGTAGTGACACTTGGAGTTTGCGTACTGGGGATCGACACATAGCTTGATGCAGCCGCACACGAAGGTGGTCATCAGGATGAGGGCCACGTTGGGTACATTTTTCCCGCCCTTGTCCAGAGATTTGAACATCGTGTCCCTCCGGACCCGGTCCATTTTAGATCCCCAGACGAAGCGGAAAATGGCTCGGGTGACTGCCACGGCGCAGGAGTGGGGTATGGGCCAGACCTGCGCCACGTAGAGCAACAACGTGAGCGCCTCGCACCTGATGACCAGGTTCTTACCCACAATGGAGAGAGACCGCTGCCCCCACATGCCCAACTTTTGTCGTACCTTGGCTACTCGCTCCTCCCATGTTTTGGTGCACGCCCCGGCCCTTCCGAACCATATCCCCAGCACCTTCAGGTAATCTGACCTGACGGTGAAGGGGACAAAGGATCGGTCAGCCCAGTTCCCAAAGAACATGGCCTCGCTCTTGCCGTGGTTAACTTTGGCTCCCGAGGCCAGTTCGAACTGGTCGCAGATGCTCATCAGTCTGCGCACGGACAGCGGATCCGAGCAGAAGACGGCGACGTCATCCATGTACAGGGAGGTTTTGACCTGAGTGCCTCCGCTGCCTGGGATTGTCACCCCTCTTATGCTCGCATCCTTCCTAATAGACTCAGCAAAGGGTTCAATACAGCAAACAAACAAGACCGGGGAAAGAGGACAGCCCTGTCTGACTCCAGATTTGATCGGGAAACTTTCAGATTCCCACCCGTTGATTGACACTGCGCTACTGATGTTTGTGTAGAGCAGTTGGATCCAATTGCAGATTCCCTCCCCAAACCCCATTTTGGAAAGCACGTCCATCATGTAGGTGTGCGATATCCTGTCAAAAGCCTTCTCCTGGTCCAGGCTGATGAGGCAGGTGTCCACCCTCCTGTCCCGTACGTAGGCGATCGTATCCCTGAGTAGCGCGAGGCTATCAGAGATCTTCCTGCCGGGTACAGTACAGGTCTGATCGGGGTGAATCACCAGCTCCAGAGCAGACTTGACTCGACTGGCTATGACTTTGGACAGAATCTTGTAATCAACATTAAGCAGTGAGATGGGCCGCCAATTTCTGATTTCTACCCTCTCCCCCTTCTGCTTGTAAATGAGGGTGATGATGCCTTTTCTCATGGATTCTGACATGCTACCGGCCAGGAGCATACTCTCGTATACTTCCAGCAGGTCCGGGCCGACCCAGTCCCACAGGGCTGAGTACAACTCGACCGGTAAGCCGTCGCTCCCGGGAGTTTTACTCGCCTCGAAAGACTCGACGGCCTTTGTCAGCTCGTCCAGAGTTAGCGGCTTGTCCAGTCCCTCCCTCCTGCTGTCATCTAAGACCTCTGTGATAGATGACAGGAAGGACTGGGAGGCTCTGCTGTCTGTGGGCTTCGCGTCATACAGCCCAGCATAAAAGGATTTGCTGATCCTTAGTATGTCGGACTGCGAAGACGTTACCGAGCCATCTTCTTCCTTCAGGCTGCTGATAACAGAGCTCTCTCTGTGTACCTTTTGGAAGAAGTAACGCGAGCACGTCTCATCCTGCTCGATGGAGCGGACTCTGGACCGGAAGATGATCTTGGAGGCCTCCTTGGCAAAGAGCGAGGCCTGCTGGCTCTTCACCTCTTGGAGGTCCTCCTTGACCTCGACCCCCATTGACTGCAACCGGAGTAGATTTTGCATAATTTTCTGGAGTCGGGACAGTTCCCTCTGTCTCTCTCTCGCCTTCTGAACACCTTTGTGGATGAAGAACCTCTTGATGTTCTCCTTAATCGCTTCCCACCAGTGAACTGGAGACTCAAAGAGGGGTTTCACGGTCCTCCAACCATTGTAATCCCTTTTGAGTTCCTCAACGTTCTCTGGGGTCAGCAGTGTCGCATTGAGCTTCCACGTCCCTCTGCCAACCCGCTGGTCGTCCTGTAAGTGACAGTCGGCCAGTAAGAGGCAGTGGTCGGAGAAGAACACCGGCTTGACGTCGGTGGATCCGACCGTGACAGCACGGGAAACAAACAGGAAGTCAATCCTGGAACGGGCAGACCCGTCCGATCTTGACCATGTGTATCTGCGCTGCGCTCCGTCTGCAGGTTTGCTGAAGACGTCGTGCAGTTTGGCATCCTTAACTGTTTCTATGAGGAATCTGGACGTAGCGTCCAGTTTTCTGTCGTCACTGCCGGATCGTCCAGCCGCATCGATGATGCAGTTGAAGTCACCGCCTAGGATGACCGGCCTGGACGTCGCCAGCAGCAGTGGGAGCTGCTGGAAGACGGTCAGCCGCTCGCTGCGTTGTACCGGGGCGTACACGTTGATCAACCGGAGCGGAGCGTTGTTGTACATCACGTCTGCTACGAGGAGGCGGCCGCCCACCACCTCCTTAACTTCGGAGATGGTGAAGTTACCTCCCCGCAGCAGAATACCCAGGCCGGAGGAACGGCAGTCATTACCCCCCGACCAGATCGATGGCCCGTGGGACCACCATCGCGACCACTGCCTGTAGGTGCTGAGGTGTGGTATTCCACACTCCTGCAGAAACAGTAGGTCAGCTTTGACCTTGGCAAGGTAATCCAAGGTTGAAACACATCGCGTAGTAGATTTAATGCTACGCACATTAATGGAAGCAATTCTTACACCCATTTTTTACTAAAATTTAGTTGTTGCTTCCCATACCATTTGTCCTCGCTAGTCCCAGTCCTTCCCCTTCGGGATGTTCCTGCATACCCATCGTATGCGCAAGCAGTTTCACGTTGGTTGGGCTCAGAAACCCCTCCTGATTTTTCCTGCAGGGTTTGTGCCGCTCGGGTGACATCGGGGGGGTCTTGTAGGCAGAGAGCATTGGGTTGTCCTCAGCTGCTTCCATCTGTTCCTCCTCGAAAACATCACAGCTCCCGGTCTCCCGGAGCTCAGGTGCGCCAGACGTGTCTTTGCTCCCGGTGTCCCGGAGCTGAGATGCGTTGGCCACGTCGTTACGTGTGGGGAATTGGGGTTGGGGCACGCCGGGCCCATCACAGCTTCCAGTGCCCGGGGGCTGGGATGCTTGATCATCCATCTCGGAGTTCTGCCGCCTCTTTTGAAGGGGCTGTCGTTCCAGCATTTCCCCGTCCAGTGAAGAGGAGTTGTTGCAGTCTGATTCAGAAGAGAGCCTCCTCTTGCCACTGGTTTGGGTGGTGGCTTTGGGATGTTTTTTCTTTGTGGTTTTCCTCTGGACCACTTGCCACTGACCTGTTTGTCCATCTGCTGCCTCCTCCTCCATTGATTCTGTCTGTGGAGGAGGGGTTTCCGGGCGCTGGGTAGGTGCTGGGTCGTTGGTTTCAGCCGCCTCCCCTTCCTTCTCAGGTTGAAGTTCCTCACTGTGGAGAAGGTTGCTGGTCTCCTTTCGAACAGCGGACGCCTTCGTCGAACCTTCGCCCTGCCATTCCTTGGACCTTGCCGCCTGAGCATAGCTGAGACCACGTTTGGGGCAGGTCTTGTAGAGATGGCCTGCCGCACCGCACAAGTTGCAACACTTAGTCTGCTTACAGTCCTTGGTCTGATGGCCTTCCTCCTTGCAGTTCTTGCAAACAACCGTGCTGCAGTTGGCTGCCATGTGACCAGATTTGCCACAGGTGCGACAAACTCTGGGCTGCCCAGCGTAGACCAAGAAGCCTCGACTTCCCCCGATAGCGAAGCTGGAGGGAGGGTGGATGATGGCTCCACTGGGATCTACCTTCAAGGTCACCTTGATCTGCCGCTTGCTGGTCCAGATCCCAAAGGGGTCCTTGACATCAGTGCTGCTGCCGGCCACCTCGACGTACCTGGCGAGAAAGGTGAGTACATCCACCACCGGAACATGGGGGTTGTAGAGGTGAATCGTCACCACCCGGTCCCGTTGTGACGGAAGCGTGAAGAGCGGCTCCGCTGTGAGGATCGACAGTGGCGCCCGGTCCCCTTTCTCCTTGAACGCCTTCAGGAACTTGATGCATCCCGCCATGTTCCGGAACGTCACGTCGAAGTATCCACTGCTGGGGAAATCCTGCAGGCAGAAGACGTCCGTCGCTTGAAATCCGCAGCAATCGAAGAGAATTTTCTTGATGAAGAAGGTGCGATCGACCGGTGCATCTCCTTCCTTGTCCTTCACGACCACCCGAACGGTGTTGCGCACTCCCTGGCCCGAAGCTCGAAAATTGGTTATAGCCATTTTACTCAAAGCTTCCCCAGGATCAAAAGGCAATGATCATGGTCTCTTCTCAATCAAATAAGCACTGATAAGAACAGATACTACACTTGATCTTAGCCAAAAGGCCGAGAAGCGTCCTGGGAGAACCACCTTCTTGATCATGGTCTCTCCCCTGCCAGGTAAGTATGCTAAATGTTCTCACACACTGCCACCTGACATCACACACCACCTCTTACGGTCTCAAATACTCCATTTTTACACATCACCTTGACACTCCATTCACAATCTGCTGCTCTTCGCACATGTCAGTTCTTGGCAAATATTGCACTCTATCATTCATTACACCTTCCGACAAAATGCCGCACGGATCCAGAGCCTGCAATTCTATTTGCATAATGCCCTTAATAGGAAAACAGCACCCTCCCCCTCCCTCAGCTGCCTTCCTTCAGGCCGCGAGGCTTTTTTTTCATGTCCATTAAATATTTTAGAAAGATTCGAGATTATATACATTAGAACAGTCTCAAGCAATCTTCCTTCTTTATACAGAAACAAATCTTAACAGCTGTCCTTGAGTATAATAACAAAAGACACGGTTCAAACCAATGGACTATTAACTGCACAAATGACAAAGAGCTTCCTCTTGAAGGTTAGCATTAATGGACTAAATTCAGAGTTTGCTTCCAGCCAAAGAAACCTCCCATTTCATCTGTTTAAGAGCCCGTGTAGATTTTAGTTTTCTCACGAGCTCCATTCTCTCATCTTGCAGTCACACCATGATGCTGAATCTTCTTTTGGGCCTCCTTATCTCGAGAGACAATGGATATGCGCCTGGAGGTGGTCAGTGGTTTGTGAAGCAGCGCCTGGAGTGGCTATAAAGGCCAATTCTGGAGTGACAGGCTCTTCCACAGGTGCTGCAGAGAAATTTGTTTGTTGGGGCTGTTGCACAGTTGGCTCTCCCCTTGCGCCTCTGTCTTTTTTCCTGCCAACTACTAAGTCTCTTCGACTCGCCACAATTTAGCCCTGTCTTTATGGCTGCCCGCCAGCTCTGGCGAATGCTGGCAACTGACTCCCACGACTTGTGATCAATGTCACACGATTTCATGTCGCGTTTGCAGACGTCTTTATAACGGAGACATGGACGGCCGGTGGGTCTGATACCAGTGGCGAGCTCGCTGTACAATGTGTCTTTGGGGATCCTGCCATCTTCCATGCGGCTCACATGGCCAAGCCATCTCAAGCGCCGCTGACTCAGTAGTGTGTATAAGCTGGGGATGTTGGCCGCTTCAAGGACTTCTGTGTTGGAGATATAGTCCTGCCACCTGATGCCAAGTATTCTCCGAAGGCAGGGAAGATGGAATGAATTGAGACGTCGCTCTTGGCTGGCATACGTTGTCCAGGCCTCGCTGCCGTAGAGCAAGGTACTGAGGACACAGGCCTGATACACTCGGACTTTTGTGTTCCGTGTCAGTGCGCCATTTTCCCACACTCTCTTGGCCAGTCTGAACATAGCAGTGGAAGCCTTACCCATGCGCTTGTTGATTTCTGCATCTAGAGACAGGTTACTGGTGATAGTTGAGCCTAGGTAGGTGAACTCTTGAACCACTTCCAGAGCGTGGTCGCCAATATTGATGGATGGAGCATTTCTGACATCCTGCCCCATGATGTTCGTTTTCTTGAGGCTGATGGTTAGGCCAAATTCATTGCAGGCAGACGCAAACCTGTCGATGAGACTCTGCAGGCATTCTTCAGTGTGAGATGTTAAAGCAGCATCGTCAGCAAAGAGGAGTTCTCTGATGAGGACTTTCCGTACTTTGGACTTCGCTCTTAGACGGGCAAGGTTGAACAACCTGCCCCCTGATCTTGTGTGGAGGAAAATTCCTTCTTCAGAGGATTTGAACGCATGTGAAAGCAGCAGGGAGAAGAAAATCCCAAAAAGTGTGGGTGCGAGAACACAGCCCTGTTTCACACCACTCAGGATAGGAAAGGGCTCTGATGAGGAGCCACCATGTTGAATTGTGCCTTTCATATTGTCATGGAATGAGGTGATGATACTTAGTAGCTTTGGTGGACATCCGATCTTTTCTAGTAGTCTGAAGAGACCACGTCTGCTGACGAGGTCAAAGGCTTTGGTGAGATCAATGAAAGCAATGTAGAGGGGCATCTGTTGTTCACGGCATTTCTCCTGTATCTGACGAAGGGAGAACAGCATGTCAATAGTCGATCTCTCTGCACGAAAGCCACACTGTGCCTCAGGGTAGACGCGCTCGGCCAGCTTCTGGAGCCTGTTCAGAGCGACTCGAGCAAAGACTTTCCCCACTATGCTGAGCAGGGAGATTCCACGGTAGTTGTTGCAGTCACCGCGGTCACCTTTGTTTTTATAGAGGGTGATGATGTTGGCATCGCGCATGTCCTGGGGTACTGCTCCCTCGTCCCAGCACAGGCATAGCAGTTCATGTAGTGCTGAGAGTATAGCAGGCTTGGCACTCTTGATTATTTCAGGGGTAATGCTGTCCTTCCCAGGGGCTTTTCCGCTGGCTAGGGAATCAATGGCATCACTGAGTTCCGATTTGGTTGGCTGTATGTCCAGCTCATCCATGACTGGTAGAGGCTGGGCTGCATTGAGGGCAGTCTCAGTGACAGCATTCTCCCTGGAGTACAGTTCTAGGTAGTGCTCAACCCAGCGGTCCATCTGTTTGCGTTTGTCAGTGATTATGTCCCCCGATTTAGATTTGAGGGGGGTGATCTTCTTGATGGTTGGCCCAAGAGCTCTCTTCATGCCATCATACATTCCTCTGATGTTTCCGGTGTCTGAGGCCAGCTGAATATGACTGCATAGGTGTTGCCAGTAGTCGTTTGCGCAACGCCTAGCTGTTCTTTGTGCAGTACTTCTGGCTGCTTTAAGTGCTGCGGATGTTAAATCGCTGGGGGCTTTCTTGTAGTTCAAAAGTGCAATGCGCTTAGCGGCTATGACAGGTTCCAGCTCTTCATTATGAGATTGAAACCAGTCTGCATTTCTCTTCGCACTTTTGCCGTAGGTGGTCAAAGCTGACTCATAGATGGCGTCTCTGATGTGGGCCCACTTGGTCTCAGCATCCCCTGTGGGAGTGTTTTGAAGGGCTGTTACAAGTGAATTTAGAAATTTTTGTAACAGCTGTGGGTGAGAAATTCTGCTCGTGTTGATGCGCGGGTGGCCCTTCTGCTTGGAATGATGCAACTTCTTTGGTCTGAGTCTAACCTTGCTGCACACCAGGGAGTGGTCGGTGTCGCAGTCCGCACTGTGGAAGCTGCGTGTGATTTGAACACTGTTTAAGGCGGCTCGCCTTGTGACAATGAGGTCTAGCTGGTGCCAACGACGTGATCTTGGGTGCCTCCATGAAACCTGGTGACAGGGTTTAGTGTGAAAGAACGAGTTGGTGATGCAGAGGTTATGATAGGTACACAACTCAAGCAGTCTCTGCCCGTTCTCATTCATCTTTCCAACGCCATAGCGCCCAAGGCAGGAGGGCCATGAGTCATGGTCGGCCCCAACCCTGGCATTAAAGTCCCCCAGCAGGAATAGGTGTTCGGTGTTGGGGATGCTGCTAATGATGTTATGGAGTTGTTCATAGAACTGGTCTTTAGCTTCAGGTGCGGAACAGAGTGTTGGAGCATAGATGCTGAATAGGTGTACTGGACCAGAGGTGGTGAGCAGTCGGATGGACAGTATGCGTTCCGAGCCATTTGAGGGAGGCTCTATCATGCTGAGCAAGGAGTTTCTGATGGCGAAGCCCACTCCATGCTGTCTTGGTTCTTCAGGATCCCTGCCCTGCCAGAAGAAGGTGTAGTCTTGCTCTGCTAGAGAGCCACTCGCGGGGAGGCGAGTCTCCTGAAGTGCTGCAATGTCCACATTGAGTCTACTGAGCTCGTTGTTAATGATGGCGGTCTTCCGAGAATCGTTGATTTGTGTAAGGTCTTCCGACAGGCCAGGACACATAGTTCTGACGTTCCAGCTTGCAAAGCGAAGGGCTGGTACCTTCTTTCCTTTTTTCATGTTGTTTGGTGCGGTGTATCAGTCCACCTTTCGGGCAATGACCCTGAGCTCCAAGCACCCATTGAAGCAGGCAGACTGTGGCGGGACAGAACCTTATTGACCGGGGGCTGCCCGGTTTGAGGCGGGCGGTAGCTGTCCAGTGAGGTGCAATGACCTCTCCCACCGACAAAGGCAACCCGTGGCGCCCAGTTTCTATGCCAATTTATCTGGACTTATAACCCGTAACTGCTGCCTTCCGTGTTGTTTCAGTCACTGTGAGGCAACTATGGAGTGACCTCTCCATGGCGCATGCCTGGGCAAATTTATGGAGGTTGAGAGTTGCCCAGTCGTCAAAACCCCCCTCTCGGCCTTTCTGGTGGGGTCCAAAGGAGTGCAGGACACGACGTTTGGCACCAGTATGGCTGCAGGAACTGCCGGAAACATGCCAAAGGTGACACATGACCGCCTACGGGGTTCCACTCCGGATTTTCTGTTAGGGTTTACTCCCTTAGCCTTGGACTCTCCCGAGACGCCCACAAGGCAGTGGGGTTGTTGGGGCCCCTACACAGGTGTAGGATGGTGCCGGTGGGAGGAGGGGATGCAAGGGGGAGGGGTAGAGGGAGGGGGTGGGGGGGGTGCAGGGGAAGGGGGTGCGGGGTGAAGATGGTGCGAGGGGGGGGCGGGCTGGGACGGGGTTGTGAGGGGGTGAGCTGAGAGGGTGGAGCAGGGAAGGGGACGGGGGTGGGGGGGGTGGAAGGGGGGTAAAGGGGGGGGGAGGGGGGGGTGGAATCTGGTGCAGGTAATAAGCCATTTCCTCAGTGCCCACCATCGACGTCCGGAAAGCTCATCCACGTCCTTCGGGAGGTGAAGCATCATTTGGCAGACTTAGAGGTGATTACATTTGCGAGTCGAAGAGACTTAGTAGTTGGCAGGAAAAAAGACAGAGGCGCAAGGGGAGAGCCAACTGTGCAACAGCCCCAACAAACAAATTTCTCTGCAGCACCTGTGGAAGAGCCTGTCACTCCAGAATTGGCCTTTATAGCCACTCCAGGCGCTGCTTCACAAACCACTGACCACCTCCAGGCGCGTATCCATTGTCTCTCGAGATAAGGAGGCCCAAAAGAAAGAACATTTGCTAAGGGTTTTTTTTTTGCAGTGGTTTAAATAAAGGCATGCAGCATTGCCGACAGTGCGCTGCAGATGCTCTCCGAGCCATCTCCCGCGGGCGCTTTGAAGTTGCGGCCGGGGGGGCCGTTCGTGGATGTTTTGGGTGTTCGGGGCACCTTTTCACAGGACTTCTCTCGGGTCCCGCAGCTCCTTCTTCACCTCAATGGACTTACCGCATGCCGTGGCTGCAGACACTCTGGACTGTGAAGACAGCAGGATCGGAGATTAAAGTATCGGCAGCTGTTCTCGTCAGTTTCATCCGGATCAATTTCATTGAGAAAACAAAGAGCAGGTGTGGCTGGGGGAGGGCAGTGGGCCCAGGTAACATACACTAAACTAACTGTTAACTTTTAGATAGGGCTAAAATGAACTGATTTAAAGAGCCAGATGCTGAATCTACAACTTTCGAAACTTTCCAGATTTTTGTTGAAGTTCTGCTCCCCAGGATTTGTTGACAAACTGCATTGCTGGTTTTTTCTGTTGAGCTTTCTTGTTTGCAAGTGAGAAGTATTCATTGACACTGCCTCTCCTGCTGCCTGGGCCATACAGTCGATCATTAATCTGGCATTTTCAACCTGCTGCTTTGTTTGGCCTTGATCCTTTAATGGAATGGCCATGGAGCTCTCCTTCCATCTGGTATCCACACATTCTTCAACATCTTCCTTCAATCCACTATCTTCCTCAGGTTGCTGCACAGAATTACAATCATCACCTTCTTTACTT
The DNA here is from genome assembly GCF_036365525.1 of Heterodontus francisci. Classification (NCBI taxonomy): domain Eukaryota; kingdom Metazoa; phylum Chordata; class Chondrichthyes; order Heterodontiformes; family Heterodontidae; genus Heterodontus; species Heterodontus francisci. The sequence continues at coordinate 6,041,851 of NC_090411.1, read as the reverse complement.
GAGTCAGGTGCCTGGTCATTCTTTTCTCGGACTGAAGTAATCTCTTAAAGAATGCCATCTGGAAGCGACTTGCACTTCTTTTGCTCTTTGAATAATTGCTCCTTTCTTCTTCTTTTCTCCTTCAGCAAAGCTTTGTCTCTCCTCACGCTCTCCAGCGGCGCTTTCATGCTCTTTTCAGCTTCCTCCCGGGCGCTGCTGAAAGTCACCTCCTCCGGCGCTTCGTCCTCTTCCTCTGGGCTGATCTCGGCCAACATTTCCCGGCTCTCTTGACTCTTCACAGAACCAACTTCCATGCCATTCTCCTTCAGGCCGCGAGGCGTTTTCCGGAAAGAAATCCCTAGACGTAGACATTGCAAACAAAGGAAGGAAATGCTTGGCTTCTCTTCCTTTCAAACACCGTTCACAATCTGATGCCTTTGAAAAAGCACTTTTCAAGTTTTGCACCTCAACACCAATAGGGACGTAGGGAGCGAGTTCTGGCCGTCAAGTCTTCCTCACTTGTCACATTCGCTGCCTTTGCTTGAAATATTTCACCGGTTTCCCAAAGGGAGCAAACCCACCTCCCTTTGTTTAACTCTGGCTTTGCAATCTATCTTACTCTCTGCAGTATGATCATTGTCCACACAGCTGGTAAATAATGTGAGGAGAAGCCACATTAAAAGGTTGAAGAAGACAGAGACATTTTGTCGAAGCTTTTCTTCTTGCACTCATCAGGACAACCTGAAAGAATACCAATGTAAGGGAAGCAACAAATTAATACAGTATAAGAAGAGACTGCTGATCGGTTGGCAAGTGGACTCTGATTGGTAGAGGCGTTGACAGTTTTATGGTGACTGACAGTTAACTGCCAAGCTTTGTTTGAAATTTGTGTGGCGCATTTGCATGTACTGGAAGCTACATATATTAATACACAGGGCCCTGTTCTTTGCAGACAGAAAGAACATGTATACACACTGCGCCTATTTCAGGTAAACAAAATATGTGACAGCCATTTGCTGCTTCATTCCTCAGGCAATGCCTTGACCAATCAGAGTCAAGATGCCTGCTTTAAATTTCAAACAAAGCTTGGCAGTTAACTGTCAGTCACCATAAACTGGTGCATTCTCCATGGCAACGCCTCTACCGATCACAGTCCACTTGCCAACCAATCAGCACTCTCTGCTCATACAGTATAAACTTGTTGCTTCCCTTATGCTTGCGAGTTGTCCTGATGAGTGCAAGATGAAAAGCTTTGACAAAATTTCTCTGTTTTCAGCAATATTCAGGTTGTAGACACGCATGGGAAATAACCCGCACCAACAGAACAGGCGACAGAGCCAACGTGTTGCTGTCCATTGCTGCATCCAGGAGGTGACTGAGGCCAGAATTTTACTTGTCCCGGTGGGTCCACGTTCCTGGAGGCAGAAGCAGGTGCCAAGGTTGCTCCCGCTCCGCGCTCAGCTGCCACGGCGATCGAGCGCTAAGTGACCAATTAGTGGCTCGGCAGTGTATTTATGACAGAAAAGGGCACGGGTGGGAGGGTGAGTGTCGGGGGCGGAGCTGGAGCCGGAAGAAGGTGCTGAAAGCCATTTAAAAGGGCTTTCAGCAACCTCACTGGCTCTGAGAGGCTTACCTGCAGCAAGTAGGATGTTTGGAGGAACAGCATATTAGAAGAAGGAATAGAGCTGCCTGAGGGTGAAAGGAGTGCAACAGGAATGAAAGGGGCCACCCCTCCAGTAAACATGAATATACCAGAGACAGACCAGAACCCGCTTGTGGCAATGGCAGAGAGATGCCACCGCATGGCACCTAGGTTCTCTGAAGACTCCCTGCATGTCCTCCTCCAGGGGGCTGAGGCAAGGCAGGAGGTCCTCTTCCCATCAGACGGAAGGAGGAGGCCTCCCCAAGTCACCAAGAAGGCGTGGCTGGAGGTAGCGGAGGGGGTCAGCAGCCGCGGAGTAGTGAGGACACGGCTCCAGTGCCGCAAGCGGGTCAATGACTTCTGTGCTCTGCCAGGGTAAGGGGCATTCCGCAGTCATCGCAGCTTTTAACTGATACGGGAGGATCACTGGGTGCTGATGCTTCAAAGTCAAAGCCATCCATCTTCAGTGATTGGCTGCATCACTGCCTTGGGCCATATACTGGGCACATCTGAGATACCCAATGATGCAGAGGTGTGCCATCCATGCACCTCAATGGCATTGGTTCCAGATGTAGCATGCAGCACGAGGGGTGAGTGGGTGCTCTTTCAAGTCAAGGGACTGAACTAATTGCCAAGTGTCTCCACAGGAGAAGAGGGCCCGGACCGATGGCGGGGTGACCAACCCAACATCCCTCTGAGGTCAGCAGGGAGGCCAAATCGAGGTTTAAGAGGGCACAGGAGCAACAGCAGAATGCATATGGGGACTCCTCTCCGGGCGCTCCTGATACATTCCGAAGCTCTTTGCCCCCTCTGCCAGTGACGACATCACCTTATAATCCCAGGGTGTCTGAGGGTGGTCCTGAGACTGCTCAGGGTCACCTCAACAGGCCGGGGCCCTCACGACCTCGGGCAGGCAGAGGACACCCGCCAAAGTCATCCAAAGCCACAGGGCAGCCTGAACAGCCACCTGCCTCTGCCGTGACTGGCTGCGAGGGGTCGTCCACATGTGTGAGCACTCGCAAACGTTTCAAACTATCAGAACGGCGGTGTCACTGGTACAATTTGTAAATATTTATTTGCTGTTATACTTCATGGAAAATTGTTACATTTTTCACTTGGCATTTTCATCTGTCATAAGTCGACGCTGATGTTTTAGGCCATCTTGTTCTGCATGAGACGGAGACTTGGGGAGGTGGTGTATTCGGGCCTTGTGGTGTTTGAGGGAAAGGCAGGCCATTGCAGCTGAGATTTCCACCAGCAGGTGAGTGCTTCTGTGCTTCCAGCTGATGAGAATGCCTCATTTCACACGGACATGTCAGTCACTGGGTGATGAGCCTCCGTTCAGGAAAAACTCCTGAGTATTAGAGCCTCCTGGGACTCCCTTGTACTCAACTCCTGCAAACCTCCAGCTCCCTCCCCCTGCTATTCAGGTGGCTGTGCCCCCTCCTCCTCATCCTCAGCCGTTTCAACATCCTCTTCTGAGGATGCCTCGCGCTGAACAACGTCGTCGTCATCTTCCAGCGTCTCTTCCCCTCTTCCCCCCGCTCCCCCTCCACTGCAGCACCAGGTTATGTAAGGCACAGCAGACGACAACAATGCAACATACCCTTGCTGGCGAGTACTGTAGGGCACCACCTGTGCGATTGAGATACTTAAATCTCATTTTCAGAAGACCCATGGTCTGCTCAATCGTGACTCTGGTGGTCGCATGGCTTGCATTGTACCGTTCCTCTGCTTCATTCTGTGGGTTCCTCACTGGTGTCATCAGCCATGTCGTCAGTGGGTATCCCCTGTCACCAAGTATCCATCCTTGCAGGCACTCGGGGGGGCTGGGTGGAGGGGTGCTGAATAGTGCTGGCGCCTGGGAGTTCTGGAGAATGAATGCACCGTGACTGCTTCCAGGATAACGAGCACACACTTGCAATATACAGTGATCACAGACAAGTTGCACATTCATTGAATGAAACCCCTTTCGATTAATGAAGGCCCTGATTGATCTGTAGGTGCTCGAATGGCCACATGTGTGCAATCAATGACTCCTTGGACCACGGGGAACCCAGCGACGGTGCTGAATCCTCTGGTGCTCTCAGCCTGACTGGCGGAGTCTGTCTGGAACCTGATGAACCTGTTGGCATGCCTGAATATGGTATCAGTTACCACCTGTAGTGGCAATGTAGCAATGTAGTGATGCGCTGATGATTGCACACTCCTGATGAGGCCAGGAAGGACCTGATGCATAGAAGTTCAGAGCGACTGTTAGCTTCAGTGGGGCTGACGTTGGATGGCCACCCACGCAGTTGGAAGCGACCTCTGCTGCCAGCATCTCAGGGATATGCCAGTCTCTCGGGACAGGTGCAGTTTTGGGAACTGGTGCTCTGACATTTGAAGAAGGCTCAATCGCGGGCAATAGACCCTGCCTGCTGGGTAGGCTCATTTCCTCACAGGTGGTTGCTCCTGGCGCACTCTGTGACCTTCTGCCCCTCCCCCATTACCAGGCTGCACTTGGCCAGCAGGTTGCTGATTACACTGGACATTTGCCCTCCTGTCCCTCTTTGTGGCGTAGTCTTCCTCAAGAGGTGAGCTGCCTCCAGAGTGGACAATTCCCATGGCTGCAGTGTCCCAAAGATGTTAAAAGGACAGGTATTTGCAGTCTGCTGCAAGGACAGGCACTCAGAACCCCCCCTCTCCTACACAGAATAAATCAGTGATGCTGTGGCCCTACCAGGAGTTTCAATCACTCAGGTGAACCCTGGTGAACCAGCAAAAACAGTCCCAACCTTCAAAACAGCACACAAATCTATCAGAGTGAAATAAAAAAACAGTACCTCCAACTCCTTCACAGATGCACTGGTTGCTGCTCTTTCAAAGCTGCCGAGTTCCCAACTCCCCGTTTGACTCGTTTGCCAGGCACAAAATGTGACAGCTGACGTAAAATGGCTGTCAATTGAATTCTAGACTATCTCAATTGGCCCTTAATTGCTGCAAAGTGGACAGCGATCAGCACCTCAATCTCTCCCACCGTCCGACCCATGTCAAATGGTGATTGGGAGTAATAATGTCGGGGACCCGATATCGACTGCCATTTTTCGCCTCGGACGCCCGTTTTGAGCAGGTAAAATTCCAGTCCGAGACTCCATTTGCTCAGTAGAAGCTACTGCACTACAGTTGGCCTACAACCATGCCCAGCTGATCATAGGTGGTGAATGCCAGTTATCCTGGAAACATTATGATGTCTTTCAGTCACAATGTCAAACCAGAGAACGGATGCTGGAGGATGAGACATCTGCTGTACACCTGGCTAATGTCTCCCCTCCAACAATAGTGGGAATGGAAGTTAAGGCAGTTGTATGTTCCTCCTGCAGAATGTGGGAGGTAAGGGTCGCCAAGAGTGTCCCTGCTGACTGCATCTGCGGGAAGTGCACCCAACTCCAGCTCCTCGAGAACCGCGTTAGGGAACTGGAGCTGGATGAACTTCGGATCATTCGGGAGGCGGAGGGTGTTATTGAGAGGAGTGAAAGGGAGGTAGTCACACCTCAAGTAAAAGAAGTAGGTAGATGGGTTACCGTCAGGGGAAGGAGAGGGAACCAGCAGGCAGTGCAGGGATCCCCTGTGGCCGTTTCCCTCAACAACAGGTATATCGTTTTGGATACTGTTGGGGGGGGACTTACCAGGGGTAAGCAATGGGGTACAGGTCTCTGGCACAGAGTCTGTCCCTGTTACTCAGAAGGGAAGGGGGAAGAGGAGCAGAGCATTAGTCATTGGGGATTCCATAGTTAGGGGAACAGATAGGAGGTTCTGTGGGAACGAGAGAGACTCACGGTTGGTGTGTTGCCTCCCAGGTGCCAGGGTTCGTGATGTCTCGGATCGTGTTTTTGGGATCCTTAAGGGGGAGGGGGAGCAGCCCCAAGTCGTGGTCCACATAGACACCAACGACATAGGTAGGAAGAGAGATGGGGATTTAAGGCTGAAATTCAGGGAGCTAGGGTGGAAGCTTAGAGCGAGAACAAACAGAGTTGTTATCTCTGGGTTGTTGCCCGTGCCATGTGCTAGCGAAGCGAGGAATAGGGAGAGAGAGGAGTTGAACACGTGGCTGCAGGGATGGTGTAGCAGGGAGGGTTTTGGTTTCCAGGATAATTGGGGCTCTTTCTGGGGTAGGTGACACCTCTACAAACAGGATGGTCTTCACCTGAACCAGAGGGGTACCAATATCCTGGGGGGGTGGGATTTGCTAGTGCTCTTCGGGGGGGTTTAAACTAATTCAGCAGGGGAATGGGAACCTAAATTGTAGTTCCAGTGTACAGGATGTTGAGAGTAGTGAGGTCAGGGATAAGGTTACAAGGACGCAAGAGGGCACTGGCAAGCAAGAACTTGGTTTAAAGTGTGTCTACTTCAACGCCAGGAGCATCCGGAATAAGGTGGGTGAGCTTGCAGCATGGGTTGGTACCTGGGATCTCGATGTTGTGGCCATTTCGGAGACATGGGTAGGGCAGGGGCAGGAATGGATGTTGCAGGTTCCGGGATTTAGATGTTTCAGTAAGAACAGAGAAGATGGTAAAAGAGGGGGGGGTGTGGCATTGTTAATCAAGGAGAGTATTACGGCGGCAGAAAGGACGTTGAGGACTCGTCTACTGAGGTGGTATGGGCCGAGGTTAGAAACAGGAGAGGAGAGGTCACCCTGTTGGGAGTTTTCTATAGACCTCCGAATAGTTCCAGCGATGTAGAGGAAAGGATAGCGAAGATGATTCTCGACAGGGGCGAGAGTAACAGGGTAGTTGTTATGGGGGACTTTAACTTTCCAAATATTGACTGGAAATACTATAGTTCGAGTACTTTAGATGGGTCAGTTTTTGTCCAGTGTGTGCAGGAGGGTTTTCTGACACAGTATGTAGACAGGCCAACCAGGGGCGATGCCACATTGGATTTGGTACTAGGTAATGAACCCGGCCAGGTGTTAGATTTAGATGTAGGTGAGCACTTTGGCGATAGTGATCACAATTCGGTTAGGTTTACCTTAGCGATAGGCAGGGACAGGTATGTACCGCAGGGCAAGAATTATAGCCGGGGAAAAGGAAATTATGATGCGATTAGGCAAGATTTAGGATGCGTAGGATGGGGAAGGAAACTGCAGGGGATGGGCACAATCGAAATGTGGAGCTTATTCAAGGAGCAGCTACTGCGTGTCCTTGATAAGTATGTACCTGTCAGGCAGGGAGGAAGTTGTCGAGCGAGGGAGCCGTGGTTTACTAAAGAAGTTGAAGCACTTGTCAAGAGGAAGAAGAAGGCTTATGTTAGGATGAGACATGAAGGCTCAGTTAGGGCGCTTGAGAGTTACAAGCTAGCCAGGAAGGATCTAAAGGGAGAGCTAAGAAGAGCAAGGAGAGATCACGAGAAGTCATTGGCGGATAGGATCAAGGAAAACCCTAAGGCTTTCTATAGGTATATCAGGAATAAAAGAATGACTAGAGTTAGATTAGGGCCAATCAAGGATAGAAGTGGCAAGTTGTGTGTGGAATCAGAGGAGATAGGGGAAGCGTTAAATGAATATTTTTCGTCAGTATTTACAGTAGAGAAAGAAAATGTTGTCGAGGAGAATACTGAGATTCAGACTACTAGGCTAGATGGGATTGAGGTTCATAAGGAGGAGGTGTTGCAATTTTGCAAAGTGTGAAAATAGATAAGTCCCCTGGGCCAGATGGGATTTATCCTAGGATTCTCTGGGAAGCCAGAGAGGAGATTGCAGAGCCTTTGTCCTTGATCTTTATGTCGTCATTGTCGACAGGAATAGTGCCGGAAGACTGGAGGATAGCAAATGTTGTCCCCTTGTTCAAGAAGGGGAGTAGAGACAGCCCTGGTAATTATAGACCTGTGAGCCTTACTTCGGTTGTGGGTAAAATGTTGGAAAAGGTGAGAAGAGACAGGATTTATAATCATTTTGAAAAGAATAAGTTCATTAGCGATAGTCAGCACGGTTTTGTGACGGGTAGGTCGTGCCTCACAAACCTTATTGAGTTTTTCGAGAAGGTGACCAAACAGGTGGATGAGGGTAAAGCCGTGGATGTGGTGTATATGGATTTCAGTAAGGCGTTTGATAAGGTTCCCCATGGTAGGCTATTGCAGAAAATACGGAAGTATGGGGTTGAAGGTGATTTCGAGCTTTGGATCAGAAATTGGCGAGCTGAAAGAAGACAGAGGGTGGTGGTTGATGGCAAATGTTCATCCTGGAGTTTAGTTACTAGTGGTGTACCGCAAGGATCTGTTTTGGGGCCACTGCTGTTTGACATTTTTATAAATTACCTGGAAGAGGGTGTAGAAGGGTGGGTTAGCAAATTTGCGGATGACACTAAGGTCGGTGGAGTTGTGGATAGTGCCGAAGGATGTTGTAGGGTACAGAGGGACATAGATAGGCTGTAGAGCTGGGCTGAGAGATGGCAAATGGAGTTTAATGCGGAAAAGTGCGAGGTGATTCACTTTGGAAGGAGTAACAGGAATGCAGAGTACTGGGCGAATGGGAAGATTCTTGGTAGTGTAGATGAACAGAGAGATCTTGGTGTCCAGGTGCATAAATCCCTGAAGGTTGCTACCCAGGTTAATAGGGCTGTTAAGAAGGCATATGGTATGTTAGCTTTTATTAGTAGGGGGATCGAGTTTCGGAGCCACGAGGTCATGCTGCAGCTGTACAAAACTCTGGTGAGACCGCACCTGGAGTATTGCGTGCAGTTCTGGTCACCGCATTATAGGAAGGATGTGGAAGCTATGGAAAGGATGCAGAGGAGATTTACTATGATATTGCCTGGTATGGAGGGAAGGCCTTACGAGGAAAGGCTGAGGGACTTGAGGTTGTTTTCGTTGGAGAGAAGGAGGAGGAGAGGTGACTTAATAGAGACATATAAGATAATCAGAGGGTTAGATAGGGTGGATAGTGAGCGTCTTTTTCCTCGGATGGTGATGGCAAACACGAGGGGACATAGCTTTAAGTTGAGGGGTGATAGATATAGGACAGATGTCAGAGGTAGTTTCTTTACTCAGAGAGTAGTAGGGGCGTGGAACGCCCTGCCTGCAACAGTAGTAGACTCGCCAACTTTAAGGGCATTTAAGTGGTCATTGGATAGACATATGGATGAAAATGGAATAGTGTAGGTCAGATGGTTTCACAGGTCGGCGCAACATCGAGGGCCGAAGTGCCTGTACTGCGCTGTAATGTTCTAATGTTCTAAAATGTTCTAAAGCCATCAGGTCCTGGTTTATTAGGTTTAATAGTTTTCCCGGTCCCCTTTCCTTGGTGATTGTTTGTTTCAAGTTTCTCCCTCCCTTTCACCTCTTGATTATCAAGTATCTTTGGGAAGTCTTCTACAGTGATGACGGTGCAAAATACCTGTTTAACGCTTCTGCCAGTTCCTTGTTTTCCATTATTAATTCCCCAGATTCACTCTCTGGAGGACCATCACTTGTTTTAGTTACTCTTTCCTTTATAAATACTTGTAGAAACTTAGTATCTGGTTTTGTTTTCCTCGCTAGCTTTCGCTTCTATTGTAATTTCACCCTCACCATTTTTTTAATCATCCTTTGCTGGTTCTTATCTGTCCAAACTTCTGACTTGCCACTAATCTTTGCAGAATTGTGCAGTGTTTCTTCCAATTTGATACTATCCTTAACTTCCTTATTTAGCCACAATGAGGCATCCTTCTCAGTCTTTCTCACTGGGATAAATCTTTGAGAGTTATTAAATATCTCCTTAAAAGTCTGCCACTGCATCTCGACTGGGTGATACAAGAATGTTGAAGGGCTGAAAACAAAATCGTCTTCACTAACGTGCGTTGCTTTTACTGTGTGAATGAAGTGTGCCAGCATGTACCGATCTTGGCTCCTTCCATTATATCATTGGTCTTTCAGAACTGCCAATGTATGGAGTAACATCATTGCTATGCCAGTATCACTCATGTGCATCTCCACGGATGTAGTAATATGGACAATAGCTCAGTAGTCTGCTGCCAGTAATGTTGGACACAAAAGTGTTGCAGATGCAGACTGCTGCACAACAGGTGAACGAGGGTGCTGTGTGGCATGCAGAGCCCACAGTGGTTCCTATAGCATGAAGAACCCTGCTGTGCATTCCTAGCTCACTGCTCGCCCTGCATGCGGTGCCTGGATGCTCTCTGTCCTCCCTTGTGCCTTTCCTGCTGTAAGTCCTTAGCATCCTCATCATCTGAGGATGAGTCCTGCTCATGTCTCTGCTCATCCTGCAAGCCCTTCCCCCTATTGAGTGTGTAGTTGTGCAGAGCACAGCAGACAGCAACAATGCAAGCTACCCTTTCCAGCTTGTACTGCAGGGCACCACCCGATCTATCCAGGCAGCGGAATCACATTTTCAGCATGCCGATCGCCTGCTCAGTGATGGCTCTTGTCGCTCTGTGGCTGGCGTTGTATCTCTCTTCTGCAGTGGTGGAGTTTTTTATTGGTGTCAGGGGCCATGTATGCAAGGCGGAGCCCTTGTCTCCAAGAAGCCACCCCTCCATCTGAGCCATTTCATTGAACAGCAATGGCAGCTGGGACTGGCGCAGGATGAAGGCATCATGGCAGCTGCCTGGAAAGCGGGCACAGATTTGCATGAATCGTTTCTGGTGATCACATGCAAGCTGCACATTGAGTGGAAGCCTTTATGATTTAGATATTCAGCTGGTCGCCCGTCGGGAGCCTTGATGGCCACATAGGTGCAATCTGTAACCCCTTGTACCTGTGGGAATTCAGCATTGGAGACGACACCGGTGGCCCTCTGGGCTTGGCTTTCAGGGTCTGTCATGAAACGGATATAGTCACCAGCCATCTGGTACCGGGCATCGGTGACCTCCCTGATGCAATGGTGAACTGCTGACTGTGTGACCCCAAAAAGGTCTCCGACGAGCCCCAGAAATGATGCAGAGGTGTAAAAATTGAGAGCCTCTGTCACCGAGAGTGCCACAGGCACAGGATGTCCCCTGAAGCCCCTGGGCTGCAGGTCGTCATTCAGCAGGGCGCAGAGATATGTCACTGCCTCTCTTGACATCCGCTGTCATCTCTGACACTGGCACTCTGACATCTACAGGTATGTCATGCGGGATCTGTAGATGTCCGGTGATTTGTAGTGGCGAGCTCTCCTTGGGTGCTGCTGTTCGTGACCGAGACGGGCCTCTGTGTGGGCTACAACTGCGGTACATATGGATCCTCTCAAGAAGCATATCAATTAATATCGGGTGAACCATCCCCATCGTCAAGTTGCAATTCAACTCAGTTCCTTCAATTCTTCCAAGGTTCCTGACAGGGCAGAGAATGATGTTGAGTGGTACATCAGGTGCTTTCGTGTAGCAGTTATGTGGCATGGCATTGCCCATCTTAGCTCCCACTAAGAATGGCACCACATGACCACATAAAGATTGCACAAGTTGCATCGATTGGCCCACAAGGCATATAAGCTTCACACGCTTACCATCTCTGGCACTCTCTCCATATACAGGGTGCCTTGAGAGCTATTGTTCCTTCATTAACAGGCAATCAATGGCACAGAGCTGCCAACCTTTACGGAGGGTGGAATCATAATGGCTCCCAACACCTCTTCAGTGAGACCCCTGAAGATCTGAACTTGCCTTCGCTGGCGAAAACATCTGACTCCGATGTCCCGTCGGCTTTTCTATTCGTGAATGGGACGGCACATGACTGCCGCCCATTCACCGTAAAATGCTGAAGTGTACATCGAGAGGGAGCAGGCTGCGCAATCGGGAGAGGTAAGTAGTGTTTTGAATATGGTAATTGGGGTGCTGCCGCCGAGGGGTGGGAGTTGCCCGCACTGAGGTCCCCCCGGTCGACGGTAACGTGGTGGGCCCTTCTCGACGTTGGGGTTCGAGGTGGGCTTCTCCAGGCAGAATTTTACCGGTTCCCGCACAGTGACCCGCGGTGTTGAGGGGCCGGTAAAATTCAGCCCCATATCTCCAGCACCTTCAGATAGCCTGACCTGACGGTGAACAGAACAAAGGATTCTTCGGCCCAGTTCCCAAAGAACATTGCCTCATTCTTGCCGTGATTTACTTTGGCTCCCAGCGCCAGTTCAAACTGGTTGCAGATGCTCATCGGCCTGTGACCGGAGTGCCTCCGCTGCCTGGGATTGTCACCTACTAATGCCAACATTCTTCCTGATGGAATCAGGTTCCATACAGCAAACAAATAAGACGGGAGAGAGGACCACCCTGTCTGACTCAAGATTTGATTGGGAAACTTTGATTCCCATCCATTGATTGAGAATGCGTTCCTGATGTTTATGTGGAGCAGATGGATCCAATTGTGGATTTCCTCCCAAACCCCATTTTGGAGAGCACGTCCATCATGTATGTGTGTAATATTCTGTCTAAAGTCGTCTTCTGGTCCAAGCTGATGAGGCAGGTGTCCACCTCCCTGTCCTGTACATAGGTGACGAATCCTTGAGTAGTGCGAGGCTATCGGAGATCTTCCTGCCGGGTACAGTGCAGGTCTGTTCGGGGTGAATCACCAACTCCAGAGCAGATTTGACCCGATTGGCGATGACCATGGGCAGAATTTTGTCGTTCACATTCAGGAGTGAGATGAGCCGCCAATTTCTGATTTCCTCCCTCTCCCTCTTCGCTTGGAGATGAGGGTGGTGATGCCTTTCCTCATGGATTCTGACATGCTGCTGGCCAGAAGCATACTCTCATACACTTCCAGCAGGTCTGGGCCGATCCAGTCCCACAGAGTCGAATACAAGCAGGCCAGTAAGCTGTGACTTCCAGGAGTTTTTCTGCATCTCGACCTGATGGTCTTTGTCAGTTCGTCAAGAGTTAGCAGTTTGTGCAGACTCTGCCGTTTTTTGTCATCTATGACCTCTGTGATCGAGAACAGGAAGGACTGGGAGGCTGTGCTGTCTTGGGCTTCACGTTGTACAGCCCAGCATTAAAAGATTTACTGATCCTCAGTATGTTAGGCTGCCATGATGTTACCGAGCCGTCCTCTTCCTTCAGACTGCTGATCACAGAGCTCTCTCTGTGTACCTTTCGGAAGAAAAAGCGCAAGCACGTCTCATCCTGCTCAACGGAGCGGACTCTGGACTGGAAGATGATCTTGGAAGCCTCTACAGTAAACAATGAGGCCTGCTGGCTCTTCACCTATTGGAGATCCTCCTTAACCTTGACTCCCATCGACTGCAGCAGGAGCAAATTCTGTTCTGGACATTTCCCTCTGTCTTTCGCCCTCTGAACACCTTTGAGGTGTTACGGTCAGATGAGGAGGGGTTGAAGGGCTTCCCTCTTTTCCCTCTCGTTTGACGAACAGGTTTAATTCTTTTTTTAAAGTGGATGTACTGGCCAATTCTGTAGGTGTTTGGTTCTTATTATAACATGTAAATAATCCGACAGGTTTTCTTGAGTTTAACGAAGAAAGAGGTTCACTTTATTGTATTTAAACCGAACTAAGTGAAATAATAAACTATGCTCCAACATACTTTTTTCTCTCTCACTCTCTTCCCCCTCTCACACTCTCGGTTCACACACAAATAGATTCAAGTGGAAAGGGTAGATTGGTCGAGTCCATAGAAAAGAAGAGGTGGACATTCTGTGGACTTTGATTCAGCTGGCTTCTAGCTGAATTCAGTGGTCCTGAGACTTTCAGCTTGAAGAGACAGATGGCAGTTTCGGTGGGTCTCATGGAGACAGCGGTGCAGATTATTTCCACCAAAGGGTTTCTGGTTATAACCGGAGTATGCAGAGGTGGTCAGTCAGCAGGCAGGGTTCGAAACTGGCAAGCTGGAATGGAGAGAGAGAGAAAGGAGGTGCGCCTACTTGGGACTGCACGTGTCGGAGTCCAGATGCTTGTCGGCCTGCTGCAGAGAAATGCCAGCGTAAAAAACAGATGTGGTGGCGGGGGAGCGGAGGGGGGTTGGTGTTGGTTGTGGTGGGTTGTCATATGACAGTCACCCAATGACTCAAGCGTGGTCGTCTTGATGTTTCGCTGAGGGAACAGGCAGTTTTCTTGAAATTCCTGGACCTTGGTTTTTGCTGGGATGGACCAGTCTCTTCCTCTCCAACCTCACTGGCCTTGCTGTTGCCATCTTAAGCTGCAAGCAAAGTCAACTTTTATCTGTTACTTTATTAATTTCTTTAAATTCAGGTCTGCAGTCAATGGATTAAAAGAAAAATATCATTCAACGTAGCAGGTTGGCGTGTTAATGTTCACCTTGATCACTTCTTACCAGTGTGTCAGGGACTCAGGAATTTTACGGTTCTCCAACCTTTGTAATCCATTTTGAATTCCTCAATGTTCTCAGTTTCACGTTCAGCTTCCATGTCGCCTGGCAACCCTCTGGTCATTCTGTAGGGGACAGGCAGTGGTCAGAGAAGAACATTGGCCTGATGTTGGTTGATCTGATCGTGAACGCTCGGGGCACAAACAGGAAGTGAATCCTGGAATGGGCAGACCCGTCCAGTCTTGACCAGGTGTATCTACACTGGGCTCCGTTTGCAGGGTTGCTGAAGACATTGTGCAGTTTAGCATCTTTTACTGTTTCCATCAGGAGTCTGGATGTGGCGTCCATTTGACTGTCGGCACTGCTGGATCATCCAGCTGCATCGATGATGCAGTTGAAGTCACTGCCGAGAATAACCAGCCTAGATGTCACCAGCAGCAGTGGGAGCTGCTGGAAGATGGTCAGTCGCTCGCTGCATTGAACCAGGGCGTACGCGTGGATTAACCTGAGCGAAGCATTTTTGTACATTACCTTTGCTGCAAGGAGGCGACCGCCCACCACCTCCTTAACTTTGGAGATGAAGTTGCCTCCGCGCAGCAGAAAACCCAGGCTGGAGGAACGGGAATCATTCTCCCCGACTCAGTTGTGCAAAATGGGCTCATGGTAAATCAGCAGCCTGTTTTTCATCAGGCTTAATTTTCTTTTCCTTTGACGTTAAGATGCACTTTGTGGGATGGATGTGACGTCTGTGCACAGGAGTGAATTAAACCCAATTTCTCAGCAGCATTCAATACAGTTAATTTACAATCATTTCCCATGAAAGAATTTTAAAAAAAAGCACAGCCAGGACTTTCTGATCCAGCTCACTATCTAATGGCTGCAAAGCAAAATATGGTTGATCTTTTGGAATTGAAGATCCTCCTGATTTCGGCTCTCCCAGTTTTTTTTAATTTCCAAAATATACTTTATTCATAAAAATCTGTAAAAATTACATTGCCAAACAGTTTCAAAACAGCACCAAAAAATACAAACATTGCAAGGGAGATCAGTTTCCTTCAATACTATCATGAGTTTCTTCACAACCCTTCCATTTCACAATTGTCATGCCAATTACAGTTTTACATTTACAGCAAATGAAAATATTAACGATACAGTTCAAGGGTTTCCCATGGATCCAGCCCCTCAGTTCAGCTTGGTGGGGGGACCTTACACTGTGGTCTTTCCCCATTGAGCCTTTGCTGTGGCTGCCCCAAGCTTTAGTGCGTCCCTCAGCACGTAGTCCTGGACCTTGGAATGTGCCAGTCTGCAACATTCGGTGGTGGACAACTCTTTGCGCTGGAAGACCAGCAAGTTTCGAGCAGACCAAAGGGCGTCTTTCACCGAATTGATAGCCCTCCAGCAGCAGTTGATGTTTGTCTCGGTGTGCGTCCCTGGGAACAGCCCGTAGAGCACAGACTCCTGTGTTGCAGAGCTGCTTGGGATGAACCTCGACAAAGTTCTGGAAACACTCAGCGGGTCAGGCAGCATCTGTGGAGTGAGAAAGAGAATTAGTTCAGGTCAATGACTCATGACTCAGAGGAAAGGTCATTGACCTGAAATGTTAACTTTATTTCTCTCTCTGACCTCAACTAAAACCACTGCATCTCTTTCCAGACCTGTTTTGCAAAGGCACATTCCAGAAGGAGGTAGGCAATGGTCTTTTCCCCACTGCAGCCAACTCGAGGACAGTGTGCTGAGGCGGTGAGACTCAAGGCTTACAGGAAGGATCTGACAGGGAGGGCCCTTCTCACCACCAGCCACCGAGGGGCGAGAAGCCATGTAAAACCCCTCAGGCTGTATGTTTCAAACGAAATATACTTTATAAATATAAATATAACCTGCAATTGTAAGTGCAATTGAAAGAGGCACCTCAGAGTGTCACATACTGTGTTGCCAGAAACGAAAAAGAAATTAGTTAATTAATGATGATTAGCAAATAAGAAGCTGGGTAGGAGTCAGAGGCAGAGTGAAGGTCTTGGGTGACTCTCCCCACTCCTTTACCTGGGATCTGTTTGTGGCTGGAGGCTGCAATGCTTATTCAAACCCAACCTGAAGAAAAGACAAGAAATGAAGTTGTGAGTGGGAGAAACGGCAGCATTTAATGTTCCACTTGGATTTTACTAAGGCAAGGGCCCAGGGGTCAAATGTTTCTCCTTTCGCAGCCTCTACTGAGTACAGAAATACAGAGCGCTGATCTATCACGGAGCATTCACAAGAAAAGGACAACCTAGTGCATTGCCAGGAGGAACATCAAAACTGCAGTAAGCACAAGAAACCGGGACATTCGACTGAAAAGACAAAAGAAGCTAACAGCTGGGTGAGATAGACAGAAAAGTCTGTGACACACACTCAGGTAAGCATGCTATTTTGTATTTCAAGGTCAAAGTTTTGTGATAGACGTTTTACAGTATGGATAGTTTTTACTTTTCTAACATAAGTCATTTCCCTGCCTAGAGGTTAATACGTCTGTATGTTAGTTTCTTTCTTTTCCCATCCCACTTTCCCCACTTACCTAGCCTGCAGCACCAGGACTGATTGAAGTTTGAAAAGATGACTAAAAGAAGAGAGAGGTAATCAGTGCAGGCTGACAGATACTGTGCTGTGCATGCATGTGGTTTTGTTAGTTTGGTTAAGGTTGAAAAATTCCTAAAGTTTTGAAGAAAATAATCTTTGAGAAGGGAATAAAAACATTTTAGAAGAAATGCCATTTTTTCCCAAAATAGACTTTATTCATAAAAATCAGCAATAAATTATGTTGCAAAACAATCTGCCATTCCAGAAAGTGCAAAAGAAATCAGATTCCTTAGAAAAAGAATGTGCGTTTCCTCACAACTCTTGCCATTCCATTTTACATGCAATGAACATTTGCATTACACAGCAAAAACATTTTAGTGCATACAGCCCAAGTAGTTTTACACGGGTTCCAGCCCCTCGGTATACTATGGCGGGAGGACCTTACACAGTGGCCTTTCCGACAGCTGCCCCCAAGCTTTAGGCGTCCCTCAGCACTTAGTCCTGGACCTTGGAATGTGCCAGTCTGCAACACTCTGTTGAGGACAACTCTTTGTACTGGAATACCAGCAAGTTTCAGGCAGACCAAAGAGCGTCTTTCACCGAGTTGATGGTCCTCCAGCAGCAGTTGATGTTTATCTCTGTGTGCATCCCCGGGCACAGCCAGCAGAGCACAGACTCCTGTGTTACAGAGCTGCTCGGGATGAACCTCGACAACTGCCAACATGACAGATATCTTCCGAGCATACAGCGTGGATGTGGTTACCAGCAAGGCATTCAGTGTGGATGTCAACTCCATAGAACAACCCCGATGATCTGTTTGTCAGCGTCAGGAAAATAATACAATTTGGTCCTCCACTTTTCATTTCTTGTACGTGATTCAAATGTTTATTTTGTTTTAGTTGACACAGGGTAGTGATATTTTTTTCTCTTTGGTTCAGGAGATATCCTATTGGTTGCTCTGTTCACTTGGGTTCTAGGTGCCCTGTTTCTCTTACTGCAGTGTTAGCAGCTCACATTTCCAGCAACTTTATGGGCAAATTTATTTGAGCTAAAGGTGGAGGGGCAAGTCTAATGGCAGACCCTGCTACATCTAAATCTTCTCCAATGAGTTTGGTGTATTTGAACCCATCACTCTATAATTCCACAGTTTGACTGCCAGGTGACTTTTCTCCAGTTTGCTCAAACTGGTTTCTGAGAATTTTTCAGTCTCACAGAAGTTCAGGATCAGTGGGTAGCACGCTTGCCCTGAATCAGAACACTGTGGGTTCAAGTTCCACTCCAGAGACTTGAGCACATAATCCAGGCTGATAGTTGAGTGCAGAACTCAACTGTGGCTTTCCTGCTGCTTTAAGGATTCAGTTTAATACAACAAGGATGACTTGTCCATGACAACAAGCCACTATGGGTACAGGTAAAGGTCTGCTTAGGTCAGGAAAAAGAACCCAACCCGAACCCGACCAATCCACAGCGGACACGAACCTGACCCGACCTGAGCCCGACTCCACTCGACCCGAACCGAGCCCGAAAGATGGACCCGGAAGATTGGCCCGACCCAACCCGAACCCGACACATGTCATTGGTAGCAGGCCTTTAGGTACAGGTATATGTTGGTTATAAGTATAGCAGATTTATTAAATAGTTTACAGCCAGTATAAAGAAGTAATACTTAACAATAGTCACAGTCTGACCCTCAGAACCTCAGCGGTAGCCCTCTGAGTGACTGCGGTAGGGTCTCTCTTTCTCTTGCTGTGTTCTGTTGACTGAAGATTCTCTTCTTTCTTCCTCTGGATTTTTCATGCTGCTTCTCATGTTCACTAAATGTTCTTTTATACCCTTTTTCTCCATCTTCTTGCAACATAGTTATTCCTTAGCTAGGAGCTTCATCCAAACAATTGTTACTTGGGTTAAAACAATGACAACAGATCGCAAACTTAAACTTTCTGTTTTCATTGTAAATTAATTATTTGCTCTGTCTTTCATTATCTGTTAGTTTCAAACATACCTTTACATTCCTCATTTTTTTTAACTTTTAACATCAAGTTGGCTTAAATTCTTCATCATGCTTTGCATCTCAGCCTCGTACCATGTTTAACTGAGCTTACACATATTATAGTTACTTTAACAATATTTTAAAGCATTATTGCCTATCATAATCACTTCTAATTAAGCTTATACATTTTAAGACATTACACCAAGCAGTGAACTCGAGCTTACACTATCAGAGGTATCCTCTTTTGGATGAAATGTTAAAGACCCCATTTGCCCTCTCAGGTGGGGGTAAAAGATCCCATATTACTATTTTGAAGGGTAGTTCTCCAAGTTTCTTGGCCAATATTAATTCTTCAACCAGCATCACTGAAGCAGATTTTATTATCACATTGTTGTTTGTGGGGCTTTGCTGTGTGCAAATTGGCTGATGTTTTCCGACATCACAACAGTAATTCCATTTCAGAAATATTTCATTGTCTGTCAAGTGCTTTGGGATGTCATAAGTTTGTGAAAGTTGACTTCACAAATGTCCTCTCTCTTTCTCTTTTTTTCTTCCTCCCTCTTGCTTTGTCTGTTCTCCCTCTTTTTCTCTCTTTCTCCCCTTGGCAGAAACTGTGTGCAGTTTTGGTCTTCTTATTTAAGGAAGGATGTAAATGCATTGGAGGCCGTTCAGAGGAGGTTTAATAGATTGATACCTGGTATGAGCGAGTTGTCTTATGGGGAAAAGTTGGACAGACTGGGCTTGTATTCACTGGAGTTTAGAACAGTGAGGGGAGATTTGATTGACGTATATAAGATCCTGAACGGTCTTGACAAGGTGGATGTGGAAAGGATATTTCCCCTTGTGGGTGAGTCCAGAACTAGGGGACACTGTTTTAAAATTAGCGGTTGCCCTTTTAGGACATAGATGAAGAGAAATTTTTTCTGAGGGTTGTGCGACTTTGGATCTCTGTGCCCCAGAAGGTGGTGGAGGTAGGTCATTGAATATTTTTAAGGCGGAGGTAGATACTTGTTAGGCAAGGGAATCACAGGTTATCAGATGTAGATGAGAGTGTGGAATTTGAGACACAATCAGATCACCAATGATCTTATTGAATGGTGGAGCAGGCTCGAGGGGCTGAATGTCCCACTTCTGTTCCTAATTAGTATGTTTGTAAAAACACTGCAGCTCTTTCCAGACCTGCTTTGCAAAGACACATTCAAGAAGGAGGTGAACAATGGTAACATGTAATGTAAATACACATTGTAAATATAACCAGTAATGGCAAGTGTTGTGAGGCACCTCATGTCTTGTATTGAAAGAAAATGATCTGTATTGCATTTTGTGCTGTCAAATTTGAATGATTGAATATATTTTTACAAATTTTATGAATAAAATATAGAACAAAGAACAAAGAACAGTACAGCACAGGAACAGGCCATTCGGCCCTCCAAGCCTGCTCCGATCTTGATGCCTGCCTAAACTAAAACCTTCTGCACTTCCGGGGACCGTATCCCTCTA
The DNA here is from genome assembly GCF_036365525.1 of Heterodontus francisci. Lineage (NCBI taxonomy): Eukaryota > Metazoa > Chordata > Chondrichthyes > Heterodontiformes > Heterodontidae > Heterodontus > Heterodontus francisci. The sequence goes on along the minus strand of NC_090411.1, from coordinate 6,021,967 downwards.
TTTCCATCCTATTCATGTATTTGTCAAGATGCCTCTTAAACATCGCTATCGTATCTGCTTCCACCACCTCCCCCGGCAGCAAGTTCCAGGCACTCACCACCCTCTGTGTAAAGAACTTGCCTCACACATCCCCCCTAAACTTTTCCCCTCGCACCTTAAACCTATGTCCCCTAGTAACTGATTCTTCCACCCTGGGAAAAAGCTTCTGACTATCCACTCTGTCCATGCTGCTCACAACTTTGTAAACCTCCATCTTGTCGCCCCTCCACCTCTGTTGTTCCAGTGAAAACAATCTGAGTCTATCCAACCTCTCCTCATAGCTAATGCCCTCCAGACCAGGCAACATCCTGGTAAACCTCTTCTGTACCCTCTCCAAAGCCTCCACGTCCTTCTGGTAGTGTGGCGACCAGAATTGCACGCAATATTCTCAGTGTGGCCTAACTAAAGTTCTGTACAGCTGCAGCATGACTTGCTAATTTTTATACTCTATGCCCCGACCGATGAAGGCAAGCATGCCGTATGCCTTCTTGACTACCTTGTCCACCTGCGTTGCCACTTTCAGCGACCTGTGGACCTGTACGTGCAGATCTCTCTGCCTGTCAATACTCCTAAGGGTTCTGCCATTTACTGTAAACTTCCCACCTGCATTAGACCTTCCAAAATGCATTACCTCACATTTGTCCAGATTAAACTCCATCTGCCATTTCTCCGCCCAAGTCTCCAACCGATCTATATCCTCCTGTCTCCTCTGACAATCCTCATCACTATCCGCAACTCCACCAACCTTTGTGTCGTCCGCAAACTTACAAATCAGACCAGCTACATTTTCCTCCAAATCATTTATATATACTACAAACAGCAAAGGTCCCAGCACTGATCCCTGCGGAACACCACTAGTCACATCCCTCCATTCAGAAAAGCACCCTTCCACTGCTACCCTCTGTCTTCTATGACTGAGCCAGATCTGTATCCATCTTGTCAGCTCACCTCTGATCCTGTGTGACTTCACCTTTTGTACCAGTCTGCCATGAGGGACCTTGTCAAAGGCTTTACTGAAGTCCATATAGACAATATCCACTGCCCTTCCTTCATCAATCATCTTTGTCACTTCCTCAAAAAACGCGATCAAATTAGTGAGGCACGACCTCCCCTTCACAAAACCATGCTGCCTCTCGCTAATACTTTCGTTTGTTTCCAAATGGGAGTAAATTCTGTCCCGAAGAAACCTCTCTAATAATTTCCCTACCACTGACGTAAGGCTCACCGGCCTATAATTTCTTGGATTATCCTTGCATTTCCTGGATTATCCTTATTATCCGGTTTCTGGGTTGCATATTCTATGTCGTTCTATATAATGAATTTAAATTATGTTTTTCTTATTCTATTATTGTCTCCTTGTAAAGCTCACACATCATATTCCTATACTGGGATGCAATCACAAGGACCGATACCCGCTGTTGAATGAAGGTGGAGCTGCAGGAATGCCAGCAACATATGAGGAGACATCTGTTGGATGAAGCTGGAATGTCAATACATCACCAGTAATTTGCAAGTTCACACCTTTCTGTGGAGAAAGTAAATACGTTTTCCTATCTTCATCTACTTAGAAATATTGTTCTTACATCGGTGTCTATAACAGACATAGAAACACTTTGGTATTTCTGGTGAACTCCATTTGAGGACAGAGGGGGTGAAATTGATCTTCACCAATTGTGCAAAATGGACTGACTGCAAATGGACAGCCTGTTTTTCATCATGCTTCATTTTCTTTTCCATTGAAGTTAAGGTGCACTTTGTGGGATGGATGTGACGTCTGCGCAAAGGAGTGAACCGAACCCAAGAAGATGTTCAGCTGAGTCAACAAAAATATGATGACAAACAGGAATGACATTGAAGACTGTGACTGCGGTACATTAACCCTCCTTGTCCTCCTCAATTTCTCAAAAGTGTTCAATACAGTTAATTTACAAGCATGAAAGAATAGAAAAAGGGGGAGAGGACAGAAATCAGAAATTGGCGGCACATCTCACTGCTTAATGTTGACTACAAGATTCTGTCAAATGTCATAGCCAATCGAGTCAAGTCTGCTCTAGAGTTGGTGACCCACCCTGATCAGACCTGTACTGTACCCAGCAGGAAGATCTCTGATAGTCTCGCGCTACTCAGGGATACGATCGCCTATGTACAGGACAGGAGGGTGGACACCTGCCTCATCAGCCTGGACCAGGAGAAGGCTTTTGACAGGATATTGCACACCTACATGATGGACGTGCTTTCCAAAATGGGGTTTGGGGAGGGAATCTGCAATTGGATCAAACTGCTCTACACAAACATCAGTAGCGCAGTCTCAATCAATGGGTGGGAATCGGAAAGTTTCCCGATCCAATCTGGAGTCATACAGGGCTGTCCTCTCTCCCCGGTCTTGTTTGTTTGCTGTATTGAACCCTTTGCTGAGTTTATTAGGAAGGATGCGAGCATAAGAGGGGTGACAATCCCAGGCATTGGAGGCACTCAGGTTAAAACCTCCCTGTACATGGATGACGTCGCCGTCTTCTGCTTGGATCCGCTGTCCGTGCGCAGACTGATGAGCATCTGCGACCAGTTCGAACTGGTCTCGGGAACCAAAGTTGACCACGGCAAGAGCAAGGCCATGTTCTCTGGCAACTAGGCTGACCGATCCTTTGTCTCCTTCACCGTCAGGTCAGACTACCTGAAGTTGCTGGGGATATGGTTCGGAAGGGCCGGGGCGTGCACCAAAACATGGGAGGAGCGAGTAGCCAAGGTACAACACAAGTTGAGCATGTGGGGGCAGCGATCCCTCTCCATTGTGGGTAAGAACCTGGTCATCAGGTGCGAGGCACTCACATTGTTGCTGTACGTGGCACAGGTCTGGCCCATACCCCACTCCTGCGCTGTGGTGGTCACTTGAGCCATTTTCCGCTTATTCTGGGGATCCAAAATGGACCGGGTCCAAAGGAACACGATGTTCAAACCTCTGGATAAGACGGGAAAAATGCACCCAACTGGCCCTCATCCTGATGACCACCTTCGTGTGCGGCTGCATCAAACTGTATGTAGACCTCCAGTACGCAAACTCCAAGTGTCACTACGCGTTGAGGTTCGATCTGTCCCCGGTGTTGCGAAGGATGGGCCTGGTCACATTGCCGCAGAACGCTCCATCCAGTTGGACTGTGCTGTACCACCTATCCTTCGTGGAGCAATTCCTGCGGAAAAACACCTTTGACCACCGATCCATCAGGCAGTGGTCTGCACGTAATGTTCTCAAGGGCCTACGGGAAAAGGAGATGCTGATCCTGTCGGATGGTTCCCCAAGCTGACCGCCACAGTCATTTGGCGGAATGCCTCGTCACCAGAACTTTCAAACAAGCACCAACATGTATCTTGGCTGGTGGTGAGAAGAGCCCTCCTCGTCAGATCCTTCCTGCACACCCGAAGTCTCACCCCCTCCGCACAATGCCCTCGTGGTGGCTGTGGTGGGGAAGAGACGGTTGCCCACCTCCTTCTGGAATGTGTCTTTGCAAAGCGGGTGTGGAAAGAGATGCAGTGGTTTTTGTCGAGGTTCATCCCAAGCAGCTCTGTAACACAGGAGTCTGTGCTCTACGGGCTGTTACCAGGCACACACACCGAGATAAACATCAACTGCTGCTGGAGGACGATCAATTCGGTGAAAGATGCCCTTTGGTCTGCCCGAAACTTGCTGGTCTTCAGCGCAATGAGTTGTCCACCACCGACTGTTGCAGACTGGCACATTCCAAGGTCCAGGACTACGTGCTGAGGGACGCACTAAAGCTTGGGGCAGCCGCAGCAAAGGTTCAATGGGGAAAGACCACTGTGTAAGGTCCCCCCACCAAGCTGAATGGAGGGGCTGGATCCATGGGAAACCCTCGAACTGTATCGGGAAAATTTTCGTTTGCTGTACAATGTAAAAATGTATATGGCATGAGAAAAGAAATGGAAGGCTGGTGAGGCAACTCATGATCGTATTGAAGGAAACTGATTACCTTTGCACTGTTTGTATTTTTTGACTTGGTGCTGTTTGAAACTGTTTGGTAATGTATTTTTTACAGATTTTTATGAGTAAAGTATATTTTGGAAATAAAAGAATAGAAAAACAGTAGAAATTACACTCAGCCAGGACTTTTATCCAGCTCACTATCTCATGACTGCTGAAGAAAATAAGGTGGATCGTTTCGAATTGAAGCTCCTCCTGATTTCGGTTCTCCCAGTAGTTTTCTTTGAGTTAGTGGATGACTAATAGCTAGAGCCTGCTCTGTTTGCATTGCAGTAACTCTTCCTGATCCCTGCCTGACATCTATGTCATCATAGGAATGGTCACTGTTCTGTGACATCATTGATGGATCACTGCCCAGCAGCCAAACTCAATGTACATTGCTCAACATAGGTTGCTGAGTTTAGCTGACTCCTGTTGCAGAAAATGAAAGCAAAGTTAGGATAAAATTGAGCCTTTTCTTTCCTTCTATCACTTTCCAGGCAAACATTTAACCAATGTGTTGCCATGGTACAGAATGATCTTACCTGACTTCTCTTTCTGCAAACTATTTTTCATTTATGTTGTCCAGTTCTTTAGCCATTTAACTAGTTCTTGGCTAATCTGTACCCCTCAAGCCTATTTATCCACCTTTGTTCCATATTCCCAAAACCCTTATCCAACATAAAATCTATCATTCCAACACAAAGGCAAAATACTGCGGATGATGGAAATCTGAAATACAAACAGAAAACGCTGGTTACACTCAGCGGGTCAGGCAGCATCTGTGGAATGAGAAACAGCATTAGTTCATGTCGATGACCCTGAGGAAGGGTCACCAAACTGAAATGTTAACTTTGTTTCTCTTTGCAAAGATGCTGCCAGACCTGCAGAGTGTTTCCAGTACATTTTTTTTTATTTTGGGGATAAAGGATGTTTCCGTTTGTCAGCTTTCTGAAGGGCAAAGTCATAGATGAGTTCTGCTGCAGAGGACTCAGATGAGGAACTCAATGGGGTGGCATACGGAGAGCGATAATGGACATGCATGCCGAGATGCTGGGTGCAATGGCTGTCCCACAAGATAGCCTCTGTCACTGGCAAGGAGCTTCAAGGAGACTGGTTCCAAGTTGGCAGAGGGATTGGCACAGAGCTTTCTGCTGCCAACCCAGAGGCACTGCAGCCCCCATTGCTGTTGCAGCCTTTGTATGCGCAGGTCACCTACTTCTCTGCCGTCCCTGTGAGGATGCAGTAAAACCTGGCTGCCCGACCCGAACTCGACTACATGTGTCAGGTTGGGGTGGGGTCGGGTCTATATTCTGTGCCCAGCATTCGGGTTCGGGTTGGGTTGGGCTGAAGTGTTCTGGCTCCGTGTTTTATAAATAAATGCATTATTACATTGCAGTGATATTCAGGTCAGGTCAGGCATGAAAACAGATTAAAGGACTCTGGCTCCAGTCAGGTTCGGTTTGGCTGTGGTCGGGTCGGGCCCGGGTCAGGTTTTAATTTTATACCCGAGCAGGCCTTTAGGATGCAGCAACACTCTCTGACAAATACAACAAAACACCTCCAAAAACATTCAAGAGTACTTTCAGATACTTTACAGTTGAAAGTTCCATAAATTTGACTGACTGCAATCAAGGTGCCTGATGCTTTGAATAACACTACTCCAGGGCTCATCTTGATACTTGTCATTTCTTTTTTCCTTGCTGAACAATGCAGGTGTTGCCAGGACCGGTGTTGCCCAATTCTGGTATCCTGGCGTCACAGCAGCCGGTTGGGCTGTGTGAAGTCAGGTGTGTTTGGGCACACGCAGGATATTCAGTTGTGTGCAGCCATATCAATGCCGAATGCCGAGTGTGCCATGGCCCACAGCACTGCCTATCCCCAGGGAATTGGAGTAAGTAGATGAATTTCTTGCCCAGTGCATTTGGAACATGCAGTCACCAGCCAAAATCTTTCCATGTACTCTGGATGAGAAAAGTCCATCAGGCTAATACATACTCGCCCCACTGCACTCGCGTCCACAGCCAATCCAGGAAAAATCTGGCAAAGATTCCTTTCCAAGGGCTGAAAAGCCCTCGGGTAAATGTCGGGGGCCATAACTACGTGGTCATAATGCAAGTTCTTACATTTCTTCAAACGTAATCTTGCAGTTTTCTAAAAATGCATCCAACACCTTCTTGCAGGATTGCATGGAGTCGGCTGTCAGAGCCATCACCATGAAGGAACTTCCAACATCAAATTACAGACTGAATGTACCAGTTTATTCATGTGGAATATTTGTGCTTCATGTGTGGCCTAGGATTTCTTGCTCTGCTGCTTGATGAGAGTCCATTAATCATTAATATTGCTTCTTAAATGAAGAGGTTGGCTGCTGCCTCTCTCTGAGGACTTGGGCCATAACTGGCTCATTACCTTCTCCAAGAGGATCAGAAGATGTCCCTGCAGTTGCAGGTACCAGTTGAGCTGCTCCGCACGAGTCCTTTTGAATGGGGTGGCTGGATAGCATTGGATGATGAGCTGCCCTGAGACACACATCCCTCAGATCTTCCTCCTTGGCATAGCCAGCCATCCATGTGAATTTCCACAGATTCAGTTATGGATAAGCCAAGCCCTGACTAAAGAGAATCTGTGGTTTCATTTTAGATGGAAGAGAGAATTTGGAGACTTGATTTGACCCCAAAACTCATGCAAAGAGGTCCATATATGGAGAGAAGAAAAATAAGGAAGCAGCAAATAATGATTGAAAGAAAGAAAAGAATGATTTGCATGTGTACGGTATCTTTTACAACTTCAGGATGTCCCTAAGCACTTTACAGCCAATGAAGTATTTTCAATGTGTATCAACTGTTATGTAGCAAATTTGTGCACAGCAAGATCCCATTAGCAACAATGCAATAATGGCCAGATAATCTGTTTTCATGATGTTGACTGGGAGATAAATATTGGCCAGAATAGCAGGGAGCGTTCCCCTGCTCTTGGATTAGTGCCATGGAATCTTTTGGTGTTTATGGTGCATGCGAGAACTATGAAAAACATGAATTAAAATATTTAGATAAGGATCCTATGCTTTTTGTCGGACCCTTTTCTGATATTGGGGTGCCCCAGTGGCTGACCCGCCCCATAGTAAACTCACCCAGCAATGTGGAGCTTACAGACAGGAAGGATGTTTCAGCAGTGCTATTTAAAGGGTTAATATACATCTTTTGATAAAAGTGCCACATTGTAGACATGTCAGCCAATTTAAATCTCATGGGATTAAAGGGACAGTGGCAGCGTGGATATGAAATGGGCTGAGGAACAAAAAGCAGTGATGAATGGTTGTTTTTCAGAGTGGGAAGAAGTTTATAATGCTGTTCACCAGTGATCAGTACTCGGAGCTCTGCTCTTTTTCATGTATATTAATGACCTGCACCTGCAAATTTGTAAACAGGGCTGGATTTTATGCAGCCAGCATGAGTCTGGACACCAGGCTAAAAAGGCGAGGAGAACCCTGCTGCGGATGTTTTGGGGACCCCAGGCTGCCTTTTACAATGCATAGGCAATAAACCACCCAGCGACAGAGTCCTTATCCCTTTACGAACAGGGATTCCGCCTCCAAGAGCTGCTGGCCAATCAGAGAGCCAGAAGCTCAGCAGGCCCAACAGCGCCACTGGGAGCAGTGGCCACTGCTGGTACTGTAGCAGTTCCCAGACCAGGAGCAGTCAGGCAGGCGGCCCAGGCAACGGGTGAGGGCCATGTGGGTTAAGGGCAGGGGACTAGGTGTTGGCACAGGGGTGGCATTTACGGCCGGGGGCCCTGTGCAGGCCACAGATTGCCCAAGCAGGATGCACCCCTCCCCAGCCCAAACCAGCCCACAAGGAGGCTATCTGGCTTTACTGGGCAACATCCCCGGATAGTAGAGGGCTCCCCCGCCGCTGGTAAAATGCCAACGGTGGCGGGATGAGGCACTTAAGTGGCCATTAATTAAGGGCCTCAACTGCCTCTGGATGGGAAGGCCCACCCCTGAATGGCGTTGGGAAGGCAACGGGCACTCCAACCCCCGCCTTTCCTTGGTATTGTTTGCCCCCTCCCCACCTCCTTGCCCTTCACCTCGGGGGTCTGATAAAATTCAGCCCAAAGTTTGCAGGTGACACAAGCTCAGAAATGTAGAAACAATTTGGAGAATAGTAACAGGAGGACATGATATACAAAATTCATTGCTGAGAAGTATGAAATGTTACCAGTAGGTAACATAGTGCAGTGACAGCCCCCTTTGTGAAGAGATGATGCTTCACACATTGCTCCACAAAGAAGTTGAAGCAGGAGACGTGATTTTTTTTAATTTCCAAAATATACATTATTCATAAAAATCTGTAAAAAATGCATTATAAAACAGTTCCAAACAGCACCAAGTCAAAAAATACAAAGAGTGCAAAGGAGATCAGTTTCCTTCAGTACAGGAGTGAGCTGCCTCACCACCCTTCCATTTTTATTTTTCATTCCATGTACATTTTACAGCAAACAAATATTTTCCGGATACAGTTCGAGGGGTTTTCCATGGATCCAGCCCCTCAATTCACTTTGATGGGAGGAACTTACACAGTAGACTTTCCGCATTGAGCCTTCACAGCGTCTGCCCCAAGCTTTAGTGCGTCCCTCAGCACGTCGGCCTGGAACTTGGAATGTGCCAGTCTTGGAGTTTGCGTACTGGAGGTCTACACACAGCTTGATGCAGCCGCACGCGAAGGCAGTCATCAGGATGAGGGCGATGTTGGGTACATTTTTTCCGCTCTTATCCAGAGGTTTTAACATCGTGTTCCTCCAGACCCGGTCCATTTTGGATCCCCAGATGAGGCGGAAAATGGCTTGGGTGACTGCCACAGTGCAGGAGTAGGTATGGGCCAGACCTGCGCCACGTACAGCAACAACGTGAGCACCTCGCACCTGATGACCAGTTTCTTACCCATAATGGAGAGAGAATGCTGCTCCCACATGCACAGCTTCTGTTGTACCCTGGCTACTCGCTCCTCCCAGGTTTTGGTGCACGCCCCGGCCCTTCCGAACCATATCCCCAGCACCTACAGGTGATCTGACCGAACGGTGAAGGGGACAAAGGATCCGTCAGCCCAGTTCCAAAAGAACATGGCCTCGCTCTTGCCGTGTTGAACTTTGGCTCCCGAGGCCAGTTCAAACTGGTTGTAGATGTTCATCAGTCTGCGCACAGACAGCGGGTCCGAGCAGAAGACGTTGACGTCATCCGTGTACAGGGTGGTTTTAACTTGAGTGCCTCCACTGCCTGGGATTGTCACCCCTCTTACGCTCACATCCTTCCTAATAGACTCAGCAAAGGGTTCAATACAGCAAGCAAACAAGACAGGGGAGAGAGGACAGCCCTGTCTGACTCCAGATTGGATTGGGAAACTTTCTGATTTCCATCCATTGATTGAGACTGCGCTACTGATGTTTGTGGAGAGCAGTTTGATCCAATTGCAGATTCTCTCCCCAAACCCCATTTTGGAAAGCACATCCATCATGTAGGTGTGCAATATCCTGTCAAAAGCCTTCTCCTGGTCCAGGCTGATGAGGCAGGTGTCCACCCTCCTGTCCTGTACATAGGCGATCGTATCCCTGAGTAGCGCGAGACTATCAGAGAATTTCCTGCCGGGTACAGTACAGGTCTGATCGGGGTGGATCACCAACTCCAGAGCAGACTTGACTCGACTGGCTATGACTTTAGACAGAATCTTGTAGTCGGCATTAAGCAGTGAGATGGGCCGCCAATTTCTGATTTCTGCCCTCTCCCCCTTCCGCTTGTAGATGAGGGTGATGGTGCCTTTCCTCATGGATTCTGACATGCTGCCGGCCAGGAGCATACTCTCGTGTACTTCCAGCAGGTCCAGTCCCACAGGGCCGAATACAACTCAACTGGTAAGCCATCGCTTCAGGGAGTTTTACTCGTCTCGAAGCCCTGACGGTGTTTGTCAGCTGAAGCAGGAGATCTGATCTTCGTATAAACTGCGGCACGGAGCCATTTACCTCCCTACAGGGTGAACTGCTTCTACTGTTTCCTGAGTTTGCTGCTCCCCTTTGTCCTCCAGCCACAATGGGAACCCTTGCAGAGCACCCATGAGAGCCATACAACAGCTGTGAATAAAGCCAATAACACCAATGAAACCTCTTCTCAGCGGTCAGGATTAAGGTTTTCGAGTCAGAAAACAGACCATAAAACATCCAGCAGCCTCAAATGACAAAGCAGAAACTAAGCCTTTTAAATTCCCTTACTGAATCAACCTTCCCGCCTGTTCTTGCCAAGTTTATGACGCGGTCTAATATCAGAAAGGAGTTTGACAACAAGCCTCAGGCTCTTATCTAAATCTTTTAATTCATGAGTTGGTGACACTGAAGGAACAGTGACATATGTCCAAGTCAGAACAGAGCAGAATGTATATTTGAGTAAATTGAAAAAGTAAATGCAGAACATTTGCAATATTTAAAAAATATTTTTAAGTTTAAAAAATGGATTAATTTGACAACTTAGTATTTATTTCTCAAAGTAATGAGGGGAGACCACTGTAAGAGAGTGAAATTCTTTTCCTTCCTTGGTCATGAACAACTCTATGGAAAAGCACTGTCTAAAACCCTCATGTCATAGTATGTTTTTTTCTAAAAATATACTTGAATATATTTTTACAAATTTTATGCCTATAGAAAAGTTCAAACTTGACATTATATCAAGTGCAATACAGGTGCCTCACTACACTTATCTTTACAGGTTACATTTACAATGTACATTTACATTCCATATTAAACATTCTCTGGTGAATACAGTTTAACATGGGTTCTAGTCATTTGGTATGTGCCATTGTGCAACACTCTGTCGTGGACAACTGTGCACTAGAGGATCCACAAGATTCGGGCAGACCAAAGAGAGTTGATGGTCCTCCAGCAGTAGTTGATGTTTGCTTCGATGTGCATCCCTGGGAACAGCCCACAGAGCACAGAGTCCTGCTCTGGATGAACCTCAACAAAAAACCACTGCATCTCTTTCCAGACTTGCTTTGCAAAGGCACATTCCAGAAGGAGGTGGGCAACGGTTTTTTCCCCACCGCAGCCAACTCGAGGACAGTGTGCTGAGGCAGTGAGACTCCAGGCTTGCAGGAAGGATCTGACAGGGAGGGCCCTTCTTACCACCAGCCACTGAGGGGTTGGAACTCATGTAAAACCCCTCAGGCTGTATGTTTCAAATGAAATATACTTTATAAATATAACCTGCAATTGTAGGTGTAGTGAGACACCTCCAGAGTGCCACAAACTGTGCTGCCAGAGACTGATCTGTATTGTACTTTATGTAATGTCAAATTTGAACTGTTATGTAATGCATTTTTACAAACTTTATGAATAAAGTATATTTTTGGAAAAAATCAGTTAATGATCATTAGCAAATAAGCTGGAGAGAGAATTAGTCTCTGGGGTAGGAGTCAGGGGGCGGAGTCAAGATGTTGGGTGACCTCTCCCCAGCCCCCGCCCCTGTACCTGGGATCTGTTTGTGGCTGGAGGCTGCAATGCTTATTCAAACCCAGCCTGAAGAAAAGACAAGAAATGCAGTTGTGAGTGAGAGAAACGGCAGCATTTTATGTTCCACTTGGATTTTACTAAGGCAAGGGCCCAGGGGTCAAATGTTTCTCCTTTCGCAGCCTCTACTGAATACAGAAATACAGAGCGCTGATCTATAATGGAACATTCACAAGAAAAGGACAACCTAGTGCATTGCCAGGAGGAACATCAAAACTGCAGTAAGCACAAGAAACCGGGACATTCGACTGAAAAGGCAAAAGAAGCTAACAGCTGGGTGAGATAGACAGAAAAGACTGTGACACACACTCAGGTAAGCATGCTATTTTGCATTTCAAGTTCAAAGTTTTGTGACAGACATTTTTACAGTTTGGATAGTTACTTTTGTAGGGTAAGTCAGTTCCCTGCCTAGAGGTTAATACGTATGTTAGTTCTTTCTCTTCCCATTTCGCTCTCCCCAATTACCTAGCCTACAGCACCAGGACTGATTGAAGTTTGAAAAGATGATTGAAAGAAAAGGGAGAGAGGAAATCAGTGCAGGTTGACGTACTGTCCTGTGCATCCATGTGGTTTTGTTAGTTTGTTTAAGGCTGAAAAATTCCTCAAGTTTGAAAGAAAATAATCTTTGAGAAGGGAATAAAACATTTTAAAAGAAATGCCATGTCTAGTAATTGTGCAGACAACAATGGTGCAAAGACTTTAAAGATAAGTGCTTGTCTCAATGTGGAATGAATTGCAGGTATTCACACTTCGATGATCACCATTATTCACTGGCCAGGAGCTGTGCATTGTGTTGCAGGTTTTGTATTTTGGAGATTTTTTTCAGATTGAATGGTCAGCATTTTCTTTTGGGCCTCCTTATCTCGAGAGACAATGGATACGCGCCTGGAGGTGGTCAGTGGTTTGTGAAGCAGCGCCTGGAGTGGCTATAAAGGCCAATTCTGGAGTGACAGGCTCTTCCACAGGTGCTGCAGAGAAATTTGTTTGTTGGGGCTGTTGCACAGTTGGCTCTCCCCTTGCGCCTCTGTCTTTTTTCCTGCCAACTACTAAGTCTCTTCGACTCGCCACAATTTAGCCCTGTCTTTATGGCTGCCCGCCAGCTCTGGCGAATGCTGGCAACTGACTCCCACGACTTGTGATCAATGTCACACGATTTCATGTCGCGTTTGCAGACGTCTTTATAACGGAGACATGGACGGCCGGTGGGTCTGATACCAGTGGTGAGCTCGCTGTACAATGTGTCTTTGGGGATCCTGCCATCTTCCATGCGGCTCACATGGCCAAGCCATCTCAAGCGCCGCTGACTCAGTAGTGTGTATAAGCTGGGGATGTTGGCCGCTTCAAGGACTTCTGTGTTGGAGATATAGTCCTGCCACCTGATGCCAAGTATTCTCCGAAGGCAGCGAAGATGGAATGAATTGAGACGTCGCTCTTGGCTGGCATACGTTGTCCAGGCCTCGCTGCCGTAGAGCAAGGTACTGAGGACACAGGCCTGATACACTCGGACTTTTGTGTTCCGTGTCAGTGCGCCATTTTCCCACACTCTCTTGGCCAGTCTGAACATAGCAGTGGAAGCCTTACCCATGCATTTGTTTTAATAGTTTACTGTCAATCCTACAATTAGCATTAGATAGCAAGGGGCAAGACTGCAGTTGGCATGTTTGGGGCAGAAACTCAACAGAAACTCAACCCCAGCACACCCCAACCCAGTTCAGTTTCTATCAAACAGTGGGATTTAAAATTACCCAGTTGAGATGGATTGGACAGTTTCTGATCAATCCCACTCTTTCTGATGAGAAATTTTGTTCATGGTTCCCGGACAGTGATATTTATGAATTCAGCTTTAGAACCTGTTTTAGATCATTTGATCGGTTTGTCTTGTGGCGAAGGAGGAATTTCCCTCATTTTTACCACTTCAGTTTCTGCTGGGGCTCTGAGTCAACAAACAGGCATTCATTCCTGTTTCTGCTCATTGCTGGATGTCCCAAAGCACTTTCGACAATTAACTGCTTTGGAACTGCTCAAATTTGTTTTGCTGCTGGAAATGTGGCAGCCAATTTGTGCACAGCAAAGTCCAATATACAGCAATAAGATAATGACAAATAATGTTTGAACTAATGTTGGTTGAGGGATAAAAATTGACCAGGAAACCAGGGAGAACTCGACCTTGAATAATGCCAGAGGATCTTTTCCATTGGCTTGAGAAAGCCTCGAATTAACATCTAACATCACTGTCAGCTGGGTTATGTGCTCATGTTTCTGGGGTGAGTTTTGATCCCTTGCCCTCTTGATTAAGAGGCTAAAGTGCGACAAACTAAACCACAGAAAACCGGAAGCTAAAGATGTGAGTTTGGAGCTATATTTATAGAAGTCAAAATACTTTTGGTCACTTTAATGGACTGTCTCTTTAAAGCTCTGGGCAGTTCTACACCCTTTTCACAAACAGTTTGTTTGCTGGGAGCTGATTTGCTACTTGGGTTTAGACCCCACCCTGTTGGAATTTTCTGTTTTAATTTCAGCTTTAGCTGCAAGATCTCTCTTTCAATTTCTCACCTCCGAGCGTTGCATGTCTTATTTGTTTTGCTAATGTCTTGGATTTCTTTAATGCTTCAGTGCATTACCTGATGTAAAAATTATGTCAGCCACTGCAGCACCAGGTTATGTAAGGCACAGCAGACGACAACAATGCAACATACCCTTGCTGGCGAGTACTGTAGGGCACCACCTGAGCGATTGAGATACTTAAATCTCATTTTCAGAAGACCCATGGTCTGCTCAATCGTGACTCTGGTGGTCGCATGGCTTGCATTGTACCGTTCCTCTGCTTCATTCTGTGGGTTCCTCACCAGTGTCATCAGCCATGTCTTCAGCGGGTATCCCCTGTCACCAAGTATCCATCCTTGCAGGCACTCGGGGGGGCTGGGTGGAGGGGTGCTGAATAGTGCTGGCGCCTGGGAGTTCTGGAGAATGAATGCACCGTGACTGCTTCCAGGATAACGAGCACACACTTGCAATATACAGTGATCACAGACAAGTTGCACATTCATTGAATGAAACCCCTTTCGATTAATGAAGGCCCTGATTGATCTGTAGGTGCTCGAATGGCCACATGTGTGCAATCAATGACTCCTTGGACCACGGGGAACCCAGCGACGGTGCTGAATCCTCTGGTGCTCTCAGCCTGACTGGCGGAGTCTGTCTGGAACCTGATGAACCTGTTGGCATGCCTGAATATGGTATCAGTTACCACCTGCAGTGGTAATGTAGCAATGTAGTGATGCGCTGATGATTGCACACTCCTGATGAGACCAGGAAGGACCTGATGCATAGAAGTTCAGAGTGACTGTTAGCTTCAGTGGGGCTGACGTTGGATGGCCACCCACACAGTTGGAAGCGACCTCTGCTGCCAGCATCTCAGGGATGTGCCAGTCTCTCGGGACAGGTGCAGTTTTGGGAACTGGTGCTCTGACATTTGAAGAAGGCTCAATCGCGGGCAATAGACCCTGCCTGCTGGGTAGGCTCATTTCCTCACAGGTGGTTGCTCCTGGCGCACTCTGTGACCTTCTGCCCCTCCCCCATTACCAGGCTGCACTTGGCCAGCAGGTTGCTGATTACACTGGACATTTGCCCTCCTGTCCCTCTTTGTGGCGTAGTCTTCCTCAGGAGGTGAGCTGCCTCCAGAGTGGACAATTCCCATGGCTGCAGTGTCCCAAAGATGTTCTGAGGACAGGTATTTGCAGTCTGCTGCAAGGACAGGCACGCAGAACCCCCCTCTCCTACACAGAATAAATCAGTGATGCTGTGGCCCTACCAGGAGTTTCAATCACTCAGGTGAACCCTGGTGAACCAGCAAAAACAGTCCCAACCTTCAAAACAGCACATAAATCTATCAAAGTGTAATAAAAAAACAGTACCTCCAACTCCTTCACAGATACACTGGTTGCCGCTCTTTCAAAGCTGCTGTGTTCCCAACTCCCCATTTGACTCGTTTGCCAGGCACAAAATGTGACAGCTGACGTAAAATGGCTGTCAATTGAATTCTAGACTATCTCAATTGGCCCTTAATTGCTGCAAAGTGGACAGCGATCAGCACCTCAATCTCTCCCGCCGTCCGACCCATGTCAAATGGTGATTGGGAGTAATAATGTCGGGGACCTGATATCGACTGCCATCTTTTGCCTCTGACGCCCGTTTTGAGCAGGTAAAATTCCAGTACGAGACTCCTTTTGCTCAGTAGAGGCTACTGCACTACAGTTGGCCTACAACCCTGCCCAGCTCATCATAGGTGGTGAATGCCAGTTATCCTGGAAACAGTATGATGTCTTTCAGTCACAATGTCAAACCAGAGAACGGATGCTGAAGGATGAGACATCTGCTGTACACCTGGCTAATGTCTCCCCTCCAACAAACTTGTGGCCAGCACTCATAATGAAACCAATGCTGTCATGAGAATCACGGTTTTGAGCAGACCATTAGGGTGCTGAGGTAAAGGTTCTGGTGCCTTGACTACTCTGGAGGTACCTTCCAGAACTCTCCGGAGTGGGTGTCCTGATTTGTGGTGCTGTGTTGCAACTGCCTGTAGGGGTACGCAAAAGCAGGCACTAGACAGTTGGAATATTGCAAGTGCAATTGAAAAGTAGGGAGCAATATCAACAGAGTAACCTCAACATTTTCAGCATTTCTGAGTTTAATGGAGTATTAAGTAAAGACAAACACAAGAGCATGAATTTAAACATCCCCATTGCTGTGTCAAACCATTTGAAACACTGCTCTGTTTGAGTAGATGAATTTTGCTTTGCCAAAATTCTTGCAAAAGGAACAGGCCGAGTTTCTTGTTTGCAGAACCGAAGAGATTGTTCCTGTGGAGCGCCATGCGGCGAATGAAATCCACTAGTTTATTGTCCATGTGAAGAACGCAAAGTCTGAGAATTCACCAGAAAGAATCTTTTGGCATTTGTATAGTTGCTGGGCTAGAGAAGAAGCATCCCAATGTCCACTTCATTCATAAAATGCAAGTTTCATTTTCAGATCGTGACAAATCTCAGAGAATGAAACGGTTGCTCTGTGCATTGATCCTATTTCATGCACTGTTCTACACTGGACCTCTCTCCCACACTTCCCCTGGAAGAAAAACCAAAGACAATTAAGAATTGTTCTCATATCCAGTCCTGCTTCTCAGCAGATATCAATGGAAAGTGGAAAATCTCACTTATCCCCTGCTGGTGTTTATTCCAACCAAAAATCTAGGTTGAATCTGGGCTCCTCTTCAGTAACACTGCAAATTTAATACCAAATTATGTCACACTTGGCAAATTAGATTAAAACCATTTAAAGCAACAATAAAGCATGGTTCAAAATTTAGACCAAGCAGTTTGTCACTGTCAATCTGCAGCACTCATGTCTCCAGTATTTACCATGATACTGCAGGCTAAGATCATCCTTCTGTGTCTTCTCCTGCACTGCCTTCGTTGCTTGAATGCTGTCCTTGAGTTTCAGACACCAGGAAGGATTGTCGTCTCAAAGGCATCTTTTATATGAAAAGAAAGAGGAGGCAGCAGCTGTGGGAGGAGGCGGCTGGTGGGGTGGGTGGTGGAGGAGGCGGGTGGTGGGGGGGCGAGGAAGTGGCCATGGGAGGAAGTAGCTGGGGAGGCAGGAGGAAGCAGCCATTGGGGAGGAGGTCTCAGCCAGTGAGGCTTCATTTGCGCATGTGCCAATAGTATGTCAAGTAGGGGTTGTGAAGTCACCAAACACATTCCTTAACATTGAATTTATCTTTGCGGCTTGGGGTGAATAGTCACGATGAAGCAGGTTGTAAAGAGGCACACAGCCTCGCTCGACCCCGACGTCCTCGTCACTCCCCCAATTTCCTTGTCCTCGCCATGGAGAGTGTGTGGATGGATATATTGGAGAACAAGGAGGAGAATCATAGAAAGGAACCGTTGCTGACACGGGAGCCAACTTTTTTCTCCAACAATACAGCATACTCATAAAAATATGCGAAAATTCTTTACCAAACAGTTCAATGTTCCCAGTTCGGAAGATGAGATTTTTTTGATGCAGGAAAAAATGAAATACTTCACAATTCTTGCCATTTCATTTTAAATGCAATGTACATTGGTATTACATAGTAAAATACATTTTGGTGCAAACAGCCCGTGGGGTTTTAAACAGGTTCCAGCAGCTCAGTTCGCTATGGCGGGAGGACCTTACACTGCTGTCTTTCCGCATTGAGCCTTTGTGGCGGCTGCCCCAAGCTTTAGTGCGTCCCTCAGCACGTAGTTCTGGACCTTGGAATATGCCAGTCTGCAAAACTCGATCTGCAACATTCCTGGTCAATCACAGGGGGTTTGTTTGCCCGGGTGACATCTTGGCAGGGGTGGGGGGATGGGGCGGCATCTTGTAAACAGCCAGGTTTTGACTGTTCTCTGCTGGTGGTGTTTTTTCCCTTTGTTCCTCATCGAGGACGTTACTGCTTCCGGTTTCCCGGAGCTGGGCCGCGCTGTGTGTCTCACTGCGCTGGCTGATTTGGGGTTATGGTGCACTGTGCCCTTGGCTGCATCTAGTGTTTTGAAGCTGGGGGGCTTTCTCTTCTAGCTTCTTTGCATTTTGTTGCTTTTGCATAGTTCCATCTTTCTGGCCCTTCCTCATGTGATGAGGAGCAGTTGCTGTAGTCCGTAAACCACCTCTTGCCACTGGTTTGGGTGGTGGCCTGTTTCTTTTTTTTTGAGTGGTCTTTGTGGTTTTCCTCTTAACCACTTGCCACTCACCCAGTTGTCCCTCTTCTGGCTGCTCCTCCATTGATGCTGTCTGTTGATAGGGAGGTTCAGGTAACAAGGTCGGCATTTGTTAGCTTTCTGCAGCTCCCGCTCCTTGTCTTCCTGAGACAGATTTTCCTCACTGGGGGGAGGGTTGCTGGTCTCCTTCTCGGCACCAGCCACGTTCACTGTCCTTTCCCCCATACCTTTCCTTGGTTCTTGCTCCGTGTGCGTAACTGAGGGAGTATTTTGGGCAGGTCTTGTCGTGGTGGCCTGCCCCACCACACAGGTTGCAGCACTTACTCTGCTTGCAGTTCCTATAATTGACTGTGCTGCAGTTGGCCACCACATGACCGGATTTGCCACAGGTACGACAAACCCTGGGCTGCCCCGCGTGGACCAAGAAGCCTCAATTTCCCCTGACAGAGAAGCTGGAGGCAGAGTGAAGGATGGTTCCATTGGCATCTACCTTCAAGGTGACCTGGATCTGCAGCTTGCTGGTCCAAATCCCAAACAGGTCCTGGACCAGAGTGCAGTACCTGGCGAGGAAAGTGAGCACATTCACGACATGAACATAGGGGTTGTAGAGGTGATGGTCACTACCCGGTTCATTGCAATGGCAGCGTAAACAGTAGCTCCGCCCTGAGGATTGACAGCAGCGCCTGGTTTCCTCTCTCCTTGAAGACCTTCAGGAACTTGATGCATCCTGCTATGTTCTTGAATGTCACGTCAAAGTAACAACTGCTACAGAAGTCCTGCAGGCAGAAGATGTCAGCAGCTTTGAATCTCGAAACCACAGCATTAGAAAAGGACTCGCTTAACGACGGAGGTATGGTCCATGTGTGCACCTCCTTTGCTGTTTTTCACTACCACCCTAACTGTGTTACACACTGCCTGGCCTGGAGCTCTATTGTTGGTTGCAGCCATTATGCTCGGTCTTCACAGGACAGGGACCAAGATCCAAACCAGCATGAAAACAACCACAGGAGAACTCGAACACCAAAAGAATGAAAATGCTGAAATCCACACCGAGAAACCAAAACCCACAGAAACACAACAGCCTCCTGCGGAATCAAGGTCTCTCCCCTGCCAGGTCATCTAGAGACCTTCATCAACCTGACCACATCTGTCCATTCCAGGAACACAGGAGCAGGATAGGCCATTCGGCCCTTCAAACCATTCGATAAGTTCATCGCTGATCTGATTGTGGTCTCAACTCCACTATCCTGTCTGCCCCCCCCCATAACCCTTGACCCCTCAAAATTCTTTCTAACTCTGCCTTGAATAAATTCAATGACTGAGCCTCTGCTGTTTCTGGGGAAGAGAATTCCACAGACTAACAACCCTCAGAGGCAAAAAAAAATTCTCATCTCAGTCTTAAAAGGGAAACCTCTTCTTCTTAAACTCTGTCCCCTTGTTCTAGTCTCCCCCACAAGAGGAAACATCTTCCTGGTATCCACCCTATCAATCCCCTCAGGATCTTATATGTTTCAATAAGGTTGCCTCTCATTTTTCTAAACTCCAACGGGTAAAGGCCCAACCTGTTCAACCTTTCTTCCTGGGATGAAGGACTTAGTTATGAATGAGTCGAGTGAACCTTATCTGAACTGTCTCTGATGCAATTATATCCTTTTTAAAATAAGGACACCAAAACTGTACACAGTACTCCAGCTGTGGTCTTACCTAGGCCCTGCAGCTGCAGTAAAACTCTTTACTTTTATATTCCATTCCCCTTGCAATAAACTCCAACATTCCATTTGCCTTCCCAAACACTCGCTGTACCTGCATACTCGTCTTTGGCCTCCTTGTCTCGAGAGACAATGGGTAAGCGCCTGGAGGTGGTCAGTGGTTTGTGAAGCAGCGCCTGGAGTGGCTATAAAGGCCAATTCCAGAGTGACAGACTCTTCCACAGGTGCTGCAGATAAAATTGGTTGTTGGCTCCACACTTGGCTCTCTCCTTGCGCTTCTGTCTTTTTCCCTGCCAACTGCTCAGTCTCTTCGACTCGCCACGCTTTAGCCCCGCCTTTATGGCTGTCCGCCAGCTCTGGCGATCACTGGCAACTGACTCCCACGACTTGTGATCAATGTCACAGGACTTCATGTCGCGGTTGCAGACGTCTTTAAAGCAGAGACATGGATGGCCGGTGGGTCTGGTACCAGTGACAAGCTCGCTGTCCAATGTGTACTTGGGGATCCTGCCATCTTCCATGCGGCTCACATGGCCAAGCCATCTCAGGCGCCGCTGACTCAATAGGGTGTATATGCTGGGGATGTTGGCCGCCTCGAGGACTTCTGTGTTGGAGATACGGTCCTGCCACCTGATGCCAAGGATTCTCCGGAGGCAGCGAAGATGGAATGAATTGAGACGTCGCTCTTGGCTGACTTACTTTGTCCAGGCCTCGCTGCCGGAGAGCAAGGTACTGAGGACACAGGCTTGATACACTTGGACATTTGTGTTCTGTGTCAGTGCGCCATTTTCCCACACTCTCTTGGCCAGTCTGGACATAGCAGAGGAAGCCGTTCCCATGCGCTTGTTTAATTCTGCATCAAGAATACTGCATACTAACCTTTTGTGGTTCATCTACCAGGACACCCAAATCCCTCTGTGCCGCAGAGTTCTGCAGTCTCTCCCCATTTTAATAGTATTCTGCTTTTCTATTCTTTCTGCTGAAGTAAATAAGTTCACATTCTCCCACATTATACCCCATCTGCCAAAAGTAACCTATCTCTCTCCCTTTGTAGACTCTGGACCTCCTCTTGACAACTTACTTTCCTACCTATCTTGGGGCTGTTGGCAAATATAACTGTCATACATTTGGTCCCTTCATCTAAGTCATTGATATAGATTGTAAATAGTTAAGGCCCCGCACTGACCCTTGTGGCACTCCACAAATTTACAGCTTGTCAATCTGAAATTGCCCCATTTATCCCCACTCTCTGCGTCTTGTTAGCGAGCCAGTCCTTTTATCAGTGTTACCCCCTCCCACCCCCCACCCCCCATTACACCATGAGCTCTTTGCTTGTGTAATAACCTTTGGATGTGGCACCTTAACAAATGCTTTTTGGAAATCCAAGTGCACCACATCTACAGATTCCCCTTTATCTACCATGCTTGTTAATTCCTCAAAGAACTCAAATAACTTAGTTCAGACACAATTTCCCTTTCACAAAACCATGCTGACTCTGCCTGATCCTGTTGCTTTTCTAAGTATCCTATTGAAATGATTTGTGACTTTAATCACATCTACGGACAAAACCAAATCAGGCATCCATCCTGATGAGTCTCCTTTTAATTAAAACAAGAAATGCTGGAATCACTCAGCAGGTCTGGCAGCATCTGTGGAAAGAGAAGCAGAGTTAACGTTTCGGGTCAGTGACCCGAAACGTTAACTCTGCTTCTCTTTCCACAGATGCTGCCAGACCTGCTGAGTGATTCCAGCATTTCTTGTTTTTGTTTCAGATTTCCAGCATCCGCAGTATTTTGCTTTTACTCCTTTTAATTAAGTTCAAACTAGGTCCACAGGTCACTGAAAGTGGCAACGCAGGTGGATAAGGTAGTCCAGAAGGCATACAGCATGCTTGCCTTCATCAGTCGGGGCATAGAGTATAAAATTGGCAAGTCATGTTGCAGCTGTACAGATCCTTAGTTAGGCCACACTTAGAATATTGCCTGCAATTCTGGTCGTCACACTACCAGAAGGACGTGGAGGCTTTGGAGAGGGTACAGAGGAGGTTTACCAGAATGTTGCCTGGTCTGGAGGGCATTAGCTATGAGGAGAGGTTGGAAAAACTCGGATTGTTTTCACTGGAACGACGGAGGTGGAGGGGTGACATGATAGAGGTTTACAAAGTTATGAGTGGCATGGACAGAGTGGATAGTCAGAAGCTTTTTCCAGGGTGGAAGAGTCAGTTACTAGGGGACATAGGTTTAAGGTGCGAGGGGCAAAGTTTAGAGGGGATGTGCGAGGCAAGTTTTTTACACAGAGGGTGGTGAGTGCCTGGAACATGCTGCCAGGGGAGGTGGTGGAAGCAGATACGATAGCGACGTTTAAGAGACATCTTGACAAGTATATGAATAGGAAGGGAATAGAGGGATATGGGCCCCGCAAGTGCAGAAGGCGTTAGTTTAGGCAGGCATCAAGATCGGCGCAGGCTTGGAGGGCCGAATGGTCTGTTCCTGTGCTGTATTGTTTTTTGTTCTTTGTTCTAGACAGATTCCGTTAGACACTTGTTTGGGTCTGAAGAACTGAACTAGTCTTCCCTCAAAGAAAGAAAACTAACAGAATATGACTATCTTTCGGATAGCCAAATTTTAACTAATTATCGCTGTCATAAATATCCCAGATATTATCAGGGTCTGGGAAACTCTAAATAAGTATCTCCCACTGAAGGAGATACAGAGAGGGGATTCTTGTAGCATTCTGTATACAACATGAGATGATTTATTAACTTTTATGTATTTATTCGAGTTGAACATGTAATACATTTTAAGCGACTAAGTATACCACAATATCAAAGATTACTAAAACATGATCTTATTTCTAAAATAGATTCCAAAAGTTCAACCTTGACAATGTTACAGCAAATATCGTAGAATAGCCATCAAAATTCAAAGTAAACTGTTACCTTAAATTCCCCGAGTAAGCCTCCTGCTTAACAAGACCAAACACTCGGTTAAGAGCAGAATTCTCTTGTCATGCAGTCAGCTGTTCTTACCATAGGTTGAAAAGCATTGATGAGGAATTCAATACTTCTGGTATTTTGATTCAAAACTCACGTTTATACTGTTTCTAATCTATCATCTCATCTTTTGGAATGTAAGTGTTATCTTTCTGTGTGTTTTTCCTTTTGTTATCCATATATGGTAATATCATTAGCTACCATTCCATTTAATTATCAAAGTGATTGATGACAACGCTACGTCATCAGAATGCGCCGCGGTGCGCACGTGCGCACATGGTCTCGGGCCTTCTGCGCATGCGCTGCGGTCCGGATTGCCAGGACCAGTTTGCGCATGTGCAGACGACGTCATCACGTAACGTCATCTTCCTCGGGGAACACGCCCGGTTGGCCTTTGCGCATGCGCAAACTGGTCCTGCAATCCGGACCGCAGCGCAATGCGCAGATGACCGTAGCCCGTGTGCGCATGTGCGTCAATCTTCCGAAAGCTTCGGCACGAGTTTTTTGAAAATGGAAGGAGGAGAAGTTTCTTCGGCATTTTATCTCAATTATTTAGTCATTTTGGACATTTGCTTCATTTTTATTAGACAGAGGAGATTGTTCCAAGGTAAGTTGCTCTGAAAATACATTTCAAGGGAGGGAGGGAAGGGAGGGAGGGATGGAGGGGAAGGGGGGAGGGGAGGGGAGGGGGGGGAGAGAGGGGGGAGGGGAGGGGGGAAGGGAGGGGGGGAGGGGGGGGAGGAGGGAAGGGAGGGGGGAAGGGAGGAGGGAAGGGAGGGGGGAAGGAAGGGAAGGAAGGGAAGGAGGGAAGGGGGGAAGAAGGAATGAGAGAAGGTGGGGGGAAGGTAGGGGGAAGGTGGGGGGAGGGACGGGGGGGGAAGGGAGGGGGGGAAGGGAGGAGGGAAGGGAGGAGGGAAGGGAGGGGGGGAAGGAAGGGAAGGAAGGGAGGAGGGAAGGGGGGAAGAAGGAAGGAGGGAAGGTGGGGGGGAGGGAGGGGACGGGGGGAAGGGAGGGAGGGACTGGGGGGAAGGTGGGGGGGGAGGGAGGGACGGGGGGGAAGGGAGGGAGGGACTGGGGGGGAAGGGAGGGACGGGGGGAAGGGAGGGAGGGTGGTGGAAGGGAGGGGGGAAGGGAGGAGGGATGGGAGGGAGGAAGGAAGGGAGGAGGGAAGGGGGGAAGAAGGAAGGAGGGAAGGTGGGGGGAAGGTAGGGGGGAAGGTGGGGGGGGAGGGAGGGAGGGACGGGGGGGGGAAGGGAGGGAGGGACGGGGGGGGGAAGGGAGGGACGGGGGGAAGGGAGGGAGGGGGAGAAAGGAGGGAAGGGAGGGGGGAAGGGAGGGATGGGGGGGGAAGGGAGGTCGGGGGGAAAGGAGGGAAGGGAAGGGAGGGACGGGGGGGGGGGAGGGAGGTCAGGGGGGAAGGGGGGGGAGCAGCGGAGCGGAAGAGGAGTGCCTTTTTCTGTGCATGCGCCATAAACACAAGGACTGGCTGATGAGATGGAGCAATTAATTTGCCCAACAATTGCCCGAAGCACCTTCGGATGGAGGTGGCCATGCGCTGGACATCAGTCGCGTGCCACAATCCATGGATCCTGAGCGTTTCACCCCCTGGCCTAATGATCTGATGGACCATACATACGCCTGCCTGTTCAAAGCTCCACGTCCCCCACCTGCGGTACCCTCTCCTTGCTGTTCAGTTACACAGTCACCTGTTCCTGCACCCATCCAAGCAGTGCAACGTGGACACACAGCCACATGTTTCCCCATCCGCCCTTGAAACAACCATGCAGAGCCTTGAGACACTCCGCAATTGCCAGATGCTGCCTGTCAAGCAGAGAAGGCGTCCAAAGGGGTCAAGCACTTGGGGAACATTCAGCAAGAAGAGACTGAGCACTAAACAGAAACAAGCATGCCGTGTCCAGTGGTAGCACAAATGTGAATGCTCTTGCTGCGTACACAACTGGTGAGGTGGGAGTGCAGCCACACCATTCTCCATCCTCAGTGTTGCTTTAAGGCAAAGGTAGATAAGAGTGAAAGAAATGGAAGGTGATGCTGATAGTAATAGGCAGGATTAAATGGGAATGGATGGGAAGACGCACGAGTAGCATAACCACTAGCAAGGGAACAGCTGGGCTAAATGGCCTGCTTTATGTTCATAGTCCAAAAGAAATGTGCTTCTTTTTCCAGCACCCTCACATCATTCATGATTTCCCTGAGAGCAGCATTGAACATCACGCGATAGGGGCAGTTACATCATCCTGACTCCTACAGCTGAGGTGGGTACTAAGTGATTCATTGGCCTATACTGCAGAGCATAAAGCATGCGCAACAGTAATTTCATTGGAGGGAGGGAAGCTCTGACACTGATGTTCTTTCATTATTTCCTTTCGTGTAAAAAGTGCCCTTGAGAAAACAATCCTTGACACTTAAGGACGGCATTCCAGCAAAGGAGGCAGTGCAGGAGATGACGCAAGGATGTGCTGATTCCTGCATCTGAGGTGGGTAATAAGTGCTTCATTGGCGACGTTATCAATTGGTGCCTTCACTGCAGAACTTAAAAAGGTGTGCACAACAGTAATTTCAGTGGATGGAGGAGGCAAGCTCTGACTCTGATTTGCTTTTCTTCTTTTCATGTAAAACATGCCGTCGAGAAAACAATCCTCGAGACTTACGGTCAGCATCAAGCAACGAAGGCACCTGGATCATGCTGCGGAGCTCGTCACGATGTGGAAAGGAACATTGCATTATGGATGAATTGGGAATGCACATTGGGATGCGCTTGGGGAACATTCACCAGAATTAGACTGAGCTCAGACTCTTGTGACTTTGCCTTCTTCACATGGACAATACAGTAGTGGAATAGAGAGCCAAGCGTTCATTCACCACAAGGCTCTCCAGGAACAATCTCTTCAGCTGTGCATAGCAGAGACTCGGCCTGTCTGTCTAACGGGAATGCTGGACACAACACTCATGTATCCATGCACAGCAGTTCCTCGGATACTTAATGAACTTAATAAAACTTTTCAATAATTAAACCCAGAATTGTTGAGGTTTTGTTTTGCTTGCTATTTCCCCGACTTTGCAACTGCACTTCAGATATTCAACGATGGTGGAGGTAGGGGGGTAAGGAGGGGTGGAGGTAGGGGGGTAAAGGAGGGGTGGAGGTAGGGGGGTGGAGGTAGGGGGGTAAAGGAGGGGTGGAGGTAGGGGGGTAAAGGGGGTGAAGAGGGGGAGGG